>NC_041380.1:236721208-236954231 GCF_002162155.2 Triticum dicoccoides | reverse complement strand
CGCGCCGCCGAAGGCCCCGCCAGCCGCCGTCGCCACCTCCGCCGCCAGATCCGGCCGGGTGTGGCCGGATCCACCTCTCCCGCGCCTCCCCACCGCTTCTTCGAGCTCGCCGGAGCCGCCGCCGCCTCGCCGGAGTTCTCGGTTCGCGTGCGTGAGCAGTAACCCTAGATCTCGGAGGTTGAATTTTCTCTAAGTCCCGAAATTCTCAGATCCAAGTGCCCCTGTTCGTAGCTCCGTAACTTTGCAACCGTAGCTCCGATTCATGCATATAGCATATCAAAATGTTCATCTCGGAGAGTAAATCATTTCATTCCATTGCATCATTTTCATTTAAACTCATCTTGATGCCCGAAATGCTGTTAGAAGAGGGCTACTTGAGTTAATTGTCAGATCTGCTACTCCGTTTAGGTTTTTGACATTTTTGCCATGATTATTGTGTGCATGATATGCCCTGATGCTCTACATATGTTTTGTTAAGGGTTTTGTCATCTTTCCAGAGGTGCAACCCATGTATTTTTGTGATGTGTGTGGTGTCTTGTGTAAGCTTGCAAAGTGGTGCACTTGCTAATTCTGTTTTCAGGGACTTAGCAATTCCACTTAAGTCCTTGATCTGTTTATCTCATGTTGACATATATTCTTGTTGTTTCCTAGTGATCCGTGCCTATTTTGAGGATGATCAGTAAGGATGTTTTGTTAATATTGTAGTGCTCTATCCATCCATGTCTTTGTTTGCATTTATGGAGCATCCTAGCTTGAGTCAATCGAGCTCTACTTTTGCTACTTTGTGAATCTGGGCAGATTGTCAACTTGTTTTGCAATTTTGCCGATGATGTTGTAGTTGATATGTGCATGCTATGCTATTGTTCTTTCCATGTTTAGATTGCATTTTGTTCCTTCTTGATGGTTGTATGCTTGTCTTTCAATGACTTGCACCGTAGTGAGTGCATCGAGCTCGTAAACATGCCTACTTGAGTTATATTTCAGCATGTGTCAGTTTTCACTAAGTCTGAAAAATGATTATGTTTTTGCTATGTTCGCATGCTTGCAATTGTATTTTCTGATCCCTTTTGGCCCAAGGTCACTAAGGTACTTTTGTTAAGCTCTTTGAGTAGCTCCATGCCATGCTTTACTTTGCCATGTTCAGATCTTGTAGCATGTAGTTTTGTTGCTCCGAAGAGGGCTACCTGATCTGAAATTCCAGACAAGTGTTAATTTCACTAAGTCTGAGATCTGTTTGTCATATGCATTTTTGCCATGTATTTTGTTGTCTTGTTTGGATGCTGTAGCATGTTCATCTCATTGCATTTAGATGCCTACTTGCTGTAAATCGCAGACCGGAGTCATTTTTGCAGACCGGAGTCATTTTTGTTTCGCTTGCCATTTCCAAACCGTAACTCCGATTCCGGCGTTCTTTATATCGTTTTCAAGCGATTTCATCTCATCTTTCCAGTGGCACACTTGGTTTTCCATGTTGAGGCCAGGTTCATGTATTTCCTGTCATATCTTGCATTTTGCATCCCGCATCGCATCCCGCATAGCATATCATCATTGCATCATATTGCTTGGTCTTGCATGTGGTTGATTCTATCCTTGTTGCTTGTTTGTCTTGTTTGGGTAGAGCCGGGAGACGAGTTCGCTAACGAGGAGCCCGTTGAGTTTGCTTTCGAGGATCCAGTCAACTCTGACAACTATGCAGGCAAGATGATCATACCCTCGAAATCACTACTATCTTTGCTATGCTAGTTTGCTCGCTCTTTTGCTATGCCAATGCTACGATGCCTACCACTTGCTTGCAAGCCTCCCAAAATTGCCATGTCAAACCTCTAACCCACCATTGTCCTAGCAAACCGTTGATTGGCTATGTTACCGCTTTGCTCAGCCCCTCTTATAGCGTTGCTAGTTGCAGGTGAAGATGGAAGGCCGTTCCTTGTTGGAATATTTATTTTCTTGTTGGGATATCATTATATTATCTTGTTATCTTAATGCACCCATATACTTGGTAAAGGGTGTGAAAGTGCAACTATCCCTAGGTGGTTTTGGTAATTCATAACAACATATAGCTCATTGAGCTAATGCTATTCCAAGATGATTATTTCAGGAAAGCTCAATGATTGGCATGGCATGGATGTGAAAATGGAACCCTCAAAATGCTAAGGACAAAGGATTGGCTCAAGCTCAAAAGCTCAAGACTCTTCATTTTATATTTTAGTGATCCAAGATCACATTCAGTCTTTAGGAAAAGCCAATACTATCAAGGAGGGATGAGGTGTTGCTTAATGAGCCTCTTGCTTCATGTGCTTAGTGATATGCTCCAAAAACCCTCAACTACTTTCCCATATCCACATATGACCTAAACCCTAAGCCAAACTCGGTCCTACCGATTATTTCTATCCGGCGCCACCGAGTTTCATTTGTCATAAGCCACTGCCAAACCCTAGCAATTCGGTTCTACCGATAGGGATCTCTGTCTCACCGAGATGGGATTGCAAACTCTCTGTTTCCCTTTCGTAACTTTTCGGTCTCACCGAAAGAGCGAATCGGTCCCACCGAGATTGCAATGTAAATTTAGTGTTTCCTTTTTGTAACTTTTCGGTCTCACCGAAAGAGCAAATCGGTCCCACTGAGTTTTCCTGACCAACTCTCTGGTTAGCTTATTACCAAAATCGGTCTCCCCGAGTTTGTGTAATCGGTCTCACCGAGATTACGTTATGCCCAAACCCTAACCATATCGGTCCTACCGAGTTGCATGTCAGTCCCACCGAAAATCTCTAACGGTCACTAGGTTTACCTTTTCGGTCCGATCAAGTTTTTTGATTCGGTCCCACCGAGATTGGAAAACTGTGTGTGACGGTTGGATTTTGTGTGGAGGCTATATATACCCCTCCACCTCCTCTTCATTCGTGGAGAGAGCCATCAGAACAGATACACAATTCCAACTCATATGTTCTGAGAGAGAACCACCTACTCATGTGTTGAGACCAAGATATTCCATTCCTACTATATGAGTCTTGATCTCTAGCCTTCCCCAAGTTGCTTTCCACTCAAATCTTCTTTCCACCAGATCCAAATCCTATGAGAGAGAGTTGAGTGTTGGGGAGACTATCATTTGAAGCACAAGAGCAAGGAGTTCATTACCTACACACCATTTGTTACTTCTTGGAGAGTGATGTCTCCTAGATTGGCTAGGTGTCACTTGGGAGCCTCCGACAAGATTGTGGAGTTGAACCAAGGAGTTTGTAGGGGCAAGGAGATCGCCTACTTCGTGAAGATCTACCGCTAGTGAGGCAAGTCCTTCGTGGGCGATGGCCATGGTGGGATAGACAAGGTTGCTACTTCGTGGACCCTTTGTGGGTGGTTGCTTCTTCGTGGACCCTTCGTGGGTGGAGCCCTCCGTGGACTCGCTCAACCATTACCCTTCGTGGGTGGAGCCCTCCGTGGACTCACGCAACCGTTACCCTTTGTGGGTGGAGCCCTCCGTGGACTCGCGCAACCGTTACCCTTCGTGGGTTGAAGTCTCCATCAACGTGGATGTAGGATAGCACCACCTATCCGAACCATGGGAAAAACATCCGTGTCTCCAATTGCGTTTGAATTCTCCAAACCCTTCCCTTTACATTCTTGCAAGTTGCATGCTTTACTTTCTGCTGCCAATATACTCTTTGCATACTTGCTTGAATTGTGTGATGATTGCTTGACTTGTCCTACAATAGCTAAAATCTGCCAAGAACTAAAATTGGGAAAAGGTTAAGTTTTTATTTGGTCAAGTAGTCTAATCACCCCCCCCCTCTAGACATACTTTCGATCCTACAAGTGGTATCAGAGCTTTGGTCTCCATTTGCTTTGATCTCCATAGCTTTTTGTGGTCATAGCCTTGGTTTCACAACCTAGGAGAGTATGGCGTCTAGCGAGGGAAATTATCACCGTAGAGGTCCTTACTTTGATGGTACTAATTTTGCTAGTTGGAAGCATAAAATGAAAATGCATATTCTTGGACATAACCCCGCCGTTTGGGCTATTGTGTGTGTTGGTTTGCAAGGTGACTTCTTTGATGGGAAAGGACCAAACCGTGAAGCTACCGCGGATGAGTTGAAGATGTTGCAATACAATGCTCAAGCTTGTGATATTCTCTTCAACGGATTGTGCCCCGAAGAATTCAACAAAATCAGCCGTCTTTAGAATGCAAAGGAAATTTGGGACACTTTGATTAATATGCACGAAGGTACCGACTCCGTCAAGGAATCCAAGTTGGATGTGCTTCAAAGTCAACATGAAAAGTTCAAAATGAAGGATGGTGAAGGTGTCGCTGAAATGTACTCTAGGCTTGCTCTCATCACAAATGAGATTGCCGGCTTAGGAAGTGAAGAGATGACCGATAGATTCATCATCAAGAAGATTCTAAGAGCCTTGGATGGAAAATATGATACCGTGTGCACATTGATCCAAATGATGCCCAATTACAAAGATCTCAAGCCAACGGAGGTGATTGGAAGAATTGTTGCTCATGAGATGTCACTTAAGGATAAAGAGGAACTTCACAACAAATCAAGTGGTGCCTACAAAGCCTCATGTGAAGCCCCTACATCATCAAGTGAGAAACAAAACTTCAATGAAGAATTGAGCTTAATGGTGAAGAACTTCAACAAGTTCTACAAGAGTAGAAGTAAAGATAGAAGCTTCAAGTCAAGGTCCTACAATGACAAAACATCTTCTAGTCGAGAGCGAAACTGCTACAGTTGTGGAAGACCCGGACACTATTCCAATGAGTGTACGGCTCCCTACAAGAGAAGAGAAGATTCTCCAAAAAGAAGAAGCAAAGAATTACCACCAAGAGAGAGAAGGAGTAGAGATGATCGTTATGAGCGAAGATACTCACGGAGAAGCAAGGATTCGGAAAGGAAGGAAAAATCATCAAGGAGCTACACAAAACGAAGACATCAAGCTCATGTTGGTGAATGAGTATCCGGCTCCGACTCCCACAGCCACTCCGAGAGAAGTTATCACTCCGACTCCGAAGATACTCAAGATGAAGGTGTTGCCGGTCTAGCACTTGTGTCAACCAACTCCTACGACATCATTGACTCACCAAATGAAGGAATTGGAAGATGCTTCATTACCAAATGTCCTAAGGTAACACACCCCGAGTATGTTGATTTCAATAGTGATGAAGATGACTTGTTAGTTGATGATTTGCTTGTTGACAACTCTAGTGATGAATACTATGATGAAACATCAATTAATCACGCTAATCAAGATAAAACGAATGACAATGATAAGGAGAAGATTGAGTCTCTAACTAAAGAACTAAACACTCTTAAGTTAGCTCATGAAACTATCTTCGAAGATCATCGAGAACTTTTAAGAGCTCATGAGAAATTACGCTTTGAAAAGCTCAATCTTGAGCAAGAGCATGAGTTCTTAAAAGCAATCAATGATGATCTCCGCAAGAAAAGTTCTCCTTACATTGCCAAGCGTTTACTCTTATCCACTTACATGCCTCAAGTCAAGTCTAGTAACAAGAACAAGAAAGATTCTTCCTCTAGCAGTAACAATGATCGTGCTAAATCCAATATTGTTGCTTCTAGTAGTTCTCTTGATTCCACTAATGATTCTCTTAGCCAAGTTACACTTGAGCAAGAAAATAGCTTATTGAAG
Organism: Triticum dicoccoides; assembly: GCF_002162155.2. Lineage (NCBI taxonomy): Eukaryota > Viridiplantae > Streptophyta > Magnoliopsida > Poales > Poaceae > Triticum > Triticum dicoccoides. Next base: position 236,948,579 of record NC_041380.1, on the reverse strand, counting down.
GGAATTATAGAGAAAGGAGTGTACAAAAGCCTTGCCGGGAGTAAGCAATTCGAGGAAATTGTGCGCAAGCAAGGAATGCACCGGAAGAATCAAGGTGTTGGTTTTGAACGAAAGTTCAATGCCAATGGAGTTGAGTGGGAAGAAGATCAATACCCCAAGACAAAGTTTGTTCCTCAACAAGAAAAGTATGATACTTCTTTCAAGGGGACACAAGCTCAAGATGATCTTCCACCACAAGACTACAAGCAAAAAGGCAAGGACAAGCTTCAAGAGGAAATTGATGCATTTGAAGAAGCCCCTAAGACCTTAGTCAAGTGGATTCCCAAGACTACTTCAAGTTCCACTTCATCAAGTACGACTACAACTCCAAGGATTCCCATCAAGATGGTGTGGATCCAAAAGAAGAAGAACTAGAGAGTTCTTGAGGGTGACTCCGCCAACATACTTCACTCTTATCATTTTGGCAAGAACAAGTGCAATCAACTTCCACATCTTGCACTAGTTCAAGGAGTCACAAACCCTCTTGTTGGTAAGACAAGGGACAAGGTAACCTAAAAGTTTTCATGGACATCATCTTGTGTGTGCATCACTCTATGTCTATGGATATCCTTGTTTGTTCCTTGCGGGACTAACCCATGTAGGTATTGAAAGTGCAATTCAGTCAAAGGGATAGCTCCAAGTGATCTACATCAACATTGAGCATCCACATCTTCAATATCTACATGAAGTCATCATCGACAAAACCCAAGGTTAGTTCATCCCTCTAAGGGGGGATATCACATCTAGGGGGAGCCTTACTCTAAGACTTGAGCTAAAGCAACTCTAAAGATGTGAACACAACAATGCTTTATGTAAAAGTGGTAACCCCACTTGAGCTTAAACGATGAGTATGACCTATGATCAAGTGTTCTCACTTGACTCCTAAGTCAATGTACTCATATATAGATGACCTTGTCATCGCAAATTGCTTGGTAGATGCTAGAGTTGGTTGTGCATGCCTTGTCACATATTTCATTTGCCATCTTATTGTGTGAGCATGCTGGTTGCATATTTTACTCATTCAAGGACATCCACTTGTTGTTTTGATTGTTCCTTTTTATTTCCTTTTGCCAAGTGGATGGACAAGAATGCCTAAGAACCTCCTCTAGCTATCTATGCTTTTATCGTCTCAAACTCTATTCATGCTACATCACAAAATTTGATCAAGTTAGATTCGAACCACTCTGTGTGAGGAGCGCTCGGAGTCCCCGATTCGTCATAGACTTAAACTTCCAAAACCTCTTTATGATTCTCGGTCTGACCGATACCCTACTTTCGGTCCTACCGAGATCATTAAGTTGATCTATGTTTTCGATCTCGGTGCAACCGATTTGAACCATTCGGTCACACCGAGTTGCAATAATTGTATACAGTTTTGCATCTCGGTGCCACCGAGTCGTTCCACTCGGTCATACCGACAGGGTCGGGCTATATATAGTCACGGGCAAAAATTTGGAAATTTCTCCGAACCCCTTCGCCCGCGCGATAGCCTGCTCTACCAACTTGGTCTCCGGATCGTCTCCTCGCCGCCAGCAGCCTCCAGTCGCTGGTCTCCGTCGCCGTCAACGGAAATTCTGCCCCGTCGTTGCCGCCGTAGCGAGTCTCCGCCGAACTAGGGTATGGACTCGATCTTTGTGCTATTCCCCAATCTGATTCTTAGCACATTGTGATCATCATGATTCTTGCCACGATTGAAACACTCCTGTCCAGTCAATGCGTTCGTAGATTAGTTTTGATTCAAAAAATTTAGGGTTAGGTTTCCGCCGAAACCATCTCGGACCCACCGAGTTGAAAAACTCGGTCCCACCGATTTGGCTTATGCCATTGCACAAGTGAGACTCGGTCTGACCGAGAATTACTTATCGGTGTGAATGATTTTGGAACTCTGTGAAACCCTAGCAGTCTCGGTGCCACCGAACTGTGACTCGGTCTGACCGAGTTCACTAGTTTAGGTTCAAAAACTGCTTCGGTATCACCGAGTTTAAAAATCGGTAGATCCGAGATGCTTTCAGTGGGAAACTAAAACTAAGTTTTTGAATTATTCTTTTGCAAAAATCTCTGCATTTTGTGATGCTTATCCACTCTATCTCATCTATAACCTATTCACAGGGTCAGCAGTCAGAGTTTGCATCATGTCAGACCAAAGTGATAGCCAGAACTTGTCAGAGCAGCAAGTGCAGATGAGTGAGGGCACTAGTCCCTCAAGTTCCTCAGATGATGGCAGCAGGAGCACCCCTAGCAATCTGCCTAAAGCTGCCACAAGACAGAGAAAGAAGAGAACATCAGACTCAGAAGATGAGGATTATGTGGCAGAAGAGGAAGCAACTTCCAAGAGAGTTGAGCCAGCACAGGGCATAAAACCAGGGATGAAGATCAAAAGGCCAGCAGGCAGGCAGCCTATGTCAAAGGCCAGAGCTTTAACTGAGAAGCCCACTCCCATTGAGCCTGTTGCTGCTAAAGGCAAGAAGAGGAAAGAAAGGGTGAAGAAAATTGTAGCCAGAGTGCTTGGCAAGGCTTCCATCATGGAAGATGAAGAGGAAGAAGAAGAGGTAGCTGCGCCAGCACCTAAGGCACCCAAGCTGATGGGTGATGCCATAAGAACAGGGGCAGCTGCTTCCAAGGTCAAGCCAGCTCCAAAGCCAAAGCCAAAGAGGAACACAAGAAGCATCCCAGCTACTGAGAAGAACAAGGCCCCAGTGCCTGAAGCTGCAGAAGAAGAAGAAGAAGAGAATGTTCTTAGAAAGCTCAAGCCCAAGATCCCAGACCACAATGATGCTCATCCTGTGGCTGAGGATATGAAACTCAGGAGAGATTCAGGGCTCCGGAAGTAGAGAGAAGCAGACCCGTATGCTTCGAGGAGAAGGACTGCAGTTGACTACAGGTTTCACACCAAGGAGCAGCAAGACTTTTATGAGACAGTGCTGCTAGACAAGAAGCTAATTGTCTGTGATATGAGATGGGTTGATTGGCAATACATCAAGGACAACGAAGAGTACTACCCTGGAGTGCAGGACAGCTTCAAGGCATGTGGAGTAGAGGACTTTGTTGGGCAGAAGCTCACAAAGTGGAACGAGGAACTCATCATGCAGTTCTACTCCACAGCCCATTTCTATCCAGATGGCAGGATTGTATGGATGTCAGAGGGTACGAGGTACCAGTCTACAGTTGCTGAATGGGCTCAGCTGATTAATGCCCCAGAAGAACATGACGATGACTTGGACATTTATGCCAAGAAGAAGATGGAACACAACTCAATGTCAAACATGTACAAGGAGATTCCAAATGAAGCACTTGATACGTTCAAGTTTGGCTCTGTACACTATCTTCTGTCAGGGCTGCCAACCATCAACTGGATTCTTAGGCACACCCTATTGCCCAAGTCTGGAGAACACAAGATGATCAGGGGCCACGCGATCAACTTGCTTCATATCTTTGACGTGCCACAGAAATTCAAAGTCATGAGCCTTATGATTGAAACAATCAAGAGGACAGCAGTAGACCAGAAGAGGAGCTATGGATATGCCCCATAGATTCAGGAGCTCATCAACTCTAAGATGGGCACGGGGATATACTTATTGGACAAGGAACACCTGCCCATCCATCCAGATTTTGAAGATAATCAAGTGGTCATGACTGAGAATGAGCCATCATTTGCCCAAGCACAAGCCAAGAAGGAGAAGGCGAGGAAGGAGAAAGCTGCCAAGATGCCTACTCAAGAGGAGGCATCTGAACATTTCCTGAAAACCAAACAAGAGCAGCTTGGTTACTTGATTGCATCCACCCTGCGGATTGAGCAAGGACTAGCTACCCTAACTCAAAACCAGGCAAGTCTAGAGAGAATCATGGAACAAAAGTTCTATGACTTGGATGTCAAAGTGACAGAGATTCAGACTGCAGTGGAGCAGCTCCAGGATGACATGCAGGAGAGGAGAGGCAAGACTACAACTGATGCCTTTGCTAGAGTGCCACGAGGTCCGAGGTCGTCTGCAGTGCCAGTTGCTGACCCCAGAGCCACCACGTCTGCACCAGCTACAGCCTCAGTTCCACCAGCTCCAGCGTCCACTTCAGCCTCAACTCCAACCACGTCTACAGAAGGCTTCGTCCTTGGAGTGCTCCGGACTCCACCACCACCTGAAGATCAAGCCTGAGTGTCGACTTAGCACTATGCATTTTCTAGGAACTTTTTGGTAACTTGTTGCCAAAGGGGGAGAAAACGTATAGATCATAGGCTTCGAGAGAGAGAGTGTGTTGCTTTTTTCTCTCTTGCTTTATTTGGTGGTTTTTCGAACTTTGTTTGCTTTTGAGTGCTTGAGATACGATGTCATTGCTCGTGAGACATTGATAATCATGTGTTTGATCATAAGCTACACTTATGCATGCTTGATATATCTTATCTATCTTATGTGATCATTCACTATTCTTGGTGATGAGTGCATGTATTTCATTCTTATCATTTTAAGCGCTCCACCAAGATGTATGTGACATGGAAGAGTAACCCATGACTCTAACTCTTTGTGCATTTGCAGTCCAAAGCAAATTTTAAATATGCACAAATTTAGGGGGAGCTCTCACTTGTCACATACTTCTCAAAGCGACGATATATTTCATGCTTATTATCATTTGTCGAAGCTTTGATCTATATGTTGTCATCAATTACCAAAAAGGGGGAGATTGAAAGTGCAACTATCCCTAGGTGGTTTTGGTAATTCATAACAACATATAGCTCATTGAGCTAATGCTATTCCAAGATGATTATTTCAGGAAAGCTCAATGATTGGCATGGCATGGATGTGAAAGTGGAACCCTCAAAATGCTAAGGACAAAGTATTGGCTCAAGCTCAAAAGCTCAAGACTCTTCATTTTATATTTTAGTGATCCAAGATCACATTCAGTCTTTAGGAAAAGCCAATACTATCAAGGAGGGATGAGGTGTTGCTTAATGAGCCTCTTGCTTCATGTGCTTAGTGATATGCTCCAAAAACCCTCAACTACTTTCCCATATCCACATATGACCTAAACCCTAAGCCAAACTCGGTCCTACCGATTCTTTCTATCCGGCGCCACCGAGTTTCATTTGTCATAAGCCACTGCCAAACCCTAGCAATTCGGTTCTACCGATAGGGATCTCGGTCTCACCGAGATGGGATTGCAAACTCTCTGTTTCCCTTTCGTAACTTTTCGGTCTCACAGAAAGAGCGAATCGGTCCCACCGAGATTGCAATATAAATTCAGTGTTTCCTTTTTGTAACTTTTCGGTCTCACCGAAAGAGCAAATCGGTCCCACCGAGTTTGCCTGACCAACTCTCTGGTTAGCTTATTACCAAAATCGGTCTCACCGAGTTTGTGTAATCGGTCTCACCGAGATTACGTTATGCCCAAACCCTAACCATATCGGTCCTACCGAGTTGCTTGTCAGTCCCACCGAAAATCTCTAACGGTCACTAGGTTTACCTTTTCAGTCCGACCGAGTTTTTTGATTTGGTCCCACCGAGATTGGAAAATTGTGTGTAATGGTTGGATTTTGTGTGGAGGCTATATATACCCCTCCACCTCCTCTTCATTCGTGGAGAGAGCCATCAGAACAGATACACAATTCCAACTCATATGTTCTGAGAGAGAACCACCTACTCATGTGTTGAGACCAAGATATTCCATTCCTACTATATGAGTCTTGATCTCTAGCCTTCCCCAAGTTGCTTTCCACTCAAATCTTCTTTCCACCAGATCCAAATCCTATGAGAGAGAGTTGAGTGTTGGGGAGACTATCATTTGAAGCACAAGAGCAAGGAGTTCATTACCTACACACCATTTGTTACTTCTTGGAGAGTGATGTCTCCTAGATTGGCTAGGTGTCACTTGGGAGCCTCTGACAAGATTGTGGAGTTGAACCAAGGAGTTTGTAGGGGCAAGGAGATCGCCTACTTCGTGAAGATCTACCGCTAGTGAGGCAAGTCCTTCGTGGGCGATGGCCATGGTGGGATAGACAAGGTTGCTACTTCGTGGACCCTTTGTGGGTGGTTGCTTCTTCGTGGACCCTTTGTGGGTGGTTGCTTCTTCGTGGACCCTTCGTGGGTGGAGCCCTCCGTGGACTCACGCAACCATTACCCTTCGTGGGTGGAGCCCTCCGTGGACTCGCGCAACCGTTACCCTTTGTGGGTGGAGCCCTCCATGGACTCGCTCAACTGTTACCCTTCGTGGGTTGAAGTCTCCATCAACGTGCATGTAGGATAGCACCACCTATCCGAACCACGGGAAAAACATCCGTGTCTCCAATTGCGTTTGAATTCTCCAAACCCTTCCCTTTACATTCTTGCAAGTTGCATGCTTTACTTTCCGCTGCCAATATACTCTTTGCATACTTTCTTGAATTGTGTGATGATTGCTTGACTTGTCCTACAATAGCTAAAATCTGCCAAGAACTAAAATTGGGAAAAGGTTAAGTTTTTATTTGGTCAAGTAGTCTAATCACCCCCCCCCCTCTAGACATACTTTCGATCCTACAAGTGGTATCAGAGCTTTGGTCTCCATTTGCTTTGATCTCCATAGCTTTTGGTGGTCATAGCCTTGGTTTCACAACCTAGGAGAGTATGGCGTCTAGCGAGGGAAATTATCACCGTAGAGGTCCTTACTTTCATCGTACTAATTTTGCTAGTTGGAAGCATAAAATGAAAATGCATATTCTTGGACATAACCCCGCCGTTTGGGCTATTGTGTGTGTTGGTTTGCAAGGTGACTTCTTTGATGGGAAAGAACCAAACCGTGAAGCTACCGCGGATGAGTTGAAGATGTTGCAATACAATGCTCAAGCTTGTGATATTCTCTTCAACGGATTGTGCCCCGAAGAATTCAACAAAATCAGCCGTCTTGAGAATGCAAAGGAAATTTGGGACACTCTGATTGATATGCACGAAGGTACCGACTCCGTCAAGGAATCCAAGTTGGATGTGCTTCAAAGTCAACATGACAAGTTCAAAATGAAGGATGGTGAAGGTGTCGCTGAAATGTACTCTAGGCTTGCTCTCATCACAAATGAGATTGCCGGCTTAGGAAGTGAAGAGATGACCGATAGATTCATCATCAAGAAGATTCTAAGAGCCTTGGATGGAAAATATGATACCGTGTGCACATTGATCCAAATGATGCCCAATTACAAAGATCTCAAGCCAACGGAGGTGATTGGAAGAATTGTTGCTCATGAGATGTCACTTAAGGATAAAGAGGAACTTCACAACAAATCAAGTGGTGCCTACAAAGCCTCATGTGAAGCCCCTACATCATCAAGTGAGAAACAAAACTTCAATGAAGAATTGAGCTTAATGGTGAAGAACTTCAACAAGTTCTACAAGAGTAGAAGCAAAGATAGAAGCTTCAAGTCAAGGTCCTACAATGACAAAAGATCTTCTAGTCGAGAGCGAAACTGCTACAGTTGTGGAAGACCCGGACACTATTCCAATGAGTGTACGGCTCCCTACAAGAGAAGAGAAGATTCTCCAAAAAGAAGAAGCAAAGAATCACCACCAAGAGAGAGAAGGAGTAGAGATGATCGTTATGAACGAAGATACTCACGTAGAAGCAAGGATTCGGAAAGGAAGGAAAAATCATCAAGGAGCTACACAAAACGAAGACATCAAGCTCATGTTGGTGAATGGGTATCCGGCTCCGACTCCGACAGCCACTCCGAGAGAAGTTATCACTCTGAATCCGAAGATACTCAAGATGAAGGTGTTGCCGGTCTAGAACTTGTGTGAACCAACTCCTACGACATCATTGACTCACTAAATAAAGGAATTGGAAGATGCTTCATGACCAAAGGTCCTAAGGTAACACACCCCGAGTATGTTGATTTCAATAGTGATGAAGATGACTTGTTAGGTGATGATTTGCTTGTTGACAACTCTAGTGATGAATACTATGATGAAACGTCAATTAATCATGCTAATCAAGATAAAACAAACGACAATGATAAGGAGAAGATTGAGGCTCTAACTAAAGAACTAAACACTCTTAAGTTAGCTCATGAAACTATCTTCGAAGATCATCGAGAACTTTTAAGAGCTCATGAGAAATTACGCTTTGAAAAGCTCAATCTTGAGCAAGAGCACGAGTTCTTAAAAGCAATCAATGATGATCTCCGCAAGAAAAGTTCTCCTTACATTGCCAAGTGTTTACTCTTATCCACTTACATGCCTCAAGTCAAGTCTAGTAACAAGAACAAGAAAGATTCTTCCTCTAGCAGTAACAATGATCATGCTAAATCCAATATTGTTGCTTCTAGTAGTTCTCTTGATTCCACTAATGATTCTCTTAGCCAAGTTACACTTGAGCAAGAAAATAGCTTATTGAAGGGAATTATAGAGAAAGGAGTGTACAAAAGCCTTGCCGGGAGTAAGCAATTCGAGGAAATTGTGCGCAAAGCAAGGAATGCACCGGAAGAATCAAGGTGTTGGTTTTGAACGAAAGTTCAATGCCAATGGAGTTGAGTGGGAAGAAGATCAATACCCCAAGACAAAGTTTGTTCCTCAACAAGAAAAGTATGATACTTCTTTCAAGGGGACACAAGCTCAAGATGATCTTCCACCACAAGACTACAAGCAAAAAGGCAAGGACAAGCTTCAAGAGGAAATTGATGCATTTGAAGAAGCCCCTAAGACCTTAGTCAAGTGGATTCCCAAGACTACTTCAAGTTCCACTTCATCAAGTACGACTACAACTCCAAGGATTCCCATCAAGATGGTGTGGATCCAAAAGAAGAAGAACTAGAGAGTTCTTGAGGGTGACTCCGCCAACATACTTCACTCTTATCATTTTGGCAAGAACAAGTGCAATCAACTTCCACATCTTGCACTAGTTCAAGGAGTCACAAACCCTCTTGTTGGTAAGACAAGGTACAAGGTAACCTAAAAGTTTTCATGGACATCATCTTGTGTGTGCATCACTCTATGTCTATGGATATCCTTGTTTGTTCCTTGCGGGACTAACCCATGTAGGTATTGAAAGTGCAATTCACTCAAAGGGATAGCTCTAAGTGATCTACATCAACATTGAGCATCCACATCTTCAACATCTACATGAAGTCATCATCGACAAAACCCAAGGTTAGTTCATCCCTCTAAGGGGGGATATCACATCTAGGGGGAGCTTTACTCTAAGACTTGAGCTAAAGCAACTCTAAAGATGTGAACACAACAATGCTTTATGTAAAAGTGGTAACCCCACTTGAGCTTAAACGATGAGTATGACCTATGATCAAGTGTTCTCACTTGACTCCTAAGTCAATATACTCATATATAGATGACCTTGTCATCGCAAATTGCTTGGTAGATGCTAGAGTTGGTTGTGCATGCCTTGTCACATATTTCATTTGCCATCTTATTGTGTGAGCATGCTGGTTGCATATTTTACTCATTCGAGGACATCCACTTGTTGTTTTGATTGTTCGTTTTTATTTCCTTTTGCCAAGTGGATGGACAAGAATGCCTAAGAACCTCCTCTAGCTATCTATGCTTTTATCGTCTCAAACTCTATTCATGCTACATCACAAAATTTGATCAAGTCAGATTCGAACCACTCTGTGTGAGGAGCGCTCGGAGTCCCCGATTCGTCATAGACTTAAACTTCCAAAACCTCTTTATGATTCTCGGTCTGACCGATACCCTACTTTCGGTCCTACCGAGATCATTAAGTTGATCTATGTTTTCGATCTCGGTGCAACCGATTTGAACCATTCGGTCACACCGAGTTGCAATAATTGTATACAGTTTTGCATCTCGGTGCCACCGAGTCGTTCCACTCGGTCACACCGACAGGGTCGGGCTATATATAGTCACGGGCAAAAATTTGCAAATTTCTCCGAACCCCTTCGCCCGCGCGATAGTCTGCTCTGCCAACTTGGTCTCCGGATCGTCTCCTCGCCGCCAGCCGCCTCCAGTCGCTGGTCTCCGTCGCCGTCAACGGAAATTCTGCCCCGCCGTTGCCACTGTAGCGAGTCTCCGCCGAACTAGGGTATGGACTCGGTCTTTGTGCTATTCCCCAATCTGATTCTTAGCACATTGTGATCATCATGATTCTTGCCACGATTGAAACACTCCTGTCCAGTCAATGCGTTCGTAGATTAGTTTTGATTCGAAAATTTTAGGGTTAGGTTTCCGCCGAAACCATCTCGGACCCACCGAGTTGAAAAACTTGGTCCCACAGATTTGGCTTATGCCATCGCACAAGTGAGACTCGGTCTGACTGAGAATTACTTATCGGTGTGACCGATTTTGGAACTCTGTGAAACCCTAGCAGTCTCGGTGCCACCGAACTATGACTCGGTCTGACCGAGTTCACTAGTTTAGGTTCCAAAACTGCTTCGGTATCACCGAGTTTAAAAATCGGTAGATCCGAGATGCTTTCAGTGGGAACTAAAACTAAGTTTTTGAATTATTATTTTGCAAAAATCTCTGCATTTTCTGATGCTTATCCACTCTATCTCATCTATAACCTATTCACAGGGTCAGCAGTCAGAGTTTGCATCATGTTAGACCAAAGTGATAGCCAGAACTTGTTAGAGCAGCAAGTGCAGATGAGTGAGGGCACTAGTCCCTCAAGTTCCTCAGATGATGGCAGCAGGAGCACCCCTAGCAATCTGCCTAAAGCTGCCACAAGACAGAGAAAGAAGAGAACCTCAGACTCAGAAGATGAGGATTATGTGGCAGAAGAGGAAGCAACTTCCAAGAGAGTTGAGCCAGCACAGGGCATAAAACCAGGGATGAAGATCAAAAGGCCAGCAGGCAGGCAGCCTATGTCAAAGGCCAGAGCTTTAACTGAGAAGCCCACTCCCATTGAGCCTGTTGCTGCTGAAGGCAAGAAGAGGAAATAAAGGGTGAAGAAAACTGTAGCCAGAGTGCTTGGCAAGGCTTCCATCATGGAAGATGAGGAGGAAGAAGAAGAGGTAGCTGCACCAGCACCTAAGGCACCCAAGCTGATGGGTGATGCCATAAGAACAGGGGCAGCTGCTTCCAAGGTCAAGCCAGCTCCAAAGCCAAAGCCAAAGAGGAACACAAGAAGCATCCCAGCTACTGAGAAGAACAAGGCCCCAGTGCCTGAAGCTGCAGAAGAAGAAGAAGAAGAAGAGAATGTTCTTAGAAAGCTCAAGCCCAAGATCCCAGACCACAACGATGCTCATCCTGTGGCTGAGGATATGAAACTCAGGAGAGATTCAGGGCTCCGGAAGTGGAGAGAAGCAGACCCGTATGCTTCAAGGAGAAGGACTACAGTTGACTACAGGTTTCACACCAAGGAGCAGCAAGACTTTTATGAGACAGTGCTGCTAGACAAGAAGCTAATTGTCTGTGATATGAGATGGGTTGATTGGCAATACATCAAGGACAACGAAGAGTACTACCCTGGAGTGCAGGACAGCTTCAAGGCATGTGGAGTAGAGGACTTTGTTGGGCAGAAGCTCACAAAGTGGAACGAGGAACTCATCTGCAGTTCTACTCCACAGCCCATTTCTATCCAGATGGCAGGACTGTATGGATGTCAGAGGGTACGAGGTACCAGTCTACAGTTGCTGAATGGGCTCAGCTAATTAATGCCCCAGAAGAGCATGATGATGACTTGGACATTTATGCCAAGAAGAAGATGGACCACAACTCAATGTCAAACATGTACAAGGAGATTCCAAATGAAGCACTTGATACGTTCAAGTTTGGCTCAGTACACTATCTTCTGTCAGGGCTGCCAACCATCAACTGGATTCTTAGGCACACCCTATTGCCCAAGTCTGGAGATCACAAGATGATCAGGGGCCACGCGATCAACTTGCTTCATATCTTTGACGTGCCACAGAAATTCAAAGTCATGAGCCTTATGATTGAAACAATCAAGAGGACAGCAGCAGACCAGAAGAGGAGCTGTGGATATGCCCCACAAATTCAGGAGCTCATCAGCTCTAAGATGGGCACGGGGATATACTTATTGGACAAGGAACACCTGCCCATCCATCCAGATTTTGAAGATAATCAAGTGGTCATGACTGAGAATGAGCCATCATCTGCCCAAGCACAAGCCAAGAAGGAGAAGGCGAGGAAGGAGAAAGCTGTCAAGATGCCTACTCAAGAGGTGGCATCTGAATATTTCCTGAAAACCAAACAAGAGCAGCTTGGTTACTTGATTGCATCCACCCTGCGGATTGAGCAAGGACTAGCTACCCTAACTCAGAACCAGGCAAGTCTAGAGAGAATCATGGAACAAAAGTTCTATGACTTGGATGTCAAAGTGACAGAGATTCAGACTGCAGTGGAGCAGCTCCAGGATGACATGCAGGAGAGGAGAGGCAAGACTACAACTGATGCCTTTGCCAGAGTGCCACGAGGTCCGAGGTCGTCTGCAGTGCCAGTTGCTGACCCCAGAGCCACCACGTCTGCACCAGCTACAGCCTCAGTTCCACCAGCTCCAGCGTCCACTTCAGCCTCAACTCCAACCACGTCTACAGAAGGCTTCGTCCTTGGAGTGCTCCGGACTCCACCACCACCTGAGGATCAAGCCTGAGTGTCGACTTATCACTATGCATTTTCTAGGAACTTTTTGGTAACTTGTTGCCAAAGGGGGAGAAAACGTATAGATCATAGGCTTCGAGAGAGAGAGTGTTGCTTTTTTCTCTCTTGCTTTATTTGGTGGTTTTTCGAACTTTGTTTGCTTTTGAGTGCTTGAGATACTATGTCATTGCTCGTGAGACATTGATAATCATGTGTTTGATCATAAGCTACACTTATGCATGCTTGATATATCTTATCTATCTTATGTGATCATTCACTATTCTTGGTGATGAGTGCATGTATTTCATTCTTATCATTTTAAGCGCTCCACCAAGATGTATGTGACATGGAAGAGTAACCCATGACTCTAACTCTTTGTGCATTTGCAGTCCAAAGCAAATTTTAAATATGCACAAATTTAGGGGGAGCTCTCACTTGTCACATACTTCTCAAAGCGATGATATATTTCATGCTTATTATCATTTGTCGAAGCTTTGATCTATATGTTGTCATCAATTACCAAAAAGGGGGAGATTGAAAGTGCAACTATCCCTAGGTGGTTTTGGTAATTCATAACAACATATAGCTCATTGAGCTAATGCTATTCCAAGATGATTATTTCAGGAAAGCTCAATGATTGGCATGGCATGGATGTGAAAGTGGAACCCTCAAAATGCTAAGGACAAAGTATTGGCTCAAGCTCAAAAGCTCAAGACTCTTCATTTTATATTTTAGTGATCCAAGATCACATTCAGTCTTTAGGAAAAGCCAATACTATCAAGGAGGGATGAGGTGTTGCTTAATGAACCTCTTGCTTCATGTGCTTAGTGATATGCTCCAAAAACCCTCAACTACTTTCCCATATCCACATATGACCTAAACCCTAAGCCAAACTCGGTCCTACCGATTCTTTCTATCCGGCGCCACCGAGTTTCATTTGTCATAAGCCACTGCCAAACCCTAGCAATTCGGTTCTACCGATAGGGATCTCGGTCTCATCGAGATGGGATTGCAAACTCTCTGTTTCCCTTTCGTAACTTTTCGGTCTCACTGAAAGAGCGAATCGGTCCCACTGAGATTGCAATGTAAATTCAGTGTTTCCTTTTTGTAACTTTTTGGTCTCACCGAAAGAGCAAATCGGTCCCACCGAGTTTGCCTGACCAACTCTCTGGTTAGCTTATTACCAAAATCGGTCTCGCCGAGTTTGGGTAATCGGTCTCACCGAGATTACGTTATGCCCAAACCCTAACCATATCGGTCCTACCGAGTTGCATGTCAGTCCCACCGAAAATCTCTAACGGTCACTAGGTTTACCTTTTCGGTCCGGCCGAGTTTTTTGATTCGGTCCCACCGAGATTGGAAAACCGTGTGTAATTGTTGGATTTTGTGTGGAGGCTATATATACCCCTCCACCTCCTCTTCATTCGTGGAGAGAGCCATCATAATAGATACACAATTCCAACTCATATGTTCTGAGAGAGAACCACCTACTCATGTGTTGAGACCAAGATATTCCATTCCTACTATACGAGTCTTGATCTCTAGCCTTCCCCAAGTTTCTTTCCACTCAAATCTTCTTTCCACCAGATCCAAATCCTATGAGAGAGAGTTGAGTGTTGGGGAGACTATCATTTGAAGCACAAGAGCAAGGAGTTCATTACCTACACACCATTTGTTACTTCTTGGAGAGTGGTGTCTCCTAGATTGGCTAGGTGTCACTTGGGAGCCTCTGACAAGATTGTGGAGTTGAACCAAGGAGTTTGTAAGGGCAAGGAGATCGCCTACTTCGTGAAGATCTACCGCTAGTGAGGCAAGTCCTTCATGGGCGATGGCCATGGTGGGATAGACAAGGTTGCTACTTCGTGGACCCTTTGTGGGTGGTTGCTTCTTCGTGGACCCTTTGTGGGTGGTTGCTTCTTCGTGGACCCTTCGTGGGTGGAGCCCTCCGTGGACTCGCGCAACCATTACCCTTCGTGGGTGGAGACCTCCGTGGACTCGCGCAACCGTTACCCTTTGTGGGTGGAGCCCTCCGTGGACTCGCGCAACCGTTACCCTTCGTGGGTTGAAGTCTCCATCAACGAGGATGTAGGATAGCACCACCTATCCGAACCACGGGAAAAACATCCGTGTCTCCAATTGCGTTTGAATTCTCCAAACCCTTCCCTTTACATTCTTGCAAGTTGCATGCTTTACTTTCCGCTGCCAATATACTCTTTGCATACTTGCTTGAATTGTGTGATGATTGCTTGACTTGTCCTACAATAGCTAAAATCTGCCATGAACTAAAATTGGGAAAAGGTTAAGTTTTTATTTGGTCAAGTAGTCTAATCACTCCCCCTCTAGACATACTTTCGATCCTACAGGGTGGAAGGCTCGTCCTCTCACCTAGTGTTTTGTTCCACTCTTGCCGCCCTAGTTTCTGTCATATCGGTGTTATGTTCCCGGATTTTGCGTTCCTTACGCGGTTGGGTTATAATGGGAACCCCTTGATAGTTCGCCTTGATTAAAGCTTTTCTAGCAATGCCCAACCTTGGTTTTACCATTCGCCACCTGGCCTCTTTTTCCCTTGGGTTTCCGGAGCCCGAGGGTCATCTTATTTTAACCCCCCCCCCCCCCGGGCCAGTGCTCCCTCTGAGTGTTGGTCCGAACCGGGCAGCCTGCGGGGCCACCTCGGGGAAACTTGAGGGTTGGTTTTACTCGTAGCATGACCTATCTGAGTGTGCCCTTAGAATGAGATATGTGCAGCTCCTATCGGGATTTGTCGGCACATTCGGGCGGTGTTGCTGGTCTTGTTTTAACCTGTCGAAGTGTCTTGAAGAACCAAGATACCGAGTCTGATCGGAACGTCTTGGGAGGAGGTCTATTCCTTCATTGACCGTGAGAGCTTGTCATGGGCTAAGTTGGGACTCCCCTGCAGGGATTTGAACTTTCGAAAGCCGTGCCCGCGGTTATGGGCAGATGGGAATTTGTTAATGTCCGGTTGTAGATAACTTGAACCTTAACTTAATTAAAATGAATCAACCGAGTGTGTTACCGTGATGGCCTCTTCTCGGCGGAGTCCGGGAAGTGGACACGGTGTTGGAGTAATGTTTGCGCATGTTGCTCTCTAGTTTCTCGCTCGCGCTTTGCCTCCTCTTCTCGCTCTCTTTTGCGAATATGTTAGCCACCATACTTGCTAGTCGCTTGCTGCAGCTCCACATATATTTACCCTGCCTTACCTATAAGCTTAAATAGTCTTGATCGCGAGGGTGCAAGATTGCTGAGTCCCTGTGGCTCAGAGATTACTATTACACCAGATGCAGGGCCTGATGATTCCGCTCCAGGAGACGCGTTTGAGCTCAAGTGGGAGTTCGACGAAGACTCTCAACGTTACTATGTTACCTTTCCCGATGATCAGTAGTGGTGCCCAGTTGGGGGTGATTGGGACCGTGTCGCATGTTGGGTTCTCTTTTATTTTGGCGCCGTAGTCGGGCCATGAGTGTTTGGATGATGTAATGTTATTTATGTACTTGATTGACGTGGAGAATGTAAGCCAACTATGTTATCTCCCCTTTCATTATTATATTACATGGGATGTTGTGAAGATTGCCTAACTTGCGACATATGCCTTCAATGCGATTATGCCTCTAAGTCGTGCCTCGACACGTGGGAGATATAGTCGCATCGAGGGTGTTACAACCTAACTGCTGTAAACCTAGCCCGACTCCCCCATCTCCCTCGCAGCCTCGCTCCCTCTTTTCCTCGTTCCCATCGCCGCCGCCATAAGCCATCGCCCTCGATCCCCTCCTTCTTCCTTGCATCGCCAGGGGGAGGAGCGAGGCCCCGCGCCCGCAGACGTCGTCCTCCCTGGTCCACAGCGCAGCTACCTCTTTCCCTCTCCCCCTCATCCTCCCTACCTGCCCTCCTTTCTCCAACCCGGTCACCTCGAGCTCCCGATCAGCAGGCCTGCGACGCCTCCCCACCCTCCTCCGCGACCCGGACGACTGCCCAGAGCTGCCCATCTCCCTGTGCTCGTCTCCCTTTCCTTCCTCGCAGGCTCCCTTCGTTGCCTTGCCTCGTCGCCGGCCCTTGCCCCGCCTCGTCACGCCTCTCTGCGCTTCGCCCGAGCCTCCCGACTGCAGCTCCCTCACCCTGCTTGATCTGGACGCGGGATCCCGAGCCCTACTGCCACTGCCCCTTCTGCAACGCCGCCATCCGCGACCAGCAGGAGGCCGCCGCTCGTGTCGCAGCCCCTGCTGCCGGCGACCTCGCCTTGACCCAGCAAGTTCACCGGAGTCTCTCTGCTGCAGCCCCGCGTCGACTTCCCCTGCTTAGCAGCAACTCGTCATCTCCAGCGTTGCCCCTGCCCGAGTCAAGTACCACCGCCCCGAGTTTTTGCCTTGCTTCGTTTTGGATTGAAGACCGAGACGAGACAGCCAAGATGCATCTTGGTGTCGCCGAAGACACGTGAACATCTACACGACGACCGCCGAGTACCTCTTCGCGAGTACCATTACCATCGCGTGGATCTGCCAAGACCGTGAAGTAAACGAACAAGTACCCCTACGCGCGAAGACGCCAAGACCGTTTCGGGATTCACCAAGTACCACTACGGCCGGAGGCCTCGACGCCCGACACCTAAAACGATCACTGAACCGGAAATAACGCCAAGTACTAGGACGTCGAGGACCCGCCAAGTTCATCTACGTGCGTGTACGACTACAGATCCGGGGTGCGTCTAGTACCTCTCCGAACAAACATGAATGACTGCCGTCGCAAGAACGGGACCGGAGAGTCCGAAGACCCCAAGTACCACGACACCGATGACATGAACATCTACCGAACGTGTACGACTACTTCCATCTCTGAAGAACCGGGTAACGGAACCGTCAAGTTCGTCTACTGCCTACATGTACAACTACCCTCGCCGTGGTCCAATTGTACAACTATTTCCTCTACTTCCCTCGACAAACCCGAACCATCCCGATTGCACGCTTCGAAGGTATAACCCCGAGACGACGTCCGTGAACGAATGCTTGCGATGTTTGGGATGCTCATGTTTGCACCGTGTCCAAATTGTCACTCGTTTCCTTGTCGCCACCTCGTGGGACACCCGGAACCCGGGAGCGCCCCACCATCTTTTGCACGCATCCGCACACTTTCCCTTTGCATCGGTATCTCAATCAAGTACCGGAACCGGAACGTTGCCGTGGCACCGTTATTGTTATCGTTGTTGTGGCACCCCTTTTCGTTTCCGCCACGATGACAAAATGCTTCATAATGCTGTTATCAACATTTTCATTAAAATTGCATAATCTTGAACATGTCCTCCGCATCATAATAACAACATTTAAAATGTTTAAATTGTTGTTGCAATAAATTGCTAAGGCGTATGGGGATTTACCGGAATTGTTGTTCGTTGCTTCCGGCCTCATTTAAACTTGACTAGATAGGTAGTTTTACTTTGCTTCACCCTCTTGCCATGTTTAACAACATTTAATATTGTTGGATACATAAACGAGATCGGACTAAATAACTTGTCGTGGTGTTTCGTCAATATGCAACTTGTTGTATATTGAGCTCCACTTAATTTGTAGGATTGCTTGTGCACGTTTCCATGCCATGCTTCATTAAATCGGACATGCATCATACTTGTTGTGCATCATGCCATGTTGTTGTAGTGGTTGTTTACTATGTTGTTTGCTTCTTTCCAGTTTGCCTTTCTCGTGAGCTTCGGTTCCGTTCCGGAGTTGTGAGGATCCGTTCGACTACGTCTGTTTGTCTTCTTCGTGGACTCGCTCTTCTTCCTTGCGGGATTTCAGGCAAGATGACCATACCCTCGAAATCACTTCTATCTTTGCTTGCTAGTTGCTCGCTCTTTTGCTAAGCCTATGCTGCGATACCTACCACTTGCTTATCATGCCACCCATATTGTTGAACCAAGCCTCTAACCCACCTTGTCCTAGCAAACCGTTGTTTGGCTATGTTACCGCTTTGCTCAGCCCCTCTTATAGCGTTGTTAGTTGCAGGTGAAGATTGAAGTTTGTTCCTTGTTGGAACATGGAGATGTTGTTCCTTGTTGGAACATGTTTAATTGTTGGGATATCACAATATCTCTTATTTAATTAATGCATCTATATACTTGGTAAAGGGTGGAAGGCTCGGCCTTATGCCTGGTGTTTTGTTCCACTCTTGCCGCCCTAGTTTCCGTCATATCGGTGTTATGTTCCCGGATTTTGCGTTCCTTACGTGGTTTGGCTATAATGGGAACCCCTTGACAGTTTGCCTTGAATAAAACTCTTCCAGCAATGCCCAACATTGGTTTTACCATTTGCCACCTAGTCTGTTTTTCCCTTGGGTTCCGCGGACTCAAGGGTCATCTTTATTTAAACCATCGGGCCAGTGCTCCTCTGAGTGTTGGTCCAACCTGTCAGCCGCCGGTGGCCACCAGGGGCAACTCTGGGCTGGCCTACCGGAAGTTTAGACAATCTGAGTGTGCCCTGAGAACGAGATATGTGCAGCTCCTATCGGGATTTGTCGGCACATTCGGGCGGTGTTGCTGGATTTGTTTTAACTTGTCGAAGTTGTCTTGTAGAACCGGGATGCCGAGTCTGATCGGAATGTCTCGGGAGAAGGTTTATCCTTCGTTGACCGTGAGAGCTTGTGATGGGCTAAGTTGGGACTCCCCTGCAGGGATTTGAACTTTCAAAAGCCATGCCCGCGGTTATGGGCAGATGGGAATTTGTTAACGTCCGGTTGTAGAAAACCTGAAGTTGATCTTAATTAAAATATATCAACCGCGTGTGTAACCGTGATGGTCTCTTTCCGGTGGATTTCGGGAAGTGAACACGGTGTTGGAGTAATGCTTGACGTAGGTTGTTCTAGGATCACTTCTTGATCATAGTTTCTCGATCGTGCTTTGCCTTCTCTTCTTGCTCTCATTTGCGTATGTTAGCCACCATATATGCTAGTCGTGTGCTGCAGCTTCACCTCATACCTTTACCTTACCCATAAGCTTAAATAGTCTTGATTGCGAGGGTGTGAGATTGTTGAGTCCCCGTGACTCACAGATACTTCCAAAACCAGTTTGAAGGTGCCGTTGAACCGTGCAGATGATGCAACCAAGCTCAAGGAGGATCTCTATGAAGATCTTGTCCTTTGTGTTGTTCCGTTTCCAGTTGATCAGTAGTGGAGCCCAGTCGGGACGATCGGGGGTCTGTGTAGCATTTGGGGTAGTCTTCTTTTATTTTGGTTCCGTAGACGGACCTTGATTGTATCTGGATGATGTAATGCTTTATTCATGTATTGTGTGAAGTGGCGATTGTAAGCCAACTATGTATCTTTTCCCTTATGTATTAAATGGGTTGTGTGAAGATTACCTCACTTGCGACATTGCTTTCAATGCGGTTATGCCTCTAAGTCGTGCTTCGACACGTGGGAGATATAGCCGCATCGAGGGTGTTACCACTGCCTTGTATATGATGGTGTTGTACGATCGAGCCCGTGTGGGCCCCACCATGAAAACTTCAGACGAAATCTCTATCATATGTTTGTTCCGGCTTATTCTGCAAGCCAATCCTTTGTTTTTGTTTTGAGTTGTGATATTCGAGTTGCTTCGAAGTCAAATGTTGATTCCATACCTTTTCCTAAGCGGTGTTCTCATACCCCGATGTGAACACTAATCCTTCTCGATCATCGAGTTTGTCATGTCAATCCTTTTTAACATGTGTGCTTCTCTTCAAGTGGACCCGATCATTTCAACATCAGCAAGATCAATTATCAGTTCTTCTCAACGGTGTTTGTTCCATTCGTCCCAAGCTGCCTTTTCTTTTCCTGCCCTCCCACCCTTTTTCTTCAAGGAATTCGATGTATTAATCAAGTATCCTTTTATTCTTGTGAAGTCTCTCCATCCTTTTCCGTCAATATTCTTATCCGGTGATTCTCATGAAGGTCCTAACGAAGCTTCAAGTTCATCATTCTCCATTCTTTCCTTTTCTGGTGGATCCAATTCAAACTTTCGGTGTTGATCATATTCTTTTCCATTTTTCAAATGCCTTCTCATGCCGGTGCACCTCATAATCATTCACTTCTCACTATTCATTTGTTCGGGAGTGATGAAGATATCTCAGAAGGCTCGTCTTTTCATTCAAGATCCGTTCAACCTATTTCGAGGTTGTTATCTCATTCAAGCCATTTATATCAACCGGTGCAATCCCTCTTTAAAAAATCGTTCAACGATGTATCTTTTGAGTGGGCCCTAACCCACAGGTCTTTTACCAGGATCTTACCTGACTCTTCTTATTTGTCCGGAGCTATCCTCAAATTCTTTTTCGAAGTTTTGACGTAAGAATGATTCATCATCAGTCATATGTTTTTCTCCAAGATCTTTCAAATTCTTTTCATCGTTGGCTCAACCTTTTCCATTTTTCATTCCGGAGTGCATTAACAATTCATGGTGGTGTTTCTCGTCGTAATTCTCAGATTTTGAAGACCGAAGAAAAATTTTCTCTCAATCTTGCTCCATTCTCTTCAAGATTCGTGGTTCTAGTTAGAGGCCATCCTCTCATAATTGTTTTTCGATTGTCAAAATTCTTTTCACCTATCCGGAGCAATTCAAGATTCTTTTCAGTTTGTTTCTCTGGATTCGATCAATTCAGGTTTATTCATTCTCAGCTTTCAGTTACCATTCTCCAATCTTACCGGTGTTTCGTTCAAGTGATCTCTAATCGGCTCGTGATCTCTTCGTTCTCATGTATCTAAATCCTCTCAAGCATCTTCGTTCATTTTATAATTCTTCCCGGTGTTTCTTTATCTTCTCTTCGTTCATTTTCAATTCTTACGGTGGTTCATTCAAGAGTTCCTCTTCCTTCGTTTATCATATCAATCCAATCGTTGTTTCAATCCTACCGGCGGTTCATTGAAGGCCTTCTCAAGTTCGCGCTATATCCCTCTGTAATTCTTTTCAACGAGAATAAGTAGTATGCCAAATCCGTTTGCTTGTCATCAATTTAATTGGTGAAGGATACGCATAACGTAATTCTTATTATTGTTTAATCCAAGTGGTCTAGTTTCTTCTTTCCGGAGTTTGTTCATCATATCACATTCTCGGTTGAGATGCCTTATCTTTTCTTTTCCGGAGTTCCAAGTTTCCACTTTATCTCGTCGCAAAGCTTCATCTAAATCATTGCAAGTCTTCACGTTGTGTTTTCAACTTCTCCTTCTTTTCGGTTGATCATTCTTTTGTTACCGGAGTTCTTCATGGAGGTTCTACATAATGTTTCATCAAAGATTTAATTCGTTCTCGAAGTGTTCGCCAAGAGGAGCTCAAGCATTCTTCATCTTGCGTTCCGAAGTGCAATTCTTTCATATCTCATCTTTTGAGGTGGTGTTATGTCATTTTGACAATTGCCTTGTGTTTCATGATTCAAAAGTTGTCCCGAATGATATATTTTAAACCCATCTTTTTTCATTTCTTTCATGAGATCCTTTGCAATCCATCAATCTCTTCATTGGAGTTATCTTGGGTCATATTTCACCTAAAGCCTTCCATTGGGAATGTTGCTCTTTGTGGTTATTATCTATGATCCAAGTTTTATCCTTATCACCTCGGTGGAAGAAGATTTCTATATTTTTCTAGCTCCCAATCAAATCTTTTCCGTTTGTGGCAGAATTTCACCTCATAATTTTGAGATGTTTTCCATAAGCCCACTTCAAGCTTATCTTTTCGTTGTTGATAATCCAACAATTCCGTTCTAGCATTTATTGTAAGCGTGCTCTCTCAAGATCTTGTTTCCCTTCGTTCATTACAGTCCTTTGTCCCTTTTGTTCCGGAGGCATTGTATTGTTGTTGTCTTCAACCCATCTTCTTGTTTTGTCAGATCATGTTCTTTCATTTGCTTATCCAAGATCATGCTCTCTCAAGATCTTGTTTCCCTTCGTTCATTACAGTCCTTTGTCACTTTTGTTCCGGAGTGTCGTGTCCTCTGCTCTAGTTCTTTTCATCTTATCAAGTTCATATCACTTTTCAAACGGAGTGCTGTCCGAATTTGGTCTTCCTTGTTCCTCGTTCCTATCGGACTGTTTTTTTCAACTTCAATCACCTCCGTGGTATTATTCCTTTCAAGTTGTTCAACTTTTCAAGGTTCTTTGGTTTCACTCATTTGTCAAAGAAGCAACTTAGTTTTTACCGCTTATCTTCCTCTTCCGTTTTTTCCCTCTGGTGCCATCCTAGATCTCGGGACGAGATCCTCTCGTAGTGGTGGAGCGTTGTGACGCCTCGAGACCGATGTGCCAGGTGTCCGCCAGTTATTCACTGTTGTTGCCTTGTCATTCGCTTGCGTGTTGCATCTTGTCATGTCATCATGTGCGTTGCATCATCATGTTTTAAAAACTTGCATCCGTCCGGGTATCCCAGTTCCTTCCGTTGTCCGTTTTGAGCCCAGACACACTCGCACGCGCCCGCGGCATGTCCGAAATAGTATTTTGTAAGTGGTCGGAAAATGTTCTCGGAATGGGATGAAAGTTGACGTGCGGTCTTATTATGGTGTAGATAGACCGCCTGTCAAGTTTCATCGCATTCGGAGTTCGTTTGATAGCCCAACCGTTAAACTATAGCGGCATATAGCCGGTCTAACGTCGAACGTTTTCGGTCTCCGGAAACAGTTGCTGGGCCTCCCTCTCTTCTCTTCTCTCAGCTCGATACCGTCTACACAGCTTACTACCTACCGCCAGGTCCAACCTAACCTCTCTCGTCAGCCCGTAGCCCCCCTCGCGCGCGTCCGAAAGTTGTCCAAACCCGACCCGGGGAGTCGTCACCGTTGTGTCTGGATCATCTCCAAACATCTACAAAACGTCACCGTTTTCTTATTTGGACTCCCTAGCTATTTTATTCGCGACCGTCCGATTACGATCAGAGGGATCTGATAGCCCCTAACTTAATCCACCTGCCATATATATACTAGGTCCAACCCTAATAATCAGGAACCTTGTCCCATCCTCTCAGCAGCCGCCGCCGCTCCTAGATCCACCTCGGGATCCCCTTCGCTCGAACCCATTCCATCACCTCCTCGTATTCACCGCCACACCAACCAAAAGCCTCCACCTCCTCCTTTTGATTCATCATCGTTCCCGTCTACCGATCGAGCAGGAGGCTCGATCCCCAGCCATCTCTGCGTCCGAACCTCTCCTCTGCTCCTTCCCGCCCGTGCATCGCCGTCTACTTGGCTGGAGGCCACCATGAGCAGCAACCAGGCGCATGAGTTCCACCATGCGCCACCTAGGGCATCGTCGTCATCAACCAGGCCAGTCGCGCGGCGCCTCTTCTCTTTTCCTTGCTCCCTTTTCCCCGCGCTCATCCCGCTGCTCTCTCCGTCCTTTCTCTGTGTGTAGAGATTCTGGGCGACGGAGCCGAGCTCCCCGATGCCAGGAGACCGCCGTGGCCACCGTTTGTCCTTGTCGCCGCCTTTCAGATCCCCGCCGGATCAGCCTCCTCCGCAAGTCCCTTTCGCCGGAGCCCCGCAGTCCCGCGACATCGCCTCCTCTGCATCGAGCGGGAGGACGAAGAGAAGTGCCTCCCTGCCCCACGCCATGGACCTGCGCCGCCATTCAAGTTCGCGTCCGGCCCTGTTCTGGACTGGATTCTCCCTCTCCGCCATCAGGAACAAGCTTCCCTTCCGCCGGTCTCCACCACCTCGCCGGAGCTCCTACCGCGTCGCGCCGCCGTCGTTGACCCTTGTCTGCATCGCCTCGGCCCCTGGCGCTGCATCCTCTGTTTCCTTCGAGAGAGCGAAGACCTCGCCCGCATTGACTTCACCTGGACCCAGCCTCTCCTCGATCTGGAGTCGCCTCGATCTGGAGTGGCCCATCCACCTCCAGATCCACCGAACTAGGCCACACCGCTGCAGGCCCAGCAACCGGCCTCCTTTCTCTCCAGCTGGGCCAAAGCCCATGGTGAGGCCACCCCGCCGAAGCCCCTCTGTTTTTTTTCTGTTGTTGGGCCAACAGATTCGGCCCGAGGTGCCTTTTTTTCCTGCTGAGAATTTTGTCTAATTTCTAGAGAAAGATAGCTTTGAAGATAAGCCCCTGTTCTTCATGCATTTAATAACTTCACAACCGTGCATCGGATCAAAATAAATTATATATGAAAGTTGCTTAGAATTTTGTCTAGTTTAATAATTTGCAACTTTCATCTATGTTTAAAATGTTTAAACTGATGTTTGTTTAAATTTGCTTAAATAACTTGTTAAAATGTTTTGATTCATAACTAATTAACCGTAGCTCGGTTCTAAACAAACTTTATATGTAAATGGGGTAGAAAAATGCCTAGTTTAACATGGTGCTTTCATCTTGCATGTTTAACAACCCTAAAATTGTGTTAGGGCAGAACAGTACCAAATCTAATTTATGCACATGAGGAGTTTCCGGATTTGTTGTTCGTTGCTTCCGGCCTCATTTAACCTTGACTAGATAGGTAGTTTTACTTTGCTTCACCCCTTGCCATGCTAAACAACATTTAATATTGACGAGTTCATAAACGAGATCAAACTAAATAAGTCACGTGGTGTTTCGTCAATATGCAACGGAGTTGCATATTGAGCTCCACTTAATTTGTAGGATTGCTTGTGCACTTTTGCCATGCCATGCTTCATTAAACCGGACATGCATCATACTTGATTGTGCATCATGCCATGTTCATGTCGTGCTTGTTTACTATGTTGTTTGCTTTCTTTCCGGTGTACTTCTTCTCGGTTATCCAGTAACGTTGCGTTTGTGAGGATCCGTTCGACTATGTCCGTTTGTCTTCTTCATGGACTCGTTCTCTTCCTTGCGGGATTTCAGGCAAGATGACCATACCCTCGAAATCACTTCTATCTTTGCTTGCTAGTTGCTCGCTCTTTTTTCTATGCCTATGCTGCGATTCCTACCACTTGCTTATCATGCCTCCCATATTGTGAAGCCAAGCCTCTAACCCACCTGGTCCTAGCAAACCGTTGTTTGGCTATGTTACCGCTTTGCTCAGCCCCTCTTATAGCGTTGTTAGTTGCAGGTGAAGATTGGAGCTTGTTCCATGTTGGAACATGGATATTTTGTTGGGATATCACAATACCTCTTATATACTTAAAGCATCTATATACTTGGTAAAGGGTGGAAGGCTCGGCCTTATGCCTGGTGTTTTGTTCCACTCTTGCCGCCCTTGTTTCCGTCATATCGGTGTCATGTTCCTGGATTTTGCGTTCCTTACGCGGTTCGGTTATAATGGGAACCCCTTGACAGTTCGCCTTGAATAAAACTCCTCCAGCAATGCCCAACATTGGTTTTACCATTCGCCACCTAGCATTTTCTTTCCCTTGGGTTCTGCAGACTCAAGGGTCATCATTATTTTAACCCGCCGGGCCAGTGCTCCTCTGAGTGTTGGTCCGATAGAGTAGACTGCGGGGCCACCTCGGGGCAACTTGAGGGTTGGTTGTACTCGTAGGATGTCTCATCTGAGTGTGCCCTGAGAACGAGATATGTGCAGCTCCTATCGGGATTTGTTGGCACATTCGGGCGGTGTTGCTGGACTTGTTTTACCATTGTCGAAGATGTCTTGTAACCTGGATGCCGAGCCTGATCGGATTGTCTTGGGAGAAGGAATATCCTTCGTTGACCGTGAGAGCTTGTGATGGGCTAAGTTGGGACACCCCTGTAGGGATTTGAACTTTCGAAAGTCGTGCCTGCAGTTATGGGCAGATGGGAATTTGTTAATGTCCGGTTGTAGAAAACCTGAAGTTGACCTTAATTAAAATACATCAACCATGTGTGTTACCGTGATGGTCTCTTCTCGGCGGGGTCCGGGAAGTGAAGACGGTGTTGGAGTAATGCTTGACGTAGGTTGTTCTAGGATCACTTCTTGATCATAGTTGTTCAATCGTGCTTTTGCCTTCTCTTCTCGCTCTCATTTGCCTATGTTAGCCACCATATATGCTAGTCGCTTGCTGTAGCTCCACCTTATACCTTTTACCCTTCCTATAAGCTTAAATAGTCTTGATCGCGAGGGTGTGAGATTGCTGAGTCCCCGTGACTCACAGTTACTTCCAAAACCAGCTTGCAGGTGCCGAGGATACCGTGCAGATGACGCAACCAAGCTCAAGGAGGAGTTCGATGAAGATCTTGTCCTTTGTCTTGTTTCGATCTATTTGATCAGTAGTGGAGCCCAGTCGGGACAATCGGGGATCTGTGTAGCATTTGGGGTAGTCTTCTTTTATTTTGGTTCCGTGGTCGGACCTTGATTGTATCTGGATGATGTAATGCTTTATTCATGTAATTGTGTGAAGTGGCGATTGTAAGCCAACTATGTATCTCTTTCCCTTATGTATTACATGGGTTGTGTGAATATTACCTCACTTGCGACATTGCTTTCAATGCGGTTATGCCTCTAAGTCGTGCTTCGACACGTGGGAGATATATCCGCATCGAGGGTGTTACAAGCCTCTGACAAGATTGTGGAGTTGAACCAAGGAGTTTGTAAGGGCAAGAGATCACCTACTTCGTGAAGATCTACCGCTAGTGAGGCAAGTCCTTCATGGGCGATGGCCATGGTGGGATAGACAAGGTTGCTTCTTCGTGGGCCCATCGTGGGTGGAGCCCTCTGTGGACTCGTGCAACCGTTACCGTTCGTGGGTTGAAGTCTCCATCAATGTGGATATACGATAGCACCACCTATCGGAACCACGACAAAAATATCCATGTCTCCAATTGCGTTTGAATTCTCCAAACCCTTCCCTTTACATTCTTGCAAGTTGCATGCTTTACCTTCCGCTACTCATAGACTCTTTCCATGCTTGCTTGAATTGTGTTAAGCTTGCTTGACTTGTGCTAAGATAGCTAAAATCTGCCAAAGACTAAAATTGGGAAAATGATAGATTTTTAATTGGTCAAGTAGTCTAATCACCCCCCTCTAGACATACTTTCGATCCTACAAGTGGTATCGGAGCTTTGGTCTCCATTTGCTTTGATCTCCATAGCTTTTGGTGGTTATAGCCTTGGTTTCACAACCTAGGAGAGTATGGCGTCTAGCGAGGGAAATTACCACCGTAGAGGTCCTTACTTTGATGGTACTAATTTTGCTAGTTGGAAGCATAAGATGAAAATGCATATTCTTGGACATAACCCCGCCGTTTGGGCTATTGTGTGTGTTGGCTTGCAAGGTGAATTCTTTGATGGGAGAGAACCGAATCGTGAAGCCACCGCGGAAGAGTTGAAAATGCTTCAATACAACGCTCAAGCTTGTGATATCCTCTTCAACGGATTGTGCCCCGAGGAATTCAACAAAATCAGCCGTCTTGAGAATGCAAAGGAATACTTTGATTGATATGCATGAAGGTACCAACTCCGTCAAGGAAGCCAAGTTGGATGTGCTTCAAAGTCAACTTGACAAGTTCAAAATGAAGGATGGTGAAGGTGTCGCTGAAATGTACTCTATAGGCTTGCTCTTATCACAAATGAGATTGCCAGCTTAGGAAGTGAAGAGATGACCGACAAATTCATCATCAAGAAGATGCTAAGAGCCTTGGATGGAAAATATGATACCGTATGCACATTGATGCAAATGATGACAAATTACAAAGATCTCAAGCCAACGGAAGTCATTGGAAGAATTGTTGCTCATGAGATGTCACTCAAGGATAAGGAGGAGCTCCATAACAAGTCAAGTGGTGCTTACAAAGCCTCATGTGAAGCTTCCACATCATCAAGTGAGAAACAAACCTTCAATGAAGAATTGAGCTTAATGGTGAAGAACTTCAACAAGTTCTACAAGAATAGAAGCTAACAGAGAAGTTCCAAGTCAAGGTCCTACAATGACAAAAGATCTTCTAGTTGAGAGCGAAACTGCTACAATTGTGGAAGACCCAGACACTACTCCAATGAGTGTACAGCTCCCCACAAGAGAAGAGAAGATTCTCCCAAAAGAAGAAGTAGAAGAGAAGAATCACCAGCAAGGGAGAGAAGGAGTAGGGATGATTGATATGAACGAAGACCCTCTCGGAGAAGCAAGGATTCAGAAAGGAAGGACAAGTCATCAAGCAGCTACACAAAACGAAGACATCAAGCTCGTGTTCGTGAATGGGTATCCGGCTCCGACTCCGACAATGACTCCGAGAGAAGCTATCACTCCGACTCTGAATATACTCAAGATGAAGGTGTTGCCAGTCTAGCACTTGTGTCAACCAACTCCTACGACATATTTGATTCACCAAATGAAGGAATTGGAAGATGCTTCATGGCCAAAGGTCCAAAGGTATCACACCTCGAGTATGTTGATTTCAATAGTGATGAAGATGACTTTTTAGGTGATGATGATTTACTTGTTGACAACTATAGTGATGAATACTATGATGAAACGAATGACAATGATAAGGAGAAGATTTAGTCTCTAACTAAAGAACTAAACACTCTTAAGTTAGCTCATGAAACTATCTTAGGAGATCATCGAGAACTTCTTAGGACTCATGAGAAATTATGTTTTGAGAAGCTCAACCTTGAGCAAGAGCATGAGTTCTTAAAGGCAATAAATGATGATCTTTGCAAGAAAAGTTCTTCTTACATTGCCAAGCATTTACTCTTATCCACTTACATGCCTCAAGTCAAGTCTAGTAACAAGAACAAGAAAGATTCTTCCTCTAGTAGTAACAATAATCATGCTAAATCCAATGTTGTTGCTTCTAGTAGTTCTCTTGACTCCACTAATGATTCTCTTAGCCAAGTTACACTTGAGCAAGAAAATAGCTTATTGAAGGGAATCATAGAGAAAGGTGTTTACAAGAGCCTTGCCGGGAGTAAGCAATTCGAGGAAATTGTACGCAAGCAAGGAAGGTACCGGAAGAATCAAGCTATTGGTTTTGAACGAAAGTTCAATGCTAATGGAGTGGAGTGGGAAGAAGATCAATACCCCAAGACAAAGTTTGTCCCTCAACAAGAGAAGTATGATCCTACTTCTTTCCAAGGGACACAAGCTCAAGATGATCTTCCACCACAAGACCGCGAGCAAAAAGGCAAGGACAAGCTTCAAGAGGAAATTGATGCATTTGAAGAAGCTCCTAAGGCCTTGGTCAAGTGGGTTCCCAAGACTACATCAAGTTCCACTTCATCAAGTACAACTACAACTCCAAGGATTCCCATCAAGATGGTGTGGATCCCGAAGAAGAAGAACTAGAGAGTTCTTGAGGGTGACTCCACCAACATACTTCACTCTTATAATTTTGGCAAGAACTAGTGCAATCAACTTCCACATCTTGCACTAGTTCAAGGAGTCACAAACCCTCTTGTTGGTAAGACAAGGGACAAGGTAACCTAATGCTCTCATAGACATCATCTTGTGTGTGCATCACTCCATGTCTATGGATATCCTTGTTTGTTCCTTGTGGGACTAACCCGTGTAGGTATTGAAAGTGCAACTCACTCCAAAGGATAGCTCCAAATGATCTACATCAACATTGAGCATCCACATCTTCAACATCTACATGAAGTCATCATCGACAAAACCCAAGGTTAGTTCATCCCTCTTAGGGGGGATCTCATATCTAGGGGGAGATTTACTCTAACAATTGAGTTAAAGCAACTCTAATGGTGTGAACACAACAACGCTTTATGTAAAAGTGGTAACCCCACTTGTGCTTAAACGATGAGTATGACCTATGATCAAATGTTCTCATTTGACTCCTAAGTCAATATACTCATATATAGATGACCTAGTCATCGCCAATTGCTTGATAGATGCTAGAATTGTTTGTGCATGCTTTGCCACATATTTCATTTGTCATTTTATTGTGTGAGCATGTTGGTTGCATAATTTACTCATTCGAGGACATCCACTTGTTGTTTTGATTGATTGGTTTCCTTTTATTTTGGCCAAGTGGATGGACAAGAATGCCTAAGAATCTTCTCTAGCTATCTATGCTTTTCTCGTCTCAAACTCTGTTCATGCTGCATCACAAAGTTTGATCAAGTCAGATTCGGACCACTCTGTGTGAGGAGCACTTGGAGTCCCCGATTCGTCATAGACTTAAACTTCCAAAACTTCTTTGTGCGTTTCGGTCTGACTGATTCATCCATTTCGGTCATACCGAGATCACTAAGTCGATCTAGGTTTCCAATCTCGGTGCAACCGATTCGAACTTTTCGGGCACACCAAGTTTCAGTAGCTGCTTGCAGTTATGAATCTCCGTGCCACCGAGTTGTTACACTCGGTCACACCGACAGGGTCAGGCTATATATATCCATGACTCAAATTTTGGAAAACTTTCCGAACCTCCTCGCCCGTGCTTAGCCTGCTCTGCCTCCCTGGGTCTCCGGATCATCCTCCTCGTCACCAGCCGCCTCCTGTCGCTGGTCTCCGCCGCCGTCAACGGGAATCATCCCCGCTGTTGCCGCCATAGCAAGTTCATCGCCGAACTAGGGTATGGGCTTGAACTTTGTGCCGTTTTAACTCCGATTCCCCAGCACACTGCTTTGCCATGAATCTTGCCACGATTGAGATCATTCTATCCATCGAAACCACTCCATAGTTTAGTCGTGAATTGGAAATTTAGGGTTAGGTTTCCACCAAAACCATCTCGGACCGACCGAGTTGATGAAATCGGTTCCACCGATTTGGCTCAGGCCATTGCACATGTGATTCTCGGTCTGACCGAGAATTGCAAATCGGTGTGACCGAGTTCAGCACTTTGTGAAACCCTAGTAGTCTCGGTGCCACCGAACTGTGACTCGGTCTGACCGAGTTCACTAGTTTAGGTTCCAAAAGCTGCTTCGATATCACCGAGTTTGCAAATCGGTAGATCCGAAATGCTTTCTGTGGAGAACTAAAGCTAAGTTTTTAATTCATTCTTTGGCAAAAACCTCTGTACTTTGTGATGCTCATCCACTCTACCTCATCTATAACCTATTCACAGGGTCAGCTGTCAGAGATTGCATTATGTTTGATCAAAGTGACAGTCAGAACAAGTCAGAGGAGCAGGTTCACTTGAGTGAGGGCACTAGTCCCTCTAGCAGCTTAGATGATGGCAGCAGGAGCACACCAAGCAATCTGCCAAAGGCTGGCACCAGGGCCAGCAAGAAAAGAACCTCAGAGTCAGAGGATGAGGACTATGTGGCTAAGGAAGAAGAAACCACCTCAAAGAGGAAAGTCCTGAAGAAGGAATATGGCACAGCTGCTACCACCAAGCCTGGATTGAAGCAAAAGGTTCCTGCCAAGAGAGCTCCAATGTCTAAAGCCAGAGCATCTACTCAAGAGACTTTGGGATCTGCACCCAAAGAGCAGGTTGTGGTAGAAAAGAAAAGGAAGGAAAGGGTCAAAAGACCACTACCAGAGTGCTTGGGAGATCTTCAATCATGAAAGACTCTGAAGAGGAAGAGGAAGAGGATGCTGCACCAGCACCTAAGGCACAGAAGCTTATGGGAGATGCCATAAGATCAGGGGCTGCTTCATCTAAGCCCAAAGGAACTTCCAAGCCAGCTACTCCAAAACCCAAAACTGCACCAAAGAGGAGTACCAGGAACATTCCAGCTGCTGAGAAAAACAAGGCCCCAGTGCCTAAAACTGTTGCTGAAGAAGAAGATGATGAGACACATGTTTTGAGGAAGCTAAAGCCAAAAATTCTAGATCATAATGATGCTCATCCTGTAGCAGAAAACATGAAGATCAGGAAGGACTCAAGATTGAGGATATGGAGAGAGTCAGATCCATATGCCACCAGAAGGAGAACTGTTGTGGACTAAAGGTTCCATACCAAAGAACAACAGGATTTTTATGAGACAGTGTTGCTTCACAAGAAACCAATAGTATGTGACATGTGATGGATCAACTGGGAGTACATCAAGGAGAATGAAGAACATTATCGAGGAGTATATGGCAGTTTCAAGGCTTGTGGAGTTGATGAGTTTGTGGCTCAGAAGCTCACAAAGTGGAATGATGAGCTTATCATCCAGTTCTACTCCACAACTCACTTCTACCCAGATGGCAAGATAGTCTGGATGTCTGAAGGCACTAGATACCAGTCAACAGTTGCAGAATGGGCTCAATTCATCAATGCTCCTGAGGAGAATGAAGATGACTTGGATGTCTATGCCAAGAAGAAGAAGGATCACAACTCCACGGCTAGCATGTACAAGGAGATTCCTGATGCAGATCTTGAGACTCACCAATTTGGATCAGTGAAACACCTGCTGTCAGGACTGCCTACTATCAATTGGATTCTCAGGCACACTCTTCTGCCCAAGTCTGGTGATCACAGAATGATCAGAGGCCACTCCATCAATCTGCTACATATATTTGATGTGCCACAAAAGTTCAAGGTCATGAGTCTTATAGTTGAAACTATCAAGAGGACAGCTGCTGACCAAAAGAGAAGCTGTGGGTATGCACCACAGATCCAGGAGTTGATTAACTCCAAGATGGGCACTAGCACATACTTGTTGGACAAGGAGTACATGCCTATCTATCCAGACTTTGAGGACAACCAAGTGGTTATGAATGAGGATGAACCATCTTCTATGCACGTTCAAGCAAAGAGGGAGAAGGCAAAGGCTGAGAAAGCAGCAAAGATGCCAACCATGGAAGAGGCATCTCAGTATCTTCTAAAGAGAAAGCAAGATCAGCTCGGCTACTTGATTGCATCCACTCTAAGGATTGAGAAAGGGATGGCCACCCTGACTCAAAACCAGGAGAGCTTGGAAAGGATCATGGAGCAGAAGTTCTATGACATGGATGTGAAGGTAACTAAGATCCAGTCTGTTGTGGAGCAACTTCAGGATGATATGCAGGAGAGGAAGGGCAAGACAACCACTGATGCATATGCCAGAGTGCCTAGAGCTCACAGATCTGCTACAGTGCCTGTTCCAGACACCAGAGCCACTTCATCTGCACCAGCTACAGCTTCAGTGCCACCTACTCCATCAGCTCCATCTACATCGACTGAAGCCTTCGTTCTTGGTGTTATCCAGACACCACCACCGAAAGACCAAGCCTGAGAGATGATTTAGTGCTATGCATTTTCTAGGAACTTTTTGGTAACTTGTTGCCAAAGGGGGAGAAAAATGTATAGATCATAGGCTTCGAGAGAGAGTGTTGCTTTTTTATTCTCTCTTGCTTTGGTGGTTGAACTTTATTTGCTTGATTGAGATACTTTCTGTCTATGTGATACTTGGATGATCACGTGTGTTTGATCATATGCTACATTAATGCTTGTTGGATGACATTATCATTTTATCCCTATATGATCATTCACTTTGCTTGGTGATGAGTGCATGTATTTAATTATTATCATTTTGAGTGCTCCACCAAGATGTATGTAACATGGAAGAGTAACCCATGAGCCTAATTCTCTGTGCATTTGCAGTCCAAAGCAAATCATAAACTATGCACAAATTTAGGGGGGAGATCTTGCTTTTCACATACTTCTCTAAGCGACAATGTTTTTCACTCTTATTATCATTCGTCGAAGCTTTGATCTATATGTTGTCATCAATTACCAAAAAGGGGGAGATTGAAAGTGCAACTATCCCTAGGTGGTTTTGGTAATTCCTAACAACATATAGCTCACTGAGCTAATGCTATTCCAAGATTAATATTTCAGGAAAAGCTCAATGAATGGCATGGCATGGATGAGGAAAGTGGACCCCTCAAAATACTAAGGACAAAAAGATTGGCTCAAGCTCAAATCTCAAGACTCTACATTTCATATTTTAGTGATCCAAGATCACATTTTGTCTATAGGAAAAGCCAATACTATCAAGGAGGGATGAGGTGTTGCTTAATGAGGATCTTGCTTCATAGTGCTTAGTGATATGCTCCAAAACCCTCAACTACCTTCCCACATCCACATATGACCTAAACCAAAAGTCAAACTCGGCCCCACCGATTCTTTCTATCCGGCGCCACCGAGTTCAGATTTCATAGCCACTGCCACAAACCCTAGGCAAATCGGTCTCACCGATAGGGATCTCGGTCACACCGAGATGGGGTTGTAATCTCTCTGTTTCCCTTCGTAACGTTTCGGTCCTACCGATATGAGCGATCGGTCCCACTGAGATTGCAATGTAAACTCTCTGTTTCCCTTTTGTAACATTTCGGTCCCACCGAAATGAGCGATCGGTCCCACCGAGTTTACCTGACCAACTCTCTGGTTAGCTTATTACCAAAATCGGTCCCACCAAGTTTGTGTAATCGGTCACACCGAGATTACGTTATGCCCTAACCCTAACCATATCGGTCCTACCGAGTTGCATCTCAGTCCCACCGAAAATCCTAACGGTCACTAGGTTTGCTAAATCGGTCCGGCCGAGTTTCTCAATTCGGTCTCATCGAGATTGGTAAATTGTGTGTAACAGTTAGTTTTTGTGTGGAGGCTATATATACCCCTCCACCCACTCTTCATTCGTGGAGAGAGCCATCAGAACATACCTACACTTCCAATACACATTTTTTGAGAGAGAACCACCTACTCATGTGTTGAGGCCAAGATATTCCATTCTCACCATATGAATCTTGATCTCTAGCCTTCCCCAAGTTGCTTTCCACTCAAATCTTCTTTCCACCAAATCCATATCCTGTGAGAGAGACTTGAGTGTTGGGGAGACTATCATTTGAAAGCACAAGAGCAAGGAGTTCATCATCAACACACCATTTGTTACTTCTTGGAGAGTGGTGTCTCCTAGATTGGCTAGGTGTCACTTGGGAGCCTCCGACAAGATTGTGGAGTTGAACCAAGGAGTTTTTAAGGGCAAGGAGGTCGCCTACTTTGTGAAGATCTACCGCTAGTGAGGCAAGTCCTTCATGGGTGATGGCCATGGTGGGATAGACAAGGTTGCTTCTTCATGGAACCTCCGTGGGTGGAGCCCTCCGTGGACTTGCGCAACCGTTACCCTTCGTGGGTTGAAGTCTCCATCAATGTGGATGTACGATAGCACCACCTATCGGAACCACAACAAAAACATCCGTGTCTCCAATTGCGTTTGAATTCTCCAAACCCTTCCCTTTACATTCTTGCAAGTTGCATGCTTTACTTTCCGCTGCTCATAGACTCTTTGCATGCTTCCTTGAATTGTTTAAGATTGCTTGACTTGTGCTAAGATAGCTAAAATCTGCCAAAGACTAAAATTGGGAAAAGGATAGATTTTTAATTGGTCAAGTAGCCTAATGACCCCCCTCTAGACATACTTTCTATACTATAGATGGATAGGCAAGGCGTTTCATCACTGGTCTTCCACAACAACAACGACGTGAGCAACTACATCACCAAAGCGTCAATCTTCGATCTACAATGACAAATGCAAGGCGCACAATCAAGATTGCGAGAGCGCATCGAGAACCTCTCCATTGACATCCGCCACTCCAAAGCGAGGAAAAGGGACTACATCGACAACAAGCTTTCCGGACAAAAGGAGGAACAAGATGCAAGGATGGAGGAGATTAGGACCTTGTTGATCAACCATTCTTCCCCTTCATCATCCTCAAGGCGGCGACATTCCAATCACAAGTCTTCGGAGAGCAAAAATGATGCAAGCGCAAGTCGTCCACGTCCACATCTCCATGGCGACCACCATCACGTTCGTGATCAACCTCGTCATGAAGGGCAAGTCACCTTGAAGCAACATGTGCACGACGACGACGATCGACATCTACAACGAGATCAAGTGCGACAATGCCAACATCATCATGATGATGCTCACCAAGCGCAAATGTACAAGTCCCAACAAGCCCTACTTCACGCCAAGTCCATGCTTCATGAGCAAAAGAGAAGACCGCGAGACGACCACAACCAAGACGGCGCTACGACTATTACCTCCACCACTTTGGCATCTTCGCCAAGTGTTATCAAGGCATCTTCGCCTTTGGACGTACGGCATCTTCGCCTACTTCCCACAAGTACGCCTACAACGACTTCATCAAGTCCAAGGCGACCACCTACGAGCGAGGGCAACACTTCCATCTTCGGAAGCCTCCCAAGGAAGATGGCCGAGCATGGGACATTCCCTTCGGTCATGGAGATGAGCTACGAGGTGCCACATCATATGGGCCTCCTACAACAAGACTGTGACAAGAAGGTCGAGCAAGGGCCATCCCCTTCGACCACGACGACGAGCATGAACCTCTTAAACTACATGAAGACGGTGCACCAAAAGGACTCATTCTCCGAGTCAAGCTACGAGACCGCACATGAGACCTTATCTTTGGTCTTGGAGGAGAGTGATGATGTGCCATCTTCGGCCTTCATCCACGGCTACGACAACGACATGATTGAGCATCGAGACATTTGCACCAACATCTCTCTGACACCCACATATAAAGAGATGCCCCAATTGCCATGTGAGGAAAGCCACCAACACATGAGTGACATGAGTGACTCCACCATACGTGACATTGAGAGCATTTCCTATGAGAGGATGAGTGTGACCACCACTAGCCCCGCACTTGAGAGCATGCCACACATCCTATGTGAGGGTGAGAGCCATTTGAGTGACTCCACCAACCATATGAGTGAGAGCATCCGAGAGGGAGTGAGTGAGCCACAACACTTAGTGAGTGAGGTAGTTGACATGGCATGTGAGGCCACTTTGATTTCTAACGACTTAACCTCTACTCCTAGTGTGTTTTCTTCTTTGGTGCTAGGTCTCCTACATGATGACATGCCTACCCTCGACGAGTCCATACTTACAACGACGACGATGGCCATGATGGATGATGATGCACCCCCACATGGTTCCATCAAGATGAAGATGACCAAGACTTGGTCTTCGACACCTCACCTATAACACATGAGCGACGCTCCAAAGGTCACATAGGTGATGGTGCTTCTCTTGTCCCACTAGTGGACTATCTCACCAATGATTGCTTGCATGATGTTGATACACCTATTCCCATGGTTCATGCTAGTGCAACTTCTTCATGTCATGATTTACCTATTTATGATGAATATGATGATGAGCATGTTGAATTGCCTAGTTGTGATGCTATGCTACATACGATATCATGTGAAAAATCTATTGGTCACATCATGTTTGATCATACATTAACCTTGTCATATGCTATGAGTGAGATATCCCATATTGCATCATTTCAATCTCAACATAGTGACTATGCATGCCCCATTCACATAAATCCCATTTGCACTTATGGCATAGATGACGAGATGATGGTCATTGGCTTTTGTTTTTCATGTGATTATATTGCCATGATTCCTTTACATGATTTGCGCAATTCATCTACTATGCCATGCCATGATCACATTATTCCAAATATGCATTTTTTGGATGTTGTCAATATTCTCCATGTGATGTTTCCATTAACGCTCATGAGGAGACCCCCATAGTTTCCTCATACATATTAGGAGATTTTGATGCATTCCATACTTTGCATGATTCCCATAATTGCTTGCACCATATGCATTCCATGAATAACAATGCTCTACATATTTCCCATGATGCATTACACAATTTGGGTCTCCATTATGCTATACATAACAACAAAACTATCATGATGGATGACATGTTTCTCTATCATGCATCACATTTATTTGAGCATTGGCTATTTTGTGCTAACCAACACTTGCATGTGCACATCATGATGGATGATGTGTACATCTACCACACACACACACACAATTTTCCCTTTGTCTTTGTTTTGTGTAGGTACTCACGTATACTCGTAAACCTCTCAATCCCAAGAGTTGACGAAACGAGATCTTGAGAGCAAAGATGACTTGGGATCCCATGAACTATACTTCCCACCGCTCTCTTTGCACAACGACTACACGCATCTCTCTCACTTGGCTCTCACATGGCTATGGGCTATATACCGCTTGTCGCTTCATGCTCATTTTACCGTGTTCACTTTGCATGTTATGCTTACTTCTATGCCTTTGCCATGCAATTGTGACCCTTGCGTGCATCTACCCATGATTCACCATTATGCTACTCCTATGTGTATTTGCATGCTTGGTGGAGATCCTTGTTGCTATTGCCATGTTTATCATGTGCCTCATGCTATTGATGCTATTTTGCTCATATCATCCTTTCATGCTTGTGCTATGTCATGTGAATTATTCATGCACACTATTTGCACCCATGACATGCTTGCTATGATTCCTTCTAGTATGTTGCATCTTCGCACTACTAGCTTGCTTGCCTTGATTCACATGATTGCTTGTTTTGTCGCATCACCCATGTTCCACTATTACTCGCTTTCTTGGATTGATGGCATATATGCTCTTTCCTCTCACATGATTTGTCTTTGATCATTGTCTCTTGTCTCCATTAGTTTCATCCCTCATATCACCTTGTATTGAGCGCCAACTTGCTATGCTTGATCATGGAGACTTGGACATATTACTTGTGATGCATGCTTGTTCAATTGAGCCTATTGTATTTGGTTGTTCTCGCATCATATGCCCCCATACTATGAAATGCTCCCTTGTACTTTCTTATGATGAGCATGATGCATACACTTGTTGGGTATCTTACCACACGAAAGATAGGTTTTGCACTTCCGCTAACCTCATTTGTTTTTCCAAGTGTTTGTCACGTTCTTTCATTTTGGATGATTCACAAGGCGGTGCCGTCATGAGATAATTTGGTCATGTGAAGGCATACACGATGTGCAACACCAACATTTGCGAGAATCTCCTAAAGGTGAACTCCTTCCCTTTGAGCCATCCTCAATTACGCATATTGGATGGGTCACTCTTTCATTGTTGTCTCCCTCTTATTGTCTACATGATACATCTTGCAAACGGAGGAGCGACATGGGAGATTGGCTCTATGGACCTTCAAATTGAGGAGCGCTCGGACTTATTGGATGCACCTTCGAACCGCCACTCATGCCACGACATCGATCATTGGTACACCAACAACTCCATATTTGTTGATTGTGCTCACACATGTCATGCTCGATGGACATATCATACACATGATAAATTTGCATCTTATGCATGGATTGACTCATATTATGATTGCCTTGTTGCATCTTGTCTTTCTATGTAATCCATGATACATGAGCTTGTGCATTTCCTTAGCAAATTTTTTGTGATATACCTTGATGGCATATTCATACATCATGATCATATTGCCTACCATCAATTGCATGATAACTTATTCATCTTGAGCATCCATTTCCATATTCATGCTATTGAGAAACCGTCTCTCTATGACATCATTTTGCACCGTGGTTGCATTGATCACATTCACAATACATTTGTGTGCACAATGAATTTTTTGCTCCTGTGAATGCTTTACATCTCATTCCATATCATCTTGCTAAGCTTCTTGTATTTTGTCACGAACATTGTTGCCGCACGGACTCATACTTCCTTGATGGACACTTTGTGTGCGCTAACCATTGTATTTTCGAGTGCCGTTTGTGTTTTATTTTCTTGCATGTATACCACTCCGGTGACACCTTGGAGTACTTGGATTGTGCATTGTCTTCAACTTTGTCCAACTACAAGTCCGTCCACAACAACCGTTTCCATGGTGATGAGGATCACAATCCGAGGTCGGATCTTTCCCATGGGAGGGGAGATGATGCGGAGCATCCTACGATCATCCCCATGACACGAGCACGAGCTAGAGCTCTCGAGAACGAGGTGACTTCTTTCCTTAGTGATATCCCATTTGATCCTCTCGAGGCATGGCTATTACCTAAGTCCGGAATGTTATGCATGATTAGGTATCAAGAGGACCCTCCCTGAAGATGCACGTGAAGTCGGACAAACCGCCAAGTCCACGGATGAAGAGAAACGCCGAAAGGAGAAGAAGGCAGCTCTAGGACCCGGACATCCGCCCCAGGCTCGGACATCCGGCCGCTAGAGACGACCACTATAGCAACAGCCGCCCAGCCGCCAAGTGCCACAGGCCCCGGACATCCGACGTCAACCCCGGATATCTGGCGCCTCGCCAAGTACTGGACATCCGGCCTCGCCCCCGGAAATTCGGCACCCTCCAAATAGAGAGCAACAAAGTTAGCTCCTCTAGCCCGGACATCCGGCCTGCCAGCCCGGACATCTGGCTCTCCGTGAAGCCCCGGACATCCGGCCCGTCGCCCGAACGTCCGGCCTCCCCTGCCTGCGTGCAATGCATCTGGGCAAAGGCCCATGTACCCCTTCTCCCCTTAGACTATATATACTCCCCCTCCACCTACGTTTTAGGGTCAGCGTTGGTTTAGCTCATTTGAGAGATAGAGCTACGCTCATCCATATCGGATCTACTCCACGAGAGAGACCGCGGCCCCTCTACGGAGAAGATCCACTTTGGATTCAAGACCTCCTTGCAGAGAAGATCATCAAGACCCCCTCTTGGGCGGCCCCCTCAAGAACTCCTCACGGTGAAGACCGTTACCTCTTGTATTGTCCGTTGTTGACTTTGGATCTTGTATCTTCCTTTTTGTTCGAGGATCTAGCACATGTGTGATCTATTCATGTTGGTTTGAGTGTTTTCTCTCATTTTCCCCTTTGTGGTCTTCGTGTTCTTCGCGGGATTCCGCTCCTTTCGTGAAAGATCGGGTCATAGGGTCCCTACCCTACATCAATATTAGCCACCTCTCACCGCTCCGCGAGAAAAACAAACACACAAATAGAAGTTTATTTTTGAAAATTAGAGATGGCACATGCAAATTTGCTTAGAACGGTAAAAGAATACCGCATATAGGTAGATATAGTGGACTCATGTGGCAAAACTAGGTTAAAGGTTTTTGGATGCACAAGTAGTGATCATACTTTGTGCAAAATGAAGGCTAGCAAAAGATTGGGAAGCGACCAACCAAGAAATGAATAATCTCATAAGCGAGCATTAAGCATAACTAACACCGAATAATGCACCATAAGTAGGATATAATATCATTGCATGACTATTGACTTTCGTGCTTGCATAGGGAATCACAAACCTTAACACAAATATTCCTACTAAAGCATAATTACTCATCAAGATGATTCACATATAACATCATCATATCTCAAAACTATTACTAAGAATCAAGTTTATTGTGTCCAATGATCTTCATGAAAGTTTTTAGTATATCCTTCTTGGATATATATCACTTTGGGACTAATTTTCATGTGTTGCTTTTGACCAGCTCAAACAAATATAAGTGAAGATCATGAGCATAATATTTATTTCTCTCAAATTAATTTAAGTGAAGTAAGAGGGAATTTCTTGAAAAAATTACTAACTCTCAAATAAATCGCATTTCTTCAAAAATACTAAGCACACCATGCTCAAAAAGAT
Source organism: Triticum dicoccoides (assembly GCF_002162155.2). NCBI lineage: Eukaryota > Viridiplantae > Streptophyta > Magnoliopsida > Poales > Poaceae > Triticum > Triticum dicoccoides. The sequence continues at coordinate 236,906,790 of NC_041380.1, read as the reverse complement.
AAAGGTAAAGCACTAGAGCAAGTCCAAGGCTCATAAAAAAATTAAGTCAAGCATAGAGAGCAATTCTAACAAGCCATGACATAATTTTGGCTCTCCCAAATAGGTGTGTCCTGCAAGGGATCAAGGCTTAAAACACAAAATAAAACAAGCAAAGACTCATATCATACAAGACGCTCCAAGCAAAACACATAGTATGTGACGAATAAAAATATAGCTTCGAGTAAAATACCGATGGTCATTAGAAGAAAGAGGGGATGCCACTCGGGAGCATCCCCAACCTTAGTTGGTTGCTCATTTTTGGATAATAGCTTGGGATGCTGGGGCATCCCCAAGCTTAGGCTCTTCTACTCCTTATTCCTTCATCTGTCGTAAGATAACCCAAAAGTTGAGAACTTCAATCACACAAAACTCAACAAAATCTTCGTGAGATCCGTTAGTATAAGAAAATAATAAATCACTACTATAAGTGTTGTATCAAACCAATTCATATTTTGTTCTTGTATTATATCTACAGTATAACAACTTTTATATGGCAAAAACTCATCAAAGAAAACCATAGAGCCATCAAAATAAGCACACAACACAAAGAAAACAGAATCTGTCAAAACAGAACAGTTTGTAGCAATCTGACTATTTCGAATACTTATGTAACTCCAAAAATTCTGAAAACATAGGAAGACCTGAGTAATTTGTATATTGATCTACTGCAAGTGGAATGGGTATTTTATCGCTCCCTAGTAAAAAATGAGAATTATTTTCGTGAGCACAAAAGTTTCTGTTTTTTCAGCAAGATCAAACAACTATCACCCAAGAAGATCCTAAAGGATTTACTTGGCACAAACACTAATTAAGACATAAAAAACACAATAATAACAGTAGCATAATTGTGCTAACACTCAAAAAAAGGAAGCAAAAAGGAAAAATAAATTTTATTCATTGGGTTGCCTCCCAACAAGCGCTATAGTTTTACGCCCTTAGCTAGGCATAACACAAGGATCTAAGTTTTGTCATCTTTGGTTCTAGATCCATAGGATGCCTTCATGATTGATTCATATGGTGGCCTAATTGTTGTTCTAGGAAAGTGTTCCATACCCTTTCCCAAAGGAAATTGGAACTTAATATTGCCTTCTTTCATATCAATCACGGCACCGATAGTGCGTAAAAACGGTCTACCAAGAATAATTGGACAAGACGGATTGCAATCAATATCAAGAACAATAAAATATATGGGCACATAATTTTTATTTGCAAGGATAAGAACATCATTAATTCTTCCCATAGGATTTTTAATAGTGGAATCCGCCAAGTGCAAATTTAGAGAACATGATTCAAGATTGGTAAGACCAAGCACATCACTTAAAGATTTCGAAATAGTAGAAACACTAGCACCCAAGTCACACAAAGCAAAACACTAATAATTTTTAATCTTGACTTTGATAGTAGATTTCCATTCATCATGCAATTTTCAAGGAATTTAAACTTCTAATTCCATTTTTTCTTCAAAAGCTTTCATCATAGCATCAACAATATGTTTAGTAAAAGCTTTATTTTGTTCATAAGCATGGGGTGAATTTATCATGGATTGCAACAAAGAAATACAATCAATAAAAGGGCAACTATCATAATTAAAGTCTTTGTAATCCAAAAGAGTGGGCACATCACTAGCTAAAGTTTTGACCTCTTCAAACCCATTTTTATCAATTTTCTCAACAAGATTTTCACCCTCCAAAATATTGGGACGCCTTCTACCTAAAGTTGACTCTTCTCCAGTCCCTTTTTCATCAATATTAATTTTACTAAACAAGGAATCAATAGAACAAACACCAATCATTTTAAGATCTTCATCACTTTTATCATGATATTGGTTTGGCGGCCATTTGATTTACTAAGGTAGCTTGTGCATCGGATATTTTTCCTAGCAAACTTTCAGAAAAAGCATACTTATATTGGAGATCGCAAACTTCTCTACTAATGTCATCAAGTTGTTTTGTGATAGCATCGAGCACAACAGAGTGCTCCTTAAGATCTTCGGTGAAGTACTTATTATGCTCAGATTGTGTAGTCATATATTCCTTAGTACTTTCTCAGTTTCAAGCAAAATATTGGGGTAAGGAACAAATAGTGGGGTTGTACACGCCCCGGAGTCTCCGGAGAGCCGCCCTCGGGCCTCGGGGGCTCCCGCCCACATCCTAGTGGAAGCACCATGCCCCGCGCTGGCCGTCGACACTATCCCCCAATGACAAAGCTCACGGCTGGCAAGGGCACTAGGCTCCGCGCTGGTGAGAAGACAAGAAGACTAGCTAGGTGTCGGACGCGGCCTTTTGCTTTCAACCCCTTTTTATGTAGCTCAATTTGCGACCTTTGGATTTGAATTTGAAGTCATATTTTCATTGGCAATCGCGGGGGGTTTCTTTTCTCGTTCGTGTTAATTTCGTGAGTTTTCTGGATTTGTGCCTTGTTTTGAGGTTTGCGTCTGCCACCTCCCCCCATTCGAGCACCTCACGAGCGGGGGCTGAGCGTTGCATACACGCGCTGCGCGCGCACCCCGCCATGACTGGAGCTCGCTCCTCGCGAGGCCCTCTCGGGCGGACTATCAGACTCCTCAGGAGCCCCAAGCCTCGCAAGCCTATGAAGGACTCCCCTCGAGAGAATACACATCCGTAGCAACCAAATCAGAGTAAAGCCTGCTTGGGCCAAGGTAAATTACAACCGCCCGCCCGCAAGGGGCTCGCGAGCTTACAAAAGCACGCTATAAGTCTGGTTCAAGGAATAAAACAATAGTCTGATTACATGAGGGGCTCCCCCTCCCCAAAATGCTCTTACACCCTGAGGGGCCGTGCACAAACTTTTTCATGCATGTTCAAAACAAAGGACTGCGAGCTCAGTCAGACATGTCGCTCGCCGCGTCCTACGGGTCGCTAGCAGGCGCGTCGCTGGCACCATCTTCACCATCATTAACCGCGCCGCCCTCATCCGCCACGACCACCACCGCATCGTCCTCAGAGGAGAAGAACCTGACCAGAGCATCCACATTGTCATCCACCCAGCGTGCTAGGTTGTCTCGGATGACCTCGGGCACCGTGGTGATGGCGGCGTCAAAGTCAAAATCAGGATTGATGTTCTGGAGATGGCTAAAAATGCGGGAAAACGCGCACCCGAGGAGGCCTCGGCTCTTCTCCTCGAGAAGCTCACGAGCCCTCTCAGCCCAGTTCTCCAGGCGCGTCACGACATCAGTGAAGAAGCGAAAGTGGCTCGCATAGTCATTTGCATGGGGTGAGGGGCGTGTTCGTCGCAAATGGCGCCCAGCGCCTGGCTGGCCCTCGTCCTAAGGTCCCGGAGCATGGGGGTGTGCTCGCGCAGCAGCGTCTGTTGCCGGATCGCCTCCTCCCTGCTCTGTTTCGCAATGGACTCAACAGTGGTAACCCGCTGCTGTAGCGGGAGCAGCTCAGCGCGGGTGGAGGCCAACTCCGCCTGCACGGAGATCAGGGCAGCTGCGGCAGCTTTCTCGCGCTGCTCCGCCTCCGCCAACCTTGACCTGATGGTGCTGGTCCTGCCCTCAACTTCGGCCTCCATGAACTTTCGCTTCAGGTCGTACCTATTGGCAAGATCAGCACGGGCCTCCGCCACCCCGCGGTCCACATCCTCCTGGATCCTGGCCTCGCGCGTGCCGGCAGCATCTTCCGCCTGAGCAACCTGACGCACCCTCGTCTCCAACCGCTCGACCTCGAGGCAGCGCTCTGTGGCCTCCAGCATCATCGCTTCCTCGCGCCTCAAGATTTCCCCCGCATCGGATGACGCCCCCTTCATCGACGCCAAGGCAGCTCTACGCGCCTCTGCTTGCTGCTCCAGGGAGGCATTCAGGGCCTGGAGCTCTCGCCGGCGCTCATCAGCGACCTCGCGGCAGTGGTCTGCCTCCCTCGCCTCCTCCAAGGCTCGGGCGCTCGCCTCACGCGAGGTTGCGAGGGATGCATCGGCGTCTGTGCTAGCATGCTCATGCTGGAGGCGCCCGTGGTTCATGGCCACCTTCAGTTGACGCCATTCGTCCACCAGCCGGAGGCCCTCGATTTCAAGATGAGCATCAACATCCATGAGTTCCTCCCCAAGCCTGCTCAGCACACCCATCGCCTCCCATAAGAGCTCGTGGCGGACGGCACCCTGCTTGCGCGCAAGCTCGAGCGGGCGACCGGGTCCGTCCTCCATGCCATAGGATGTCGAAGGAGTCCGAAGTGGCTCGCTTCCTCCCAGCAGAGGGCTGTAGGCTGGTGCCTTCCCGGTCGCCCTTCAGGCCTCAGCAGAGGCCCACAGGGGCAAAGGCTCGTTGCTCGAAGAAGAGGCCAAGACTGAGGTGATCCAGCCATCGTCAATAACCAGGGGAGGACCCCTTGGCACACCTCCTGCCCCCAGGCAAGGCCACGAAGAAGGGACGGCAAGAACGCAGGGTCGAGGCACCAGGCGGGCCCGCTTGCCTCTCCGTCTGACCTTGCGCCAAGTGTAGCGCGCTGGCTTGGGGCACTCAAGACCAGCGGGGGACTCCAAGCAGGGGGAAGTGGCTTCTCGGGAGATTTCGCCGCCCTAGCATAAGGGACCCTGAGGAGCCATAGTCAGGAGGGGAAGCAGCACTCGAGAAACTATAAACATAAGGTACTCACTCGTCTATGGCGATATACTTCCTCTATTTCAATGGCCGGAAGGCGTCACCGCTGCAGCTTGGAAACCCCTTCCTCTTCCAGAGCGCATCGAAGTTCAGTCGGAGCCAGCCGAAGCCCAGAGCATGGTCACCAGCTCTGGGCGCAGCTGGGGTAGCTCCTGAGGGGGCGACCTCGGGGGCGCCATCCTCCGCCTCACGGTGATCCGCCGGGCCTCGGGGGCTATAGCCACAGGAGTATCGGACTGTGACGCCCCTCTGGCCGCTTCCTCAAGATCGCTCTCTGGAGGACCGTGGGGCGGCCCTCCGGGAGCCCCGAGTAGTGTCGATTCCTCAGCAGCCGCGATGCCAGCGGCTGATGGTGGTCGCCCCCTGCGCCCACTTCCGGGAAGATCGTCGCACTGATGGTGGGCAAAGGAGCCACGGGGACCAGGTTCTCGCGAGGCCCTTCAAGACTGGTCGGGCGTAATCCCCACTCATCAAAAGAGGGCATTTTCCTCGCGAAATCCACCTTGTTTGAGCAGCAGTACAAGAGACAACCCTCCTCCGGCATGTTGGCTGGCGAAGGGTCGCCCGTCAAGATCTCAAGCATAGTTTGCTGCGCCTCAAGGGGAAGCCCGAACTCATGAAGCCTCATGCGGTCCTTGCTGCCGGACAAGGTCCACATTGGTCGAGAATGGCGCTGAAGCGGGGCAACACGGCGCCGGATGAACTCCTTCACCACCATGGGTGTAGACACGCCAATATCCTTCAGACTCTTCAACCGGAGCCAAACGTAGGCCTGACACGGGCCAGCGAGCCTCTCATGGCCCCAGCTAGAGCTGGGAACGGCCGGTGCTGACAAAAGTGAGAGCAGGGGGCTGAGCATGCCGACGTCCATGAATACCCACCACTTTCGGAACCTGCTTGTTGATTGCAGGAGCTCGAAGTAAATCCTCGAGCCGGCCATCGCAGCCACGGCCTGGAAGCTCAGGCATCCCAAGCACTACTGAGGGTTGGTCAGGTGAAGTGAGAAGAAGTGGCGAAGTAGGGCCACGGAAGGAGCAATGCCCACCATGGCCTCGCAGATAAAGGCGAAGACAACAAGGAGGGCGATGGATTGAGGATCTAGGTGTAGCATATGGATCTGGTAATGAGAAAGCACGTCGTTGAAGAAGGTGGAGAAAGGGGGAATCAGGCCAGCCCATAGGGCATCAAGGAAAGTATGGACCTCAGTGATTGTCCTGTCAATGGAGGTGCGGGATGCGGGCTAGGCCACCGTCTTCCCCCATTCGGTGAAGTCGACGGCGAGCGCAAGGCAGACCTTGTCCATGGCTTCCTGGTTGAGCACCACCGACCATCCAACGGCTGGCTCAAAGGCAGGAGGTGGTTCAGCGGAGGAATGGGGCTTCTTCTTCTCCTTCCTTGTCCGGCTAGGCGCCATGGCGGTGGAGAGGATGGAGCCCAGGACAGATTGGAAGAAGAACATGTCGTTGTGGGAAGGCAGAAGAGCTTGGGGAGTACGTCGCCAGTGACGAGGGGGTAAATGTATAGGTTGCGGTGGCCGCCTAGCTAGGCGGATATAAAAGTTGCATGGGGAAGTGGGGACGCCCATGTCCCATCAGTCGCCACACGTCAACCGAGGTCGCAGGTTGTTGGGGCTCACGGGGCTCCGCACTTGCCCCTTGGCTTTGCCTCGAAGCAAAGTCCAAGCGCGCCTTGGGCCCGGGGGCTACTGTCGGCGTCCCGGGAACGGGGGTCCCCAGACTTGCCTGCCTGCGGCCCACATCGTGGCTCCACCAGCGGGCCTGTACGGCCCATCTTCACCAGCAAACACTCAAGACCCTAGCGAGGGGCCAAGCCTCGCAAGGCGGATGATACAAGACCTCCTCGGGGGCGGCCTCACTAGGCTGGCTCAGGAGGGGTGGGGATATCAAGGCGAGGGGCACCTCGCCAGGTTCTTATGATGCAAGCCATGACAACCAAGGCCAGGAGGGCACTAGGCGGGCGCCAGCACGCGTAGTGTCCTCGTTTCCTCTTTGGTGCTAAAGGGGCAGGCCAAAGACCAGCAGGACGGTAGGACGGAGGTCACCGTGGAGCCCAGGACGGCGTCACCACTAGAGCCTTTGGAACGCGAAGACCACCTTATGTCTGAATAACTTGTACTAGTTGTCTCCCTTCAAATTTGGCCGTTGTTGGATCCCTTCCCGCCTACATTTGGGAAGAGGACCAGGGCCTCTATAAATAGGACTGGCCACCACAGTAGGAGGCAACTCATCTTGGATCGGGTCCATTCCATCCTCAACCACACAAGATCATCGAGCCCAAGAACACCTCTCCTCAGGAGGCTGTTCTTCCCTTGTACTTGTTCATCCTCAGCCCAAGAGGCAATCTGATGCGGAGCATCCCATGGACATCACCATGTCAAGAGTCCATTTGGCAAGTGACACGTGCCACATCTACTTCATACAAACAAAGGTGAATCAAATCCTTTACACGTGTCCACTTGTACCTTTCGAGGATGGTATACTACTTGACCCCTCTCTCGTGTGCATACATAGGTGTGAGCGGAGCTACACATTCATCGAGGAGGAGTCCAAGAAGAAGTGAACATCTACACCATCCAAGAGGGAAGCCTGGAAGAGGAGAAGGAAGCGCCAATAAGAAGGCAGCAGCTACCAGGCGACCCTGTGCGCACGGGCCCCTCTGACCCCGTACCCACGGGCCTCCCAGGCTGGCAGTCCTGAAGACCCCGTAAGCACGGGCATGTATCGTGCCCACGGGACCCCCGTACCCAGGGCCTCCGGGACCCCGTGCGCACGGGCTCATGCGTTAGGTCTCTGGATACCCCGTGCGCACGGACTCCACTTACCCCGTGCACACGGGGCCCCCTGTGTGTGGCGGTTGGGCTTGGCCCTTGTATCCCCATCTCGTCCCTACTTACCCCTTCATCCCTTGGACCTATATATACGCCCTTCCTCCTCCATTTAGAGTTAGATAAGAATAGATCTAGATATTAGAGCTTGGATCATGTACCTCCCCTTGTGGGATTCCTCTTGAGAGAGAAGACTCCATTGGAGTACAAGACCTCCATTGGAGAAGATCCCTAGTGGATAAAGCCCCCATCTAGGGAAGGATCTATCTAGATCATCAAGCTCTCATCTCCTTCATAGGATTTGGGATGAACTCTACCATGTATCTTGTTTCCCTTTGATTGTTCATGTACCTTGTGGATCTTGTGTGTTTGTTGTCTAGTGGATGTGTGATTGGACTTGTTCTTGAGTGTTCCTCTTGTTTTCCCTCTTGTGTTCATCTTATTCTTGGGGATTCTCCCTCCAATTCGTGAAAGATCTCAACTTAGGGTTCCACCCTACAACATCTTGGTAGCAGAGCCATGGTTTCTCACAAAATTGGAGCCCCCCTTCTTAGTTTTCTAGCCTAATTTTGCTTGTTCTTGCCCAATTTCGAAAATCCCCACAAAAAGAGCCATACCAATTTTTTGTGACTTGAAGTTTTTTGTGAGTTTTTGTTGATTTTGATCTGTGGATCTGATATATAGGAAGTAGATCTACCCCCCTCTTGCGTCCCCATACCCAAATTTTTTTCTCCCCTTCGAATTTGACAAGAAAATCGCGAACTTTCCGCCTACCCCATGCCCACGGGCCCCCCGTAATCCCAGGTGACCCCGTGCCCTCGATACGTGTACCATGCACACGGGACACCGTGTCCATGGGCCTTGGACCCCGTGCGCACGGCCCTCCCAGAATCAGCCGCGTGCACTTTACGTTTTCGGCCATAACTTCCACTCCCGAACTCCGATTTGGGTCTTCTTTGGCTCGTTGAAAAGCTAGCGACGTGCCCGAGCTGCTCATATTGGTTTTACCACCATTTGACTCCATCAAATTTTGTCCATTTTTGCATATTTTGCATAGGCCTTACTCCATAACTTTCGCACCACCACATACAACTTCCGCAAACTAACCCATTTTGGTTCTTAGTGCATTTGTGGTTGTTTGAGTTGTGATTTGAGTCTCCTAAGGTGTTTCGGCTACTTAGGGCCGGTTACATATTCATCCACCATCGATGACTTGTATCGGTCCATCGACTATATCCACCACAAGCTTCCACATCGACGACGACCATCCATCCTTTGAGACCATCTTCAACCGGAAGCAAGGCCGGTTACACCTGACTTCGTGAAAGGTTAAGTGTGACGAAGGTCCATCATAAAACATTTCCTTCCTTGCCATTACATCTTGATAGCCCCACAATCTTTGTGAATACCTTCATACCTATTGAGACTAGCTATCAGAGTATTGACAGGCTTCGCGAAAACTTGTGCACCATAGTGATACGATATCATATTGTTGCATCATTGGATATATCATATAGTTCAATTGCTTGCTCCCGTGCATATCTTGTGATACTTACCTCATGTGTTTGGTTGAGGCTCATTAAGCATAGTGGAGAGGAAGAGGAAAGTCCAAAAAAGCTTTTAAGCAAGAAAAGAATGATCATCAGAGAGTTGAGCACGAAAAGAGATACTTGTGCATGAGGATACATGGAATAGGAAACATTCAGCTTGCATACATATAGGTTGGTGCCAAGTGGTGAATCGTGCCCAAGTGTGCAATCAAGCTAGTGCTCTCCTAGTGTTTGTGCAACACGAGCTTAGTCTTCGTTAGGCATTTTTGCATTGCTCATCCCTATAGTTGCACAAGCCCCATTATCCCATCCGAGATGGTGTCTAGATGTGATATAGTGGTTTTGGACTCTGCGGCGGCTGGATCAATATTTCATCGACTCCCCTAGGGTTTTGGGAATATTGGGGTATTTATAGAGCAAAGAGGCGGTCCAGGGGGGATCCGAGGTGGGCACAACCCACCAGGGCATGCTTGGGCCTCCTGGCGCGCCCTGGTGGGTTGTGCCTCCCTCGGGGCACCCCCCAGGTGCAGCCAGGGCTTGTTGTGTTCCTTCTGGCCCATCAAAATTCTCCATAAAGTTTCGTGTCATTTGGACTCCGTTTTATATTGATTTTCTGCGATGTAAAAAACATGGAAAAAACATCAACTGCCACTTGGCACTATGTTATTAGGTTAGTACCAAAAAAATGATATAAAATGACTAGAAAATGATTATAAAACATCCATGATTGATAATATAACAGCATGGAACAATAAAAAATTATAGATACGTTGGAGACATATCAGCATCCCCAAGCTTAACTCCTACTCGTCCTCGAGTAGGGAAGTGATAGAATGAAATTTTTGATGTGGAATGCTGCGTAACATGTCATATCATATTTCTATCTTTATAGCTTGGACATTTGGACTTTTATATTGTTCAAAGAAATAGTCTAGTTTTTACATGATAATTTAAATACTCAAGCATATCAACAAGCAACCATGTCTTTCAAAATATCAATGCTAAAATAAGCTATCCCTAGCCCATCATGCTCAACCATTGATCCATTCATGAAACACACTCGCATATTAGCTATTTCCAATACTCAAGTACAATCATATTGCCTCCTAGTTGGTGCTTTTATAATAGAAGATGGAGACTCAAATTCAAAATAAAAAATGCATAAAGTAAAAGAAAGGCCCTTCGTAGAGGGAAGTAGGGATTTGTAGAGGTTCCAAAGCTCAGAGCGAAAAACTTAGAGATAAAAACATTTTGGGAGGTGTATCCATCCCACCAACGAAAATGACTTAGAGTTCCCAATACTTTCCATGCTTAGATATGTCATAGGCGGTTCCCAAACAGAAAATAAATTGTATTCCTTTTTCCACCAAACTTTCACTTTCCATGGCTAACCGTATCCACGGGTGCCCTCCATACCAACACTTTCCAAGGATTTTATTATTTTACAACATAAAGTAAATTCATTTTTTGCATTTTGGGGCTGGGCATCCCTAATACGTTTGCCTTACTCTCGTGCAATGACAAGTGAATAAACACTCATCCTGAGAATAACACATCTAGCATGGAAAACATTAGCCACCTCTCACCGCTCCGCGAGCGAAACAAACACACAAAATAGAAGTTTATTTTTGAAAATTAGAGATGGCACATGCAAATTTTCTTAGAATGGCAAAAGAATACCCCATATAGGTAGATATAGTGGACTCATGTGGCAAAACTAGGTTAATGGATTTTGGATGCACAAGTAGTTATCATACTTAGTGCAAAATGAAGGCTAGCACAAGATTGGGAAGCGACCAACCAAGAAATGAATAATCTCATAAGCGAGCATTAAGCATAACTAACACCGAATAATGCACCATAAGTAGGATATAATATCATTGCATGACTATTGACTTTCGTGCTTGCATAGGGAATCACAAACTTAACACCAATATTCCTACTAAAGCATAATTACTCATCAAGATGACTCACATATAACATCATCATATCTCAAAACTATTACTAAGAATCAAGTTTATTATGTCCAATGATCTTCATGAAAATTTTAAGTATATCCTTCTTGGATATCTATCACTTTGGGACTAATTTTCATGTGTTGCTTTTGACAAGCTCAAACAAATATAAGTGAAGATCATGAGCGTAATATTTCTTTCTCTCAAATTAATTTAAGTGAAGTAAGAGGGAATTTCATGAAAAAATTACTAACTCTCAAATAAATCTAAGTGAAGCAAGAGAGCATTTCTTCAAAAATTCTAAGCACACCGTGCTCAAAAAGATATATGTGAAGCACTAGAGCAAGTCCAAGGCTCATAAAAAAATTAAGTGAAGCATAGAGAGCAATTCTAACAAGCCATGACATAATTTTGGCTCTCCCAAATAGGTATGTCCAGCAAGGGATTAAGGCTTAAAACACAAAATAAAACAAGTAAAGACTCATATCATACAAGACGCTCCAAGCAAAACACATAGTATGTGACGAATAAAAATATAGCTTCGAGTAAAATACCGATGGTCGTTAGAAGAAAGAAGGGATGCCACTCGGGGGCATCCCCAAGCTTAGTTGATTGCTCATTTTTGGACAATAGCTTTGGATGCTGGGGCATCCCCAAGCTTAGGCTCTTCTACTCCTTATTCCTTCATCCATCGTAAGATAACCCAAAAGTTGAGAACTTCAATCACACAAAACTCAACAAAACCTTCGTGAGATCCGTTAGTATAAGAAAATAATAAATCACTACTATAAGTGCTGTATCAAACCAATTCATATTTTGTTCTTGTATTATATCTACTGTATTACAACTTTTATATGGCAAAAACTCATCAAATAAAACCATAGAGCCATCAAAATAAGCACACAACACAAAGAAAACAGAATCTGTCAAAACAGAACAGTCTGTAGCAATCTGACTATTTCAAATACCTCTGTAACTCCAAAAATTCTGAAAACTTAGGAAGACTCGAGTAATTTGTATATTGATCTACTGCAAGTGGAATGGGTATTTTATCGCTCCCTTCTAAAAAAATAGAATTATTTTCGTGAGCACAAAAGTTTCTGTTTTTTCAGCAAGATCAAACAACTATCACCCAAGAAGATCCTAAAGGATTTACTTGGCACAAACACTAGTTAAGATATAAAAAACACAATCATAACAGTATCATAATTGTGCTAACACTCGAAAACAGGAAGCAAAAGGAAAAATAAATTTTATTCATTGGGTTGCCTCCCAACAAGCGCTATAGTTTTACGCCCTTAGCAAGGCATAAAACAAGGATCTAAGTTTTGTCATCTTTGGTTCTAGATCCATAGGATGCCCTCATGATTGATTCATATGGTGGCCTAATTGTTGTTCTAGGAAAGTGTTCCGTACCCTTTCCCAAAGGAAATTGTAACTTAATATTGCCTTCTTTCATATCAATCACGGCACCGATAGTGCGTAAAAATGGTCTACCAAGAATAATTGGACAAGACAGATTGCAATCAATATCAAGAACAATAAAATATATGGGCACATAATTTGTATTTGCAAGAATAAGAACATCATCAATTCTTCCCATAGGATTTTTAATTGTGGAATCCGCCAAGTGCAAATTTAGAGAATATGATTCAAGATTGGTAAGACCAAGCACATCACATAAAGATTTCGAAATAGTAGAAACACTAGCACCCAAGTCACACAAAGAAAAACACTAATAATTTTTAATCTTGACTTTGATAGTAGGTTTCCATTCATCATGCAATTTTCTAGGAATTTAAACTTCTAATTCCATTTTTTCTTCAAAAGCTTCCATCATAGCATCAACAATATGTTTGGTAAGAGCTTCATTTTGTGCATAAGCATGGGGTGAATTTATCATGGATTGCAACAAAGAAATACAATCAATCAAAGGGCAACTATCATAATTAAAGTCTTTGTAATCCAAAAGAGTGGGCACATCACTAGCTAAAGTTTTGACCTCTTCAAACCCACTTTTATCAATTTTCTCAACAAGATTTTCACTCTCAGAAATATTGGGACGCCTTCTACCTAAAGTTGACTCTTCTCCAGTCCCTTTTTCATCAATATTAATTTTACTAGACAAGGAATCAATAGAACAAACACCAATCATTTCAAGATCTTCATCACTTTTATCATGATATTGGTTTGGCGACCATTTGATTTACTAAGGTAGCTTGTGCATCGGATATTTTTCCTAGCAAACTTTCAAAAAAAGCATACTTAGATTGGAGATTGCAAACTTCTCTACTAATATCATCAAGTTGTTTTGTGATAGCATCGAGCACAACATAGTGCTCCTTAAGATCTTCGGTGAAGTATTTCTTATGCCCAGATTGTGTAGTCATTTATTCCTTAGTACTTTCTCAGTTTGAAGAAAAATATTGGGGTAAGGAACAAATAATGGGGTTGTACACGCGCCGGAGTCTCCGGAGAGCCGCCCTCGGGCCTCGGGGGCTCCCACCCACGTCCTGGTGGAAGCACCATGCCCTGCGCTGGCCGTCGACACTATCCCCCAATAACTAAGCTCACGGCTGGCAAGGGCACTAGGCTACACGCTGGTGAGAAGACAAGAAGACTAGCTAGGTGTCGGACGCGGCCTTTTGCTTTCAACCCCTTTTTATGTAGCTCAATTTGCGACCTTTGGATTTGAATTTGAAGTCATATTTTCATTGGCAATCGCAGGGGGGTTTCTTTTCTCGTTCGTGTTAATTTCGTGAGTTTTCTGGATTTGTGCCTTGTTTTGAGGTTTGCGTCTGCCACCTCCCCCTTCCGAGCACCTCACGAGTGGGGGCTGGGCGTTGCATACACGCGCTGCATGCGCACCCCGCCATGACTGGCGCTCACTCCTCGCGAGGCCCTCTCGGGCGGACTAGCAGACTCCTCAGGATCCCCAAGCCTCGCGAGCCTGTGAAGGACTCCCCTCGAGAGAATACACATCCGCAGGAACCAAATCAGAGTAAAGCCTGCTGGGGCCAAAGTAAATTACAGCCGCACGGCCGCAAGGGGCTCGCGAGCTTACAAAAACACGCTTTAAATCTGGTTCAAGGAATAAAACAATAGGCTGATTACATGAGGGGCTCCCCCTCCCCAAAATGCTCTTTTGCCCTGAGTGGCCATGCACAAACTTTTTCATGCAGGTTCAAAACAAAGGAGTGCGGGCTCAGTTAGACATGTCGCTCACCGCGTCCTACGGGTCGCTATCAGGCGCGTCGCTGGCACCGTCTTCACCATCATTAACCGCGCCGCCCTCGTCCGCCAGACCACCATCGCATCATCCTCAGAGGAGAAGAACCTGACCAGAGCCTCCACATTGTCGTCCACCCAGCGTGCTAGGTTGTCTCGGATGACCTCGGGCACCGGGGCGATGGCGGCGTCAAAGTCAAAATAAGGATTGATGTTCTGGAGATGGCTGAAAATGCGGGAAAACACGCACCCGAGGAGGCCTCGGCTCTTCTGCTCGACAAGCTCGCGAGCCCTCTTAGCCCGGTTCTCCAGGTGCGTCACGACATCAATGAAGAAGCGAAAGTGGCTGGCGTAGTCATCTGCGTGGGGGTGAGGGGTGTGTTCATCGCAAATGGCGCCCAGCGCCTGGTTGGCCCTCGTCCTGAGGTCCCAGAGCATGGGGGTGTGCTCACGCAGCAGCGTCTGTTGCTGGATCGCCTCCTCCCTGCTGTGCTGCACAAGGGACTCAACAGTGGTAACCCGCTGCTGCAGCGGGAGTAGCTCAGCGCGGGCGGAGGCCAACTGGGCCTGCATGGAGATCAGGGCAGCTGCAGCAGCTTTCTCGCGCTGCTTTGCCTCCGCCAACCTTGACCTGAGGGCGATGGTCCTGCCCTCAGCTTCGGCCTCCACAAACTTCCGCTTCAGGTCATACCTATTGGCAAGATCAGCGTGGGCCTCCGCCACCCCGCGGTCCACATCCTCCTAGATCCTGGCCTCGTGCGCGCCGACAGCATCTTCCGCCTGAGCAACCTGACGCACCCTCGTCTCCAACTGCTCGAGCTCGAGGTAACGCTCTATGGCCTCCAGCATCAGCGCTTCCTCGTGCCTCAAGATTTCTCCCACGTCGGATGACGCCCTCTTCATCGACGCCAAGGCAGCTCTACGCGCCTCCGCTTGCTGCTCCAGGGAGGCATTCAGGGCCTAGAGCTCCCGCCGGCGCTCCTCGGTGACCTCACGGTAGTGGTCTGCCTCCCTGGCCTCCCCAAGGCTTGGGCGCTGGCCTCGCGCGAGGTTGCGAGGGATGCCTCGGCGTCTGCACTAGCGTGCTCATGCTGGAAGTGCCCGTGGTTGATGGCCACCTTCAGTTGATGCCATTGGTCCACCAGCCGGAGGCCCTCGATTTCAAGACAAGTGTCAACATCCACGAGTTCCTCCCCAAGCCTGCTCAGCACACCCATCGCCTCCCGGAAGAGCTCGTGGCGGACGGCACCCCGCTTGCGCGCAAGCTCAAGCGCGCGACCAGGTCTGTCCTCCACGCCATAGGATGTCGAAGGAGTCTGAAGTGGCTCGCTTCCTCCCAGCAGAGGGCTGGAGGCTGGTGCCTTCTCGGTCGCCCTTCGGGCCTCAGCAGAGGCCCGGAGGGGCAAAGGCTCGTTGCTCGAAGAAGAGGCCAAGACCGAGGTGATCCGGCCACCGTCAATAACCAGGGGAGGACCCCTTGGCACACCTCCTACCCCCCAGGCAAGGCCACAAAGAAGGGACGGCAAGAACACAGGGTCGAGGTGCCAGGCGGGCCCGCTTGGCTCTCCGACCGACATTGCGCCAAGTGCAGCGCGCTGGCTTGGGGCGCTCAAGACCCGAGGGGGACTCGAAGTAGGGGGAAGTGGTTTCTCGGGAGATTTCGCCGCCCTAGCAGAAGGGATCCTGAGGAGCCATAGTCAGGAGGGGAAGCAACACTTGAGAAACTATAAAGATAAGGTACTCACTCGTCTATGGAGATATACTTCCTCTGTTTCAATGGCCGGAAGGTGTCACCGCTGCAGCTTGGAGAACCCTTCCTCTTTCAGAGCGCATCGAAGTTCAGTCGGAGCAGGCCGAAGCCCAGAGCATGGTCACCAGCTCTAGGCGAAGTTGGGGTAGCTCCTGAGGGGGCGACCTCGGGGGCGCCATCCTTCGCCTCACGGTGATCCGCCGGGCCTCGGGGGCTGTAGCCACAGGAGTTTTCGGACTGTGACGCCCCTCTGGCCGCTTCCTCAAGATCGCTGTCTGGAGGGCCATGGGGCGGCCCTCCGGGAGCCCCGAGCAGTGTTGATTCCTCAGCAGCTGCGATGCCAGCGGCTGATGGTAGTTGCCCCCCTGCGCCTACATCCGGGGAGATCGTCGCGCTAGGGGTGGGCAAACGAACCACGGGGACCGGGTTCTCGTGAGGCCCTCCAAGACTGGTCGGGCGTAATCCCCACTCATGAAAAGAGGGCATTTGCCTCGCAAATTCCACCTTGTTCGAGCAGCAGTATAAGAGACAACCCTCCTCCAGCATGTTGGCTGGCGAAGGGTCGCCCGTCAAGATCTCAAGCACAGTTTGCTGCGCCTCGTGGGGAAGCTCGGACTCGTGAAGCCTCATGCGGTCCTTGCTGCCAGACAAAGTCCACATTGGTCGAGAATGGCGCTGAAGCGGGGCAACACGGCGCCGGATGAACTCCTTCACCACCATGGGTGCAGACACACCAAGATCCTTCAGACTCTTCAACCGGAGCCAGACGTAGGCCTGACGCGGGTCAGCGAGCCTCTCATGGCCCTAGCCAGAGCTGGGAACGGCGGGTGCTGACAAAAGCGAGAGCAGGGGCTGAGCATGCCGACGTCCACGAATACCCACCGCTTCCGAAACCGCTTGTTGATGGCGGGAGCTCGAAGTAAATCCTCGAGTTGGCCGTCGCAGCCACGGCCTGGAAGCTCAGGCATCCCAAGCACTGCTGAGGGTTGGTCAAGTGCAGTGAGAAGAAGTGGCGAAGTAGGGCCACGGAAGGAGTAATGCCCACCATGGCCTCGCAGACAAAGGCGAAGACAGCAAGGAGGGCGATGGATTGAGGATCTAGGTGTAGCATATGGATCTGGTAATGACAAAGCACGGCATTGAAGAAGGTGGAGAAAGGGGGGATCAGGCCGGCCCATAGGGCATCAAGGAAAGTATGGACCTCAGTGACTGTCCTGTCAACGGAGGTGCGGGATGCGGGCTAGGCCACCGTCTTCCCCCATTCGGTGAAGTCGGCGGCGAGCGCAAGGCGGACCTTGTCCATGGCTTCCTGGTTGAGCACCACCGAGCATCCGACGGCTGGCTCAAAGGCCGGAGGTGGTTCGGCGAAGGACTGGGGCTTCTTCTTATCCTTCCTTGTCCGGCTAGGCGCCATGGAGGTGGAGAGGACGGAGCCCAGGACAGATTGGAAGAAAAAGCTGTCGTTGCGGGAAGGCATAAGTGCTTGGGGAGTACGTCGCCAGTGACGAGGGAGTAAGTGTGTAGGTCGCGGTGCTCGCCTAGCCAGGCGGATATCAAGGCTGGGTGGGGAAGTGGGGACGCCCACGTCCCATCAGTCGCCACATGTCAACCGAGGTCCCAGGTTGTTGGGGCCCGCGGCAGTCCGCACTTGCCCTTTGGCTTCTCCTCGAAGCCACGTCTGAGCGTGCCTTGGGCCCGGGGGCTACTGTCGGCGTCCTGGGAATGGGGGTCCCCAGACTTGCCTGCCTGCGGCCCACAGCATGGATCCACCAGCGGGCCTGTACGGCCCATCTTCACCAACAAACACTCAAGACCCTAGCGAGGGGCCAAGCCTCGCGAGGCGGATGACACAAGACCTCCTCGGGGGCGGCCTCACTAGGCTGGCTCACGAGGGGCGGGGATATCAAGGCGAGGGGCACCTCGCAAGGTTCCTATGATGCAAGCCATGACGACCAAGGCCAGGAGGGCACTAGGCGGGCGCCAGTGCACGTAGTGTCCTTATTTCCTCTTTGGTGCTAAAGGGGCAGGTGCAGGCGAGGAGTCCCGAGGCATCAGGCAATGGTTTCCATATCGGTGCAACAAGACCAAGACCAGCAGAACGGTAGGGCAGAGGTCACCGTGGAGCCCAGGATGGCGTCACCACCAGAGCCTTTGGCAGGCGAAGACCACCTTATGTCTGGATAACTTGTACTAGTTGTCTCCCTTCAAATTTGGCCATTGTTGGATCCCTTCCCGCCAACATTTGGGAAGAGGACCAGGGCCTCTATAAATAGGACTGGCCACCACAGTAGGAGGCAACTCATCTTGGACCGGATCCATTCCATCCTCAACAACACAAGTTCATCGAGCCCAAGAACACCTCTCCTCAGGAGGTTGTTCTTCCCTTGTACTTGTTCATCCTCAGCCCAAGAGGCAATCTGATGCGGAGCATCCTATGGACATCACCATGTCAAGAGTCCATTTGGCAAGTGACACATGCCACATCTACTTCATACATACAAAGGTGAATCATCTCCTTTACACGTGTCCACGTGTACCTTTCGAGGATGGTATACTACTTCACCCCTCTCTCGTGTGCATACATAGGTGTGAGCGGAGCTACACATTCATCGAGGAGGAGTCCAAGAAGAAGTGAACATCTACACCATCCAAGAGGGAAGCCTAGAAGCGGAGAAGGAAGTGCCAACAAGAAGGCAGCAGCTCCCAGGTGACCCCGTGCACACGGGCCCCTCTGACCCCGTGCCCACGGGCCTCACAGGCTGGCGGTCCTGAAGACCCCGTAAGCACGGGCCTGTATCTTGCCCACGGGATCCCCGTGCCCAGGGCCTCCCGGACCCCGTGCGCATGGGCTCATGCGTCAGGTCTCTGGATACCCCGTGCGCACGGACTCCACTTACCCCGTGCACACGGGCCCCCCTGTGCGTGGCTGTTGGGCTTGGCCCTTGTATCCCCATCTCGTCTCTACTTACCCCTTCATCCCTTGGACCTATATATATGCCCCTTCCTCCTCCATTTAGAGTTAGCTAAGAATAGATCTAGATATTAGAGCTTAGATCATGTACCTCCCCTTATGGGATTCCTCTTGATAGAGAAGACTCCATTGGAGTACAAGACCTCCATTGGAGAAGATCCCTAGTGGATAAAGCCCCCATCTAGGGAAGGATCTATCTAGATCATCAAGCTCTCATCTCCATCGTAGGATTTGGGATGAACTCTACCATGTATCTTGTTTCCCTTTGATTGTTCATGTACCTTGTGGATCTTGTGTGTTTGTTGGTATAGTGGATGTGTGATTGGACTTGTTCTTGAGTGTTCCTATTGTTTTCCCTCTTGTGTTCATCTTATTCTTGGGGATTCTCCCTCCAATTCGTGAAAGATCTCCACTTAGGGTTCCACCCTACAACATCTTGGTAGCAGAGTCATGGTTTCTCACAAAACTGGAGCCCCCCTTCTTAGTTTTCTAGCCTAATTTTGCTTGTTCTTGCCCAATTTTGAAAATCCCCACAAAAAGAGCCATACCAATTTTTTTGTGATTTGAAGTTTTTTGTGAGTTTTTGTTGATTTTGATCTGTGGATCTGATGTATAGCAGGTAGATCTACCCCCCCTCTTGCATCCCCATACCCAAATTTTTCTTTCCCCTTCGAATTTGACAAGAAAATCATGAACTTTCCGCCTACCCCGTGCCCATGGGCCCCCGCGTAGTTCCAGCTGACCCCGTGCCCTCGATACATGTACCATGCGCACGGGACCCCGTGTCCACGGGCCTTGGACCCCGTGCGCACGGCCCTCCCAGAATCAGCCGCGTGCACTTTATGTTTCCGGCCATAACTTCCACTCCCGAACTCCGATTTGGGTCTTCTTTGGCTCGTTGAAAAGCTAGCGACGTGACCGAGCTTCTCATATTGGTGTTACCATCATTTGACTCCATCAAATTTTTCCCATTTTTGCATCTTTTGCATAGGCCTTACGCCATAACTTTCGCACCACCACATACAACTTCCGCAAACTAACCCATTTTGGTTATTAGTGCATTTGTGGTTGTTTGAGTTGTGATTTGAGTCTCCTAAGGTGTTTCAGCTACTTAGGGACGGTTACATCTTCGTCCACCACCGATGACTTGTATCGGTCCATCGACTACATCCACCACGAGCTTCCACATCGACGACGACCATCCATCCTTTGAGCCCATTTTCAACCGGAAGCAAGGCCGGTTACACCCGACTTCGTGAAAGGTTAAGTGTGACGATGGTATCCGTTCCATCATAAAACTTTTCCTTCCTTTCCATTAAATCTTGATAGCCCCACCATCTTTGCGAATACCTTCATACCTATTGAGACTAGCTATTAGAGTATTGACGGGCTTCGCGAAAACTTGTGCACCATAGTGATACGATATCATATTGTTACATCATTGGATATATCATATAGTGCAATTGCTTGCTCCCGTGCATTCTTTTGATACTTATCTCATGTGTTTGGGTGAGGCTCATTAAGCATAGTGGAAAGGAAGATTAAAGTCCAAAAAAAGCTTTTAAGCAAGAAAAGAATGATCATAAGCTTATAAGCAAAAGAGAGTTGAGCATGAAAAGAGATACTTGTGCATGAGGATACATGGAATAGGAAACATTTAGCTTGCCTACATATAGGTTGGTGCCAAGTGGTGAATCGTGCCCAAGTGTGCAATCAAGCTAGTGCTCTCCTAGTGTTTGTGCAACACGAGCTTAGTCTTCGTTAGGCAATTTTGCATTGCTCATCCCTATAGTTGCACAAGCCCCATTATCCCATCGTGTGTGTTTCTTTATTGCCCTCCTCTATATTTGTGATCACTTGCTTTGCATTTTGAGTCCTTTGGATTTATTTCAACATTTAAAATATCTTGGACTTCAATTTGCATGAAATGTGTGCCACTTGTCCTAACCAAGCCACTCGATAAGCTTTTACTTGTAGGTGTGAGTGAACAAGTCATGTACCAATTCCACTATTCTTTCATCTCACATTGAGTGATACGAGATACATCCTCAACGTTGGGAAAAGGTAACTTGGTATTTTTTATCTCATTTCCTACTCACCTTTGCTCGAGTCTTGTGATGGATAGGCAAAGCACATCATCTCCGGTCTACCACCACGACGACGAGTTCGATGCTATGGAGAACTTCATCGATGCCAAGATGGACAAGAAAATGGAGGAGCTCAAGGCCCTCATCAAGAACCGCAAGTGGTCTTCCTCATCTTCAATAAGATGCTCAAGTGCAAAGACTCCCGAACTACCATCTCCGGCGAGTACACACAAGCATCGTCATCGACATGACCATGAAGAGCGAGCTTCAGGACACGTGTTGGCTGCTCTGCCAATCCCGTGCACACGGGACCCCGTGCACACGGCCTCCTGCATCCCCATGCACACGGGCTCTACAGAACCGCGACATGAACTACAAGGCTGCGGCTTCTTCAACACATTTGGCATCTTTGCTAAGTGACTTCAAGGCATCTCCGCCTTCGGACGTACGGCATCTTTGCCTACTCCACGAGCTCAAGTCCACTACCTCCACAAGATACTTTAACTTCACCAACGATGATGAGTGTCCATTCTTTGGGACTCATTACCCCGAAGAGTACCTCGAGTGGGAGTGCAAGATGGACGACTACCTCAAGCTGCACCAAGTACCCTTCGACGATCAAGTGAAGTGCGCCACAAGTACCTTCCACGACTATGCATCAACATGGTGGCTTCATAGACCTTCAACAAGCTTCACCATGACGTGGCCCACGATGAAGAAAGCGATGAGGCGAGAATTTGTGCCTTCCACCTACACGGAACATCTTCAACACCAATTGGAGAACACCATACAAGGATCCAAGTCCGTCGACGAGTACTTCAAGAACATGAAAGAAGCCTTGCGATGTGCCGGCGTGGGCAACCCCATTTGGATGAAGTTCTACTTCATGATGGGATTGAACAATGACATCTCCAAGACTATCTTCCTCAAGAACTACAAGTCCCTTGACGACAACTACATCAGTGCTCTCAAGGCGGAGCAAGAACTCATGAAGGCCAACTCTACTCGACCCCGAGCTCACTTCGCACCGACCACGCTACAAGACGGCGAGAGTGATGATGTGCCATCTTCGGCCTTCATCCACGGTGACAACTACGAGACGGTTGAGCATGTGACTTTCCCTCTGGCCACGATGACCTATGATGACTTGACTGACTTGTGCCACCATATTGAGAGTGAGAGTGACTTCACCACTAGCCCCATATATGACGAGTTGCCACAACTCCCATGTGAGGAGAGCCACAACCCCCACCACTTGAGTGAGATGAGTGACTCCACCATATGTGAGTTTGAGTGCACCTACTTTGAGGGAGTGAGTGAGGCACCACATAGAGAGAGTGAGGTAGTTGATTAGGCATATGAGGCCATTTTGATTTCTAACAACTTAACCTATCCCTCTATTGTGTCTTTTGCTTTGGTGCTAGGTCCCATATATGATGACGCGCCGATCCTCGACGACTCCGTCCTTTCTTTGGACATGACAATGGCCATGGTGGACTATGATGCACCCCCACATGGTTCCATCAAGATGAAGATGATGACCACCATTTGGTCTTCGCCACGTCACCTACACCACTTGAGTGTAATGAACAAGGTAACATAGGTGAGGTGATGCTCTAGTCCCACTAGTGGACTATCATGACATTGATTGCTTGCATGATGTTGATCCCCTATTGCTATGATTCATGCTAGTATGATTTCCCCATGCGATGATTTACCCATTTATGATGAGTTTGATGATTGCCATGTGGAGTCTATTAGTTGTGATTCCATGTTGCATATGATCACTTGTGATAATTCTCTTGGTCACATCATGTTTGCCAATTCGCTTGACTTGTCATATGCTATGCATGAGATCAATCATATGTCATATTTGCAATCTCTTCATAGTGACTATGCATATGATATTAAAATAAACCCAATTTGCACACTGGCATAGATGACAAGCCTATGGTTATTGGCATTTGTTTCTCCTGTGCTGATATTGACATGCTTCCTTTGCATCATTTATCTCATATGCCATGCCATAGCCACCTAGCTTCGGATATGCACTGTTTTGGATGTTGTCCATTTTCTCCATATGATGTTTCCAATATTGCTCACGAGGAGACCCCCATAGTTTCCTCATACATTTTAGGAGATTTTGATTCATCCCATTCATTGCATGATCTCAATATGTGTGTGCACCATATGCTCCCCATGAATAAAAATGCTATTGATGTGCCATATACTTGTTTTCTCAATTTGTGTCCCCATCGTGTTATACATATCAACTATTCTTTCATGATGGATGACATGTTCATATACCATGCATCCAATTTCTTCAAGCAATGCTTATCTTGTGCTAACTCTACGTGCACATACACATCATGATGGATGATGTGTACATTTACCACGCACTTCATTTGTGTCTCTTTTGTGTAGGTACCCATGAACACTCGTCAACCTCACAATCCCATGAGTTGATGAAACAAACTCTAGAGAGTAATGATGACTTGGGATCCCGTGGATTGTCCTTACCACCACTCCCTTCGTGTAAAGACTTCATGCATCTCTTCTACACAGCTCTCACATGGTTATGGGTTATTTACCACTTCTCACTTTATGCCCATATTGCCATGTTAACTTTGCATGATATTATCATTCCTATACCTTTGCCATGCATTAGTGACCCATGCTTTGCATTACACATGTTTCTTGATTCGCATACTTGTATGTGTATTTGCAAGCTTGGTGGAGATATTGCTTGTTATTGCCATGTTCCATTTGTGCCCCATACCTATGATGATACTTTGATCTCGCTTTGTGTCCGTGCTTGCGATATGTCATGTGCATTGCATATGCATATTGTTCGCTCACATGACATGATTGCCATGAAATCCTATAGTGTGTTGCATCTTCGCTCCACTAGATTGCACGACATGATTGATATGCTTGCTTATGTTGCATCACCATTAACTCATACTTGCTCGTTTCTCGTAGTTGATGGCATCCATTTCCATGCTTTGCACATGATTAACTTGATTGCCTCACACATATTGAACAATTGCTACTTATTTTGTGTTGAGTGCCATGATATCTTCACTACACCATATGCACATTATGCTTGGATTGTCTTGCACTTGCCCCCTGTTTTGACATCTCATTACATTTGGTGTGGTGAATGATTCCTATGCATACCATAGACCATTTATTGAGTGCTTTATGCATGCTTGCTATGACCGTGAGGTAGATGCTTGTTCACTTGTCACACATATTATCATCTTCACCTCCCATTTGCATGCTTGTTTCCATGATGTCCTTGATTGTGCTCAACTTATATGCTTAAATGCCATGCAACACTTGTTTGTCAAACCATATGCTATGCTAGATGACAAAACTTGTTGGGTGAATCACCTCTTGAATGCTTGGTTTTGCTCTTACGCCAACCACATTTGTTTTTCCAAGTGCTTGTTATCTTTGCTCCTTTTGAAGGAATTACAAGACAGTGTGACATTGGAGAGTGCCCATTTGAAACTACAAGATGATGAATGCTTGGTGATCGTCCACTTCTACACGGCAACATCATCTCTTTCCCATGGTGATTTGGATTTTGATCCGAGGTCGGATCTTTCCCAAGGGGGAGGGGATGATGCGGAGCATCCTATGGACATCACCATGTAAAGAATCCATTTGGCAAGTGACACGTGCCACATCTACTTCATACATACAAAGGTGAATCATCTCCTTTACACGTGTCCACTTGTACCTTTCGAGGATGGTATACTACTTGACCCCTCTCTCGTGTGCATACATAGGTGTGAGCAGAGCTACACATTCATCGAGGAGGAGTCCAAGAAGAAGAGAATATCTACACCATCCAAGAGGGAAGCCTAGAAGCGGAGAAGGAAGCGCCAAGAAGAAGGCAACAGCTCCTAGGCGACCCCGTGCGCACGGGCCCCTCACTACAAAAAAATACACTTCCGTGATGATACGTGTTTGTCACAGTAGGTCGCGTTTTTTGTCATGCATGTACATCCATGACAAATTTATGACAGAATCAAGATAGTCATACCTGTGCTGTCGTAGAAGTGTTCCATGACATTACCAAAATTATCATCACGAAAGTGTCCACTTCCATGACGATAAATCACACGTCACAGAAGTGCTTTCGTCAAGGGTGACCGACACGTGGCATCCACCGTAACGGAATGTCGTTAAGCTATCGGGTCGGGTTTTGGATCCGATAACCCGTTAACAGCCCCGACCAATGGGGATTTTCCACATGTAAAATCATCATTGGCTGGAGGAAACACGTGTTGGCTCATCGTTGGGACAGATGTCATCCACTCATTGGACAGAAGGCGCCTATGATACGTCGACATGTGACACGACCCAACAGAGGCCCATTCCTGTGAAAAGGCCGGCCCGTTTGACTTGGTCAAAAGGTGGCGGGCCGGCCCATGGAAAGCCTGTTAATGACCTGTTCGCATATAGCCCATTTACAGCCCGCTAACCCAAGGCCCGTTATGCCCTATCTAAATTAGGCCCAGTAGCGTCATCTGGGCCATCCAATATGATTCCAGCCCATTTTCACTTCTGGCGCATGTATGGCCCATGACGTCTTTCGGCCCATATGAGGCCCTATGTAACTCTTGTCCTATTAACGGCCCGTGGTGAAACTGGCCCGTAATGAACAGTGTATCACTTTACACCCATTAACGGCCTGTGGTGAAACTGGCCCGTATTGAACAGTGTATCACTTTATACCCATTAACGGACCGTTATTCCATTCGACCATTTCCAGCCCATGTTATCTTTCGGCCTTCTCAGAGCCCATTTATTCTCGGGCTCATTTTCAACATTCGTTTACTTACGGCCCATTACTGTCATTTTCTGCTTGTGGGCCAAATTCAGCCCATGGTTACAGTCGGCCCGTTTGTGGTCCGTTAATATGTTGGGCCGTTTTCATAGCATCATCAAATACGACCTATTAATGATTGCCCATTATGGTCGGCCCATGAACGGACGATTCCAACTCTAGCCCGTTTACGGCCATAATGCGGCCTGTTAGCCCGTGCTTGGCCAATCGATCATACGGCCCGTATAAGGCCCATTGATGATACGGCCCGTAGAAGTCCCATTGTTTCTACGGCCCATAGAAGGCCCATTGTTTCTACGGCCCATAGAAGGCCTACTGTTTCTATGGCCCGTAGAAGGCCCACTGTTTCTACGGCCCGTACGAGGCCCAGTGTCCATACTGCACTGACTACAAGCAAGCAAATAAACAAGACAACAAGGAAATAAATAAGCAAGCAACTTATGCTAGGCTATCACGGCTATTACACATATTACATCCACTGCGCATAAAAGTTCGCCACCAGTGCAAATATAGGGAACAAAGCAGCATATAAACGCCGCAGCAAAACAAGTCCAGAACTGAAACCACTTTAGAAGAGTTCAAGAAACAATATCCTGGGTACCCATAATGCTGGCAAGATGCTTAGCAAGCTTATTAACTTTCTCTTGTTTGGCGCTTAAATCCTCCAGGGCTTGCTCTTGCACAAGAAAGTACGCATCTGAATTCTATAGGGACTTCCTCAGTCCTTTGGCTTCTTGCCGAAGCACAACTGACTGATGCCTTTCAGCTTGTAGCTGAGACTGAAGAAGCCGAAGTGATTCAGGCAGCGAGTTTGAAGAGCTTGTGCCAGCAGTACTGGCCAGTAACTCGAACACTACATCAACGCAGGACTGTGGGGTTTTCTCACTGTCTACAAGATCGTTTTTATCACCTTTCTTGGAGACCAACAGGGTTGTCTCACTATCTTGAACCTTATCTGCATTACTTTCTCTACCATTGCATAGTGGGATCCTCTTCTCCAATATTATGTTTGCATACTACAAGAGAAACAAGCAGACACATCACAGGTTTAGCTTGTAGTATACGAAACTCATTTTGGTAAACCGGTTCAGTAGTAAGGTGGACAGGATAACATCATGAAACAAACAAATATCTATGTACTATGGTCACTGTATTGTCCATATCATTCTAGTTTATGTTCCCTAATCAAGATAGAGACACAGTTCAACTCATATATTTGTAAGACACAGCAGCATAGACAGAATATAAGTGTGAGAAACTACACAACATTGGCAGCACTTGTAATGTGCATCACATGAGAACATAACTATTTATACAACTTAAACTGAAATCAACATAGAGAAAGAAGTTAGAACAACAATCCAGTTAAAGAAATAGGTTTAAAACATACCTGTTGCGCCATTGGAGTTTCAATTGGATCCTTCAAATTCGAAAGTAGTTGGTATGAGTAAATACAGTGATGCAACAACAAAGGAGTATGGACCATTGCTACAGAATCTGACCTGAGAACAATTGCTCTTCTGCTTTAAACGTGGAGTTCGGGTTAGCTGTGGTGGTCTTCGTGCTTTGGGCACTGCAGTAGCTTTACAAACTGCTCGTGTGGGGGGGTACTCTGTGGTGGACATGGTGCTTTGTCCACTATAAGTGGGTTACTATCTGCTGGGGTTGCGGTTAGATGGGTTGTAGCTGGTTCTCTGCCCAACGGTGTAAGTGTGCAATCTGGAAGAGTCTCGATTATGTGTGGTGGGGCTAGTTTATGGGCCAATACAACCATGGTTCTATCTGCATCGACGGGTAGCACTGTCTTTTGTGAAGAACGGGTTTTTTGCTCCCTTGGATACTGCCATCACCCCCTCCAATTCAAATGGATGATAAACAAGAAAATAAATTGAACGTACATACATTGTATGATAGACAGATGTGGTAATTCACATATATGTTGTCTAACCAAACAGGACAGCATGACACAATTTCACATATATGATGCCTAACTAAACAGGATAGCATGAAACAGTTGCAGATATATGATGGATAACTTAACATGATATAATGGCATAATTCAACATATGATGAGTACCTAAACAGGATGACATGACAAAACTACATGATGTCTTTCTAAAATAGGTTGGGATGAAATAATTCACATACATGTTGTCTAGGTATACAGGATGGCATGATATAATTGGCATAATTGATTCATATACTAAGCAGCTGGCACTCGCATGTATGATCTCTAAACTAAGCAGATAGAATTCAATATTGTGCATATGATGTCTAAACGAAGCAATGCAAGACACCATATGCATCATATGAGAAATATAAACATTGCAACTTAGAGCATACACCTCAGGTGGGATATAGGACTGGTCATCTGTCTCTGAATCCTCCTCTGAGGAGCTCCCTGTAACCATCGAGATATATGCTTCAACAGGTACCATTGCCTGCTCTGAAGAACTTGTTTTCACTCCAGATTTTTCCATAATCGGCTCAAATGGTTGATACACATGAAGAGTAGTTCAATATACACAGATTGTCGACAAATGGAATACGTAATGAAAAAAAGATGGCATGAGATAATTCACATATATGATGCCTGGCTCCATGGCGGTGCATAATTCACATATATGATATCTGGCTGAAAAACATGGCATTGCAGAATTCACACATCTGATATAGAAAGCAAACAGGAGGCATTCACACAAAGCATGTCTAATCTAAGCAGATGGCATGGCAATGCAAGACACCATATGCATGATATGAGCAATATAACCCAGCCAAGTTAGAGCATGCACCTCGGGGGGGGGGATACGACTGGTCATCTCTCTCCGAATCCTCCTCTGAGGAGCTATTTGTAACCAGCAAGAAATCTGCATCGACAGGTAGCACTGACTGCTCAGAAGACCTTGTTTTCACTCCAGATTTTCACATGACCGACTCAAATGGCTGATGCACAGGAAGAGTAGATGAATGTATAAACATTGTTGACAAATGGAATACATTATGGAAAAAATATGGCATGATACAATTCACATATACGATGACTGGCTAAATAGGATGGCATTGCATGATTCACATACATGATGCCTGGCTAAAGAAGATGGCATTGCATAATTCCCATATACTCCCTCCGTTCCTAAATATTTGTCTTTTTAGAGATTTCAAATGGACTACCACATATGGATGTATATAGACATATTTTGGAGTGTAGATTCACTCATTTTGTTCCGTATGTAGTCACATGTTGAAATCTCTAAAAAGACAAATATTTAGGAATGGTGGGAGTATGATATAGAAACCAAACAGGTGGCATTCACACAAAGCAAATCTAAACTAAGCTGATGACATATAAGATGTATAATGTAAGCAATGCAAGGCACCATATGCATGATATGACCAACATCAGCATGCCAGGTTAGAGCAAACACCTCAGGTGGTAAGCAGGCATGGTTGGCTCCTTCTGAATCTCCATCTGAACAGTTATCTTCCTCTGGAATACAATCTGGAAATGCAGGAGGGGGGCCACTTCGCCCACCATGGAGCGGCGTCTGCATGACATTATATTCACACGCAACGGTCTTCTCTTTTTCTGTACATGTTCAGTAGGATTGTGTACAATATATGACATGCATAATAAAAAATAGTTAGATTTTGTAAGGCCTAAGGGGTGCATGCAAAAATCAAGACTGATGGTAGCAAACGAGTGGATGGATCCAAAACTAATGATAGCAGATAGATTATAGCTTCAGTTTAAAAAGATAGACAATGGATCATCTATTGTTTGTTGCCCACCCAACATGAACCACATAGAAGACCCCAGATGAACCAGATAGTAGACAGATACTATTTGTTGCTGGCTCGATATGAGACCCATGGGCAATTCAAAACTCAAGATTGAACGATAAAGTAGCAGGTAATAATAACCGATGTATAATGTAAGCAAACATGAAAGACTGCGACCTCTCTTCCTGAACTGTGTAGTCCTCAGGTTCATCTGCTCAGTCGATGATGGTAATGCAGTTGGCGTGGCTGCCGGCAACGGGGAAGATGATCTGAGGCGGCGAAAGGAAGTCTGCAGGGGGGATCTCTGCTGCAGTGAATGCTTCTGTCGATGGTGCACCTCAGGTGGGGTGGATGACGACACGGCAGGAGCAGGACATAACACACAGAGTTTTCTTTGACGCCTATCTGAAAATAAAGTAAATTTATAAGGGCTCCTTAGAATTGGAGGATTCTATAAACATAGGGACAGGAAAAACACAGGAATAGGATAGGAATGCACATGCAAAACAAAGCATTTGGAAACATAGGATTTCAGTCAACCTGGGTGTTTGGCTCACATGAATTGGAAGAACAGAGGAATGGAGAAACAAAGTGACGTGATGAGTGTACAACTTCTTTGGCATAGCCTTGTGGACGTAACCATCATTGGGTTGGACGTGGAGGATGGTGATGATGCTGGTGTGACTGTCAGAGGTGGGGAAGAAGATCTGAGGCCTCTGGAAACGGCGCCGAGGGTACTGCTCCACTGTGATGGACGGTTCCGTCATTGGAGCAGCTCCGCTAAGGTGTACGGCAACGAGGCTGAAGCATGACAATACAGACAACGTTAATCTGAAGTGGGACCCTAATATCATCTGCAATAGATGATGTAAAATACATCGCCAAAAAGTGCTAGATGTAAAATGCATCAGCCGCGCCACGGCCGCTCCGACAGATGCTGTAAGTAATGTTCACTCCGAACTTAACTAAAGAAAATGAACTTCACAGTCGAAACTGAATTTTACTGTCGAAACTGATTGAACTAGTAACAGAGCATTGCAATAGATGTTTAGGGCGTTCGAGCACTAGTAATAGAGAAGCAGTGATCTAAATCAGCAGACGCTCGAGCAGGGAACGCACTAGCAGAGAACAAGTCGTGCAGTAGCACTGCGAGCGAGTGCTAAAGTAGCAACTCCTGTAGCTGCTAGAGGTCATGCAGCAGCAGCAGCGCAAGCGAGAGCAAGAGCAGAGCTGCAGCACGAACGAAAGCAGGAGCAGTGCAGCAGCGCAACCGACAGGAAGAACAGAGCCGCAGCGCGAGCGAGAGCCGGAGCAGCTACCGCTAGTGCCGTTGTGGAAGTCGCCACCGAGGAAGCAATGACATGGGGGAGAGACGCCGTGGATGATGTGGCCGGCGACGGTGCCGTCGATGGAGACATGCCATGTCTGCTCAGTATCGAGCACCGGTAGCCCCGTGAGATCGAATAAAAGATAAAATGCAGCGGTGAGTGCAGAACCTCCTTGGTGGAGCCGAGTTGGCCTCGGCTTCATCGGAGGAATTGGTGAGGGTGCTGCGGTTTCGGTGGGGCAGGTTAAGACGACACTGTGGGGAATTAAGGTGGTGCGATAGACAAGGCGAACGTCGGGGCAGCTCCTTGGAGTTGGAGGACGGGGCGGCTGATCCGGCGGGACGACGAGATCGACAACGGATCATCATTCGATGGGGTGGATGAGGGACGGCGAGCTGTTGCGGTGGACGATGTAGTCGGGGAAGAGTCTCTGGCTGGGCGGCGGTCGGGAGGCCGACGAAGGAGCATGGGATTTCGCGGGTTTTGGCGGCCTCGGTGTATGAATGGGGGGCGAAGGGGGAGGGACGCGCTTGTCCAAAATATAGGGTAAGTTACCAGCGTACCCCCACTGGTTTTGACACCGCGACATGGAGCTTCATTTCTGGCTGAGGGGTAGAAGGGGGATTTCGCGTGTCTGGGCTGCGGGAGCGATTTCGGATGAGGAGGGAGTTCTCGCGCACATCCAAATTTCTGGATAACAAGGCGCGGCACGGGTTGAAGAAGCAGGAGTTTCAAAGCAGGTGAAACAAAAGATACTCGAGCTTGAAAATTTCGGGATAACAAGGTGCGGATTCCTTGTTCGGCAAAACAAATTTAACGTGTAAAAAACAATTCATACAAGACACAAGAGAGTCATGTCCCCTTTTACTATATTGCTATAGATGCCATTGAAAAAACTACAAGAAAAATGTAAAAAAATCAGGAGAACAAGATTACCCTGCACAGTACCAAATCGATTCACACTTCCCTCAACAACAACAAAAAACAAATCAATTCCCACCAAAGAAAGAGTAATGTCCCTTTTTATATGATTACAGATGCCATGATTTCGAATTTCAATTTTTGAATCCACGTTATGTTGAATTCGAATATATCGTTAGGTGACCTTGCGGTTTATAATTGATGTAGTCGTACATTTTCATCTTCCATCATATATGAACACTTTACTCCACCATGTGAACATATATATTGTCGTCTACCATATGGACTAAATTTGAATCAATTTTCCTTATTTGAATACGATTGTTGTCAAGTTATACAATAATTTAAATATTATATTGATAACAAAAACATACATATAGCAGTAATCATATTTCACTAGGAACTACATGTAACATACGCTCTCCAATTCAAATATTTGTATCCATTTTATGATGAATTCAAATCATAGTACATTATTGGTCTAGGTAGCGAGATGTTTGGGATAATCTAAACCCTATTTTCATACGTATAATTTTTGGCTGAATTGGGACAAGTTTTGGTATAAGTCTCTTGAAAACCGGAGATTCTCTCAACAAGCCTCGTGGTTCCGAGAGGGAATGTGTCACCTTTGTGTGCGAAATGATATACGCTGCCTCCCCCCTGATTTTATTTACAGAGGCAACATAGAACTATATGAGTGCCCTGTTAAATTTTGGAATTATTTCGGGTTCATTTGGCCTTTTTATACATTAATTGAGTTTCTGGACTTTTAATGCGCATAATCTAAATATGAATTGCATGCACATGCTCCGGTGCACCAAAGTGGGTTAAAAATCACATGTGTGCCCTTGGTTGGATTTCTAGGTCCCATGGAAGAAATGAGAATGAAATTCAAACATCTGGGCGTCATGACTCGGCCGAGAACATCGAGAAACTTTGATTTTAAATTCATGTAAATCCAAAACTCGCCTGGAAATCATGAAACTTGGCATGGTGTCATGTCATGGCACTAACATGTTGTGGTAAAAAATTGGGCCGATTTGGAAGCTCGTGGTTCTAAGAGGGAACGTGTCACCTTTGAGTGTGAAACGATATACGCTGCCCCCCCTTGAGTTTCTTAACAAAGGCAACATAGAACTACATTAGTGCCCTGTTAAATTTTGGAATTATTCTGGGTTCCTTTGTCGTTTTTAATACATTAATTGAGTTTCTGGTCGTTTAATGTGCATAAGTCAAATTTGAAGTACAAGCACATGCTCTCGTGCACCAAAGTTGGTTGAAAAATCACATTTTTGTCCTCGGGTGAATTTCTAGGTCCCATGCAAGAAATGAGAATAAAATTAAAACATCTGGGCATCGTGGCTCGGCCGAGAACATTGAGAAACTTGGTTTTAAAATTCTTGTAAATCCAAAACACGTCTGAAAATCATGAAACTTGGCATGGATGTCATGTCATGGTACTACCATGTTGTGGTAAAAAAATTGGCCGAATAGGAACAGATTTTGGTATAAGCTTTTGCAAACTGAAGCTTCTCTCAAGAAGGCTCATGGTTCTGAGAGGGAATGTGCCACCTTTGAGTGCGAAACGATATACGTTGTCCCCCTTGAGTTTATTTACAAAGGCAACATAGAACTACATGAGTGCCCTGTTAAATTTTGGAATTATTCCGGCTTCATTTAGCCTTATTTACACATTAATTGAGTTTTTGGTCATTTAATGTGCATAATTCAAATTTGAACTACAAGCACATGCTCCCGTGCACCAAAGTTGGTTGAAAAATCACATTTGTGTCCTCGGGTGAATTTCTACTCCCTCCTTCCATCTATATAGGTCCTAATGTGTTTTTCGAGGCTAACTTTGACCAAACATTAGAGCAATAATATATGACATGCAACTTACACAAAGCATACCTTCAATTTTGTATGTCAAAGGAGCTTCCAATAATATAATTTTCGTAGTATACATCTCATGTGCTATTAATCTTTTCAATAGTCAAAGACTGTCATGAAAAACACATTAGGCCCTATATAGATGGAAGGAGGGAGTAGGTCCCATGCAAAAAATGAGAATAAAATTCAAATATCTGGGCATCGTGGCTCGGTCGAAAACATTGAGAAACTTGGTTTTAAAATCATGAAACTTGGCATGGTGTCATTTCATGGTAGTACCATGCCATGGTAAAAAAATTGGCCGAATAGGAACAAATTTTGGTATAAGCTTCTTGCAAATCGGAGCTTCTCTCAAGAAGGCTCGTGGTTCTGGGAGGGAACGTGTCACCATTGTGTGCATAATTCAAATTTGAAATACAAGCACATGTTCTAGTGGACCAAAGTTGGTTGAAAATCACATGTGTGTCCTCGGTAAATTTCTAGGTTCCTTGCAAGAAATGGGAATGAAATTCAAAATTCTGGGCGTCGTGGCTGTGTTGGACACATATAGAAACTTAGTTTTTTAATTCCTGTAAATCCAAAACACGCATGAAAATAATGAAACTTTGCTTGGTGACATGACATGGCACCAACATGCTGTGGTAAATTTGCAGTTCCGATTTGCGAAGGCGCACACATTAACAATCAACAAAGTCATTTTGGAACAAGTGATGTCACGTTACAATCGGAAACAAAAGTATTATTGAAACCGTGGGAATTCTACTTACTAGTACCATTTACGTGCCGTCACGCGTCCCCATGTTTTATTAGCTAGGAGGCGCCGTGCAGGGTAGCTACTTGAGTACGAGAGGCGTGCGATCAGACCCCTGCGCGCACTTATTGGGAGGAGAGCCCTTTGACCTCCATCTGCCGTCTAGCTCTCTCCCAAGGTCTCCATTAATGGCGCCCGAGCTCTATTTAATGGTGTGGCTATGTCTCACTCGACTGAGATTTAAGAGAGAAAAAAGAAAATCTGAAAGCACGGATCTTGATGTAAGATCCGACGGACCTATATAGCATCTACTGTGACTTATAGCAAGACTGATGAATATATAAGGACGATTAATTTTTATTTTTTGATCAAAGAAGGGCTTGCCCCTTCCGATTTTCATTACAGAAAACCACCACAATCCACAAGAAGTTCAGCACAACTCCAGCCTAACACGAAGGACTAAAAGCTACCAGATTGAAATTGCAACATCCCAAGAGGCCACCAAAGGCCAAACATCCATGCTAGAACCCAACATTTCACAACCGACGACACAATCCACATCCTAAACCGATTATTACATCAAAAGAAACTAGGAAACCAGTCTCTGCGGTGAGCAGCGATGAGCTCTTTCGTGTCCTCAAGACGCTGCTTGAGAACATCCACGGATTCCTCCACCAGCCTTTGGCGCTCGTTGCGAAGCATGTCATTCTCGTCCATAAGTTTCTTGACGATGATGCCGGTCCTCTTCAACAAGGCACTGGTCTCGTCCTACTGGTCTGCACTTCGGACGATCTTCTCCCTCGGCAGGTCGTGCTCGGCCCGGAGCCTCTCATTGCCCTCCCTTAGTTGCCGGATGACGCCGGTAGCCTGTTCAAACGAGGCTATCATGTCGTCCTGCAACCTCGCCGAGACGAAGATATAATCCATCTGGCTATGGACGATCGCATGCATGCGCCTGTAACAGTCGTCGCCTGCCTGCGAGAAATTTTCCCAGGCCACCGCGGCTCGGCGGGACATCTTTGCTGCATTCGTGGCAGGGCGGGACATTTCTGCTGCTTTCGCTGTGCGGCCGGACCAGTCTGCTGCATTGACGGCATGGCGGGACCTTCGTGCAGCTTCAGCGGCGCAGCGGGACCTCTGTGCTGCTACTTCCGCGCGGCGGGACATGTCGACTACTCTCGCAGCGAGGCGGGACATCTCTCGTGCTTCCGCTTCCATGCTCGCCTCTCCCTGGTGGGAATCTCTCGACCCAGAACTCACGCTGGCCATGGCAAACGCAAGGGAAGGATGCTGAATGACTTTGTTTTTGTGGATGAGGAGTTAAGGAGGAATGTGCAGTCATCTTGGCATACTAGTATTTATAACCGAGTACTAATACACTCCTAAGTGGGAAACCGTTTAGGTTGTGATCGGTGTGAACAGGTTTGCAATTCAATATAGCGTGGAGTAATTTGGAATGTGACGAGATGCAAGCTCAAAATTTAGTGCCGGTTCTAGTTTCGAATTGCGGCACTATTCCCGGATGGAGTACTTCTTTTTCTACTCCCTCCTTTCCGGTTTTATAGGGTTTATATCAAAATTTTAGTTTTTCCATTTTATAAGGCTCAATTTGGTTGTTCCCCAACACATGTTCAGATTCCAAGGTGCATTAAATCATTGCATGCAAGTATTAAGAGAAAATTGACCAATGCATGTACTTTATGCATGCATGCATTGCAATTAATGCATTGATAAACATAATTTTTTGAGAAAAACAATAGCCGCGTGGCGAGCTCTAGGCTAGTCTTTTTTTCAGACGCATTAAACCTATCTCTCGGGACTTCTCGCACGCACCATCGTGCCACCCACAAAAACTTGTACTCTGAGTTTAGTAGTACATTATACAGGAAGAGAAGAGGTGCACGCATGCACTCGTCCTCTCGCACACGCGTCTGTTTTTTCTCGAAATGGAGGATGATGACCCCCGGCCTCTGCATCTGGGAGTCACACACGCAAATTATTGAAATATATCGAGTGAAGTGCTTTGATGTGTCGCGTCAACTCGTACATCAACGAGAATTTTGATTATCCTCTCCCTCGCGGACTTAACTGCACCTGCCTTTGGCTGTATGACAGGTTGGCCACACACCTGTCGGGCCCACCTGTCATGCACGCAAAGAGCGTCCCTCCCTCGCCCATGAGCGTGGTGGCTGGCAAGACTAGGAGAAGCTTTTGCTACACGCTCTCCCTCCCGCACGCGGTGGACACGCGGCAGTTCAATCGGTGTCACATGGACAGAAGCGTACTGTAGTACTCCTCCAGTGCAGTAGTATTCCATCATTGTTCGACTTCCCGAAGAGGCGAAGAGCCAAGCGCAGCCCGCACGCTCATGTGGCAGTTTCATGTGTAGAGTAGTCTAGGATAGCGTGTACCGTGCCTGTAAGCTTAAAATCGTTGGGGTCGGCTCCATGCTATGTGGCCGTCTTGAAGTTTTTTTAATTAAAATAGTCTTCTGGCCCTACCCGAAAACTGCCGCGTGTACTGCCCGGCAAAAGCCCCGCCCTCAACTTTTAACTACGCGAAAATAGTTCGAGCTTGTTCGTTCTATATAAATACAGTACTTACTGTATGTTTATTCACCCATGGGGTTGTTCAATGAATGGAGGGGCGGGGAGCACAAGTGAACAATACTGTAGTACTACTAGTAGTAGTAAGTAGGAGTCATACAGTAGTCACCTTAAATAGAGAGTTTCTTTCCTTTAATGCCCCGTACACAAATTGAAACGCTTGTTGTGGATGCAGGGGCTTGAGCGCTTGCTTTACTAGGGTTGCTCTCTTCATTCTCTCATCCTCTCCAGATATAAACAAGACAACGGTAGCGACATTTTCTCTGTGCTCACCGCTGGTCACAGATCCGGCCGGATCCCTTCGGCCGGTGTGTGTAGAGGACTAAAAGGTGCATCGTTCACGCGGTCATCGCCGCCGAGGGAGGAAAACCATAGCTGTCGGAGGGGCCCGATCCTCTGCCCATGCCGTTCTCTCCGACACATGGCCGGCTCGGGAGGTCCTCCGACCCTTCTTCCACCCTGTCGTATTGTCCGCAGATCCGACCTGCCGCCGCCGACATCCCGGCAACCCTCAGGTATAAGTTCTTCGATAGCGGCCTTGCTCTACTGCCCCAGCTCCCCACATGTCTGCATGTGCATCTTTTTCTACTCCCATCATCTCTTCCAAAGCCACCTAAATTTTTAGTATTATTAGAGGTAAAGCTACTTCATGCATTCGAATCTAGGGCTTTGTTCAAACAACGAAGAAAGGGGGGAAAGTTGTAGCGTGAATCTAGGACTTGATTCAAAGAGGAAATAATATGGTGAAAGTAGTAGAGACCGGATACCCAACCAGTCTCTTGGTTGAAAAGGGAAATAATGGGAAAACGCAGTACAAACTGGATAAGGAACAGATCTATTATAGGTTGAAAAAAGGATAGAAAGTGGCGGCTGGTGGACAAGTCAACAGAGTATGTCCAGGATTAGATTTGCTGCCATCACATAGTAAAAGGTCTCCAGGATTAGATTTGTTGCCCTCATATAGTAAAAGGTCTCAGGATTAGATTTGCTTCCCTCACATAGTAAAAGGTCTCCAGGATTAGATTTGCTGCCCTCACATAGTAAAAGGTCTCCAGGATTAGATTTGCTGCCCTCACATAGTACAAGGTCTCCAGGATTAGATTTGCTACCCTCACATAGTACAATGGCACTCCTGCTGTTTTCCCTAGTATGATAAGTAAGTTGCTCCTTTACGCTGCTGAGTGTCCTGGTGTCCCCACGGTCCCATGCCCTTAAACCAACTCTTTAGCTGCTGTTGATTTACTATGTCTGGTAAACAAGCAATGCCGCCATTAAAGTAATCCCATATTTGAGGAATCTCATTGTTGATCGTAATGCTTCTGCTAACATGAAGCATTGCTGACGTTTTAAAATTTCTACTGTCCTTGCGTGATTGCCATGAACATAATTAAGATGCTTCTTTTCATTTTGTATATGTTTTGCATATTCTTATTGATTAGCAACTGTTTACTTTCTATCTTTTTGTGCAGATAGGGATATCCATTTCATCTTGTTGCTATTGTGACCCTTTGGTGAACTGCACAAAACACTTTTTTTTGGAATGAGTGTCTTGTCCAGTTCAACTAAAATGTAACGTGGGCAACATCTCTCAATTTTAGTGGAACTGCACAAAATGGTGATTGGAGTTTCCAAAATCTCCGTCAAGTTCTGTTGGTAATCTCGTGCAACATTTTATTAGCCTTTGCAAGATGGAGCTCACTGTCACCACAATGGCACTTTATTTTAGTGGAACTACACAAAAGGATAAGAAAATTATAGTTGCACCTTACATGAGCCGGACAGCCAACCTTAATGTTCCTCAATTTTAGTGCAACTACTAAAGAAGAACCTGCCAGCTCACAAGAGCAAGTACTTCTTGCTAGTTGAATGATGCAATCTTTGCTTCATTTCAGGTGAACTGCAGAAAAAGGCGCATGAATTGAATCATGGAAGTCCAGGCAGACCTCATCCAAGTAGAGCTGGAGGTTGAGTTCAAGGAGGCCGCTATTAAAGCGAAATCATGCTCTCCTGTCTCCTTGTTTGTGCTGTGCAAACATGTTGTGCAAACAGGAATACTCAACTACAGATGTTGTGACGGTTAAGAGCATTCGCCAAGTTCTTCGATTGTATGACATGGCTAGCCAAGATGGATTTAATCCCGATATTCATTTTATCAAAAGGCTCTAATGGGTTGGTTCTGAATCTTGCAAGCTGGGAATCCGTGAGATGTGTAGGCATCTTTGTTGTACTTATTATTTGAATCTTATTTGTTGGTTCTGAATCTTGCAAGCTACGAATCAATGAGATGTGTAGGCATCTTTGTTGTACTTATTATTTGGATCTTATTTGTTGGTTCTGAATCTTGCAAGATGGGAATCAATGAGATGTGTAGGCATCTTTTTTGTACTTATTATTTGGATCTTATTTGTTGGTTCTGAATCTTGCAAGCTGGGAAACACGGCATGATGATGCAGACGACAACAACCATAACAAACAGTTCAAACTTGGTAGTATTATCTTTGTGAAAGTGCGACAAATGTGCTGATCGTTTGTGTCCTGAGAATAATAATTCTAATTGTTGTGCATGTTGATCCTGTGGCACTGATAGAACGAGCGAATGCATTGCTTGTTTTAAGTATAAATTTCTATTAAATCTAATTAAATTTAAGTAAAGTGACCACTAACTCATGTTATTACAGTACCAATACAGACCCGCTCGTGAACCGACATGTGGCCGAGGGTGCATCTTCTGCCGGGCGTGCAGCGGACGAGGTAGGGGTAGTAACTGTTGTCGCCTCTACACACTCAGCTTACCGTTGAATCCAGTTCCCCAAGAGCTGAAAAGTGAACTGCTACCACCGCCTACACACTCGTTCACTCGAACAGACTCCAACGGCAATCCGAGGGGTGAGCCTGCTGGATATGGACTTCAGCAAGGAGTTCCCCTTTGAGTTCGCCATTCAGTTCTATGGCTGCACCAAGTTGAATGTGATGTGCACCAACGATAAGGACTCGGTGAAGCTCTGCCTCGCCTCAGTCCTATGGCTGCACCAGGTTTTGGAGCATTCGCCCGTTTCATCCGCAGTGCCCACTGCACCTTCGCTACGATGGATAGAAGGAAGAACGCGACGATTCGGCCATCTGGTGCAACAAGCTTGTCGACATCCAGAAGCAACACAAGATCATCAGCAACGGTCAGGAGAAGGACTCCATGGTTGACCTCGCTGAGACCATCATCGACCCCTGATACGCCAACATGAAAGAAGACGACCTGAACACGTGGGAGGTACCTCTGAATCTAGCCTACATAACCTACGCGGCCAAGGACGCATACGCATGGTACGACATGTACAGGAAGATCTTGGACATGAGGGCATGTCTGCTTCCCGTAACCGACGAGTACAT
This sequence comes from Triticum dicoccoides, assembly GCF_002162155.2. Lineage (NCBI taxonomy): Eukaryota > Viridiplantae > Streptophyta > Magnoliopsida > Poales > Poaceae > Triticum > Triticum dicoccoides. The sequence continues at coordinate 236,866,229 of NC_041380.1, read as the reverse complement.
GGACAGCCGCAGCGTCATGATCAAGCGTGCCAGGAAGGTCTAGTTGTTGTACTTTATCTGTTTATAAGCACCTTTATCATCTGAGTGTTTCATGCATTAGCCTATGTGTCGTAATTATCTGTTTTGTCCGAAATATTTCTTTTAAGAACCCATTAACCTGATTGCTTTTTAGTGGCTATTTGCTTATGTACGTAAACTAGTTCACTTGTCCGTAAAAAAACTAGTTCACTCGGCTGCCGTGCTTTTAATCTCCTTCCTCCCAACATATTCCCCTCCTCAGGTGGACCCAGCAGGTCTCTGAATTTTCTCCCACTTCCTTTTTCGATGTAAACTGAGTTTTCTCCCAGTACTTTCCCCGTCTAGCCCAACATGATATTTTCACCCAGCCCAGCAAGTCTGCGGATTTCGAGAAAAATTCAAATGGGATTTAAACGGGCTGCATAGATGCTACATCATTGTTTCACCCAGCCCACCAAATGGACTAAAAAAGCAAATGGACTGACAGCTGGGTCCATGGCCATAGCCAGTTTTTTTGTGATTTGCCAAGTAAGTCGCTTTGTCAGGCCTGTTGGGCTGCAAATCTTTCAAGATGAGGAGAGCTTCATTCGGCTGGCCTAGAAAATGGCCTATCAGTAATGAGAAATGGGCTGTACATTTTTAAAACACATCAAACCGGCAATTAGTTTCAAATATCATTTTTCATTTCGAGATTTTAAATTACATTAATTTTTATGCATGGAGAATTTGTTGGCTTTTGTATTGATATACATTTATTTTTAAAATCAGTTTGAATGTGAGTCGAAATTTCGGGATTAAAAACAGTTCGGACCGCACCGAAATATGCAAAATTCCGTATAATTTTTTAACCGTGTCCACAATATGGGTTGTGATGCTAACAAAAAGAATATGGGCTCCAAAAAAACCTTAAGAATTAGCAAATGGGCTGTAAATTATTAGAAATAATGGCAGATGGGATGTATGCTGTTTTCCACAGATTTGAGGCTTTCCTAAAAAAAAGGTTGACGCACAAGCAGTGACTGTTGGATGGCCATCCAACGGCCGTCGTGCTTCTTCAATCTCTGCTCTTCCTGCTCCAGCCGCTCAAACAAGCACCGGCGGGACTGCCTGCTCCCTCCTCCCCGCGGCCGGCTCTGCTACCGCGCAGGCCTCACCGCCCCACCGTACTCCCATCGCTGGCCTAGCCATCCCTCTACTCACCCGCACCTGCTGTTATTCTCCGGCGGTGGCAGACGAACCAGTAAACCCTCGCACAGTCGTACTCCCCTCCGCATGGGAAACAACTGCCGAGTCTTCCCTGCCTCCATGTCGTTCCCTTCCTAGGCCTCGCCGTCGTCCACCGCCCTGGTGCTCTCGGCACGGCCTGGTCAACGTGGTCAACGACCGACATGCATCTGAAGTGGACTATAAGTGGAGAGGCCGACAGCTGGGTCCACGGCCGCACGCAAGGAAATGCCTCCTTATTACGCGCAAAATAATGATTCCTCCACCTGACATCAGGGACCCACCTAAAGGGCCTCTGTATTTCGCGAAAAAAACGTTACCCCCACTGACAGCTCGGACCCACCAGCTATATCTTCGCACGCAAGGAAATGCCTCCTTATTACGCACAAAAAAATGAATACTCCTCCTCTTAGCTGGGACCCAGTATAGTGGCAGGCTGACTTGTGGGCCTACTAAGTTGACGGGGACGGAGGGCTTTGTCAAGTTAGTCAATATGCACGATTCTAGCTCCAGTGACTGTACGATGTCCATCCAACGGCCGTAGTGCTTCTTCAACCTCTGGTCTTCTTGCTCCAGCCGCCCAAACCAGCGCCGCTCGTGCCTCGTGCTCCTGCCTCCCGTGGCCGGCTGCGATGCGGCGGAGGCCTCACCGCCCCCTACTACTCCCACTGCTGGCCAGGCCATCCCTCTACTCACCCACACCCCTGTTATTTTGCGACGACGGCAGCCTCACACCGCAGCGAACCAGTGAACCGTCATACTCCTCTACGCGTGGGCATCCACTGTCGCGTCTTCCCTAGCTCTGGGTCGTCCCCTTCCTAGGCCTCGCCGTCGTCCACCGCCCTGGTGCTCTCGGTGCGGCATGGTCAACATGGTCAAGGAACGGCTTCCATTGGACGTGGACTATAGGTGGAGAGGCTGACAGCTGGGTCCATGGACGCAGCAAGGAAGTGCCTCCTTATTACGTGCAAAATAATTATTCCTCCACCTGACAGCAGGGACCCACCGGACAGGCCACCGTATTTCGTGAAAAAAACATTTGCCCCTGACTGCTGGGACCCACCAGCTACATCTTCGCACACAAGGAAGTGCGTCCAGGCAAAAAAAACGATTCGCCCCCCTGACAGCTAGGACCCACCAGCTACATCTTCGCAGGCAAGGAAGTGCCTGACAGTCGGGACCCACCTAGTCGAAGCATACGTAGCGTTGTCATTCTGGTCGCGAACGTGTACGTACATATATACTGGTCGATGTAGAGGCATGCACGTGTTGTAGTAGAGGCGCGTACGTGTCATAGTAGAGGCGCGCACATAGCATTTACACGTACGTACGGCGGCCAGGGTGCAAGAAAGAAAATACGGCCACATACGTACATACGAGCAGGGTCTCGAACGCCTACTCGCGCATACGTATGGCCAGGGCTCGTGTACATGGCTGGGTCAGAACGGAGAAATAGCGTCGTCATCGTGTTCATGGGGAGGCAACGGAATGCGTCGTGTTCATGGGGAGGCAACGGAATGTGTCGTGTTCATCGGGAGGCAAGGGAACGCATGGGAGCCAACCGGCTGGGTCGGAATGGAATGCATGGTCGTGTTCATCGGGAGGGCTTGGACGGAACAGGTGATGGAAACGAGGCTTGGCGTACCGCACAACGGAGGAAACAGACCTCCTACGTTCGGAACGGGGTCCTGTTAATCGGGACGGGTCTGGCGTACTGCAAAACGGAGGAAACGGACCTCCTACAGTCGAAACGGGGTCCTGTTGATCGGGAGGGGTGTGGCGTACCGGAAAACGAATGAAACAGACTTGTGTTGGAGCGCAACGGTCGAAACGGGGGTCCTGTTCATCGGGAGGGGTGTGGCGTACCGCAAAACGGGACTCCACGGGATACTGTTCATCTCCACTATCGACCTCCTCCAGCCTCCACGGGCTACCGTCGACCTCCTCCAGCCTCCACGGGCTCCTGTTCATCCAGCCTCCACCACGCGCTACTCCACCAGCTATTGTTCAACCACCCCTCCACCGTCTATTGTTCATCCAGCCCTCCACACCATGGGGTCCTGTTCAACCACCCCTCCATGGGCACCCCTCCACCGTCTACTGTTCATCCAGCCCTCCACCACACCACGGGCTCCTGTTCATCCAGAGGAAACGCCACCGCTCACTGTTCATCCAACCCCCACCCCCCATGCTCACTGTTCATCCCAGAAGCAGCATCGATCGGCTTCAGTTAGCAGCAGTAGCGAAGGAATCGCTCGATTGGGTTCAGTTAACAGCCATCGGTCGATCGCTCGGGTTCAGTAACGCGTAGCCTGCAGTGCAATCGCTCGGGTTCAGTTAGAGCCCAATGCCTCGCTCAGGTTCAGTTAGAGCCAACGCCTCGCACACACGCGCGTACGTGTACAAGAGAAACGCGCATCGCTCGGCCCTCGACCTCCCACCGTAAACGGAAACTCCCCGAAATTTTCCTCCCCTCGCTTCTACCACGGTTTTTTCCGTCATGGACGGCCCAAAGAATGTCATGCAGCTGCGTCTCCGGCCCTCCCAGGACGAAAAGCCCATTTTCTATCATGATTTTTGGTCATAGAAGTAGGATCCCACCACATCTATGATGATACCGGGTTTTGTCACAATTATCGTCATAGAAGTGTCATATGTATGACAGAAAAAAATTGTTCGGCCCAAAATGTCACGGATGTGTCTTTTTTTGTAGTGCCTCCGACCCCGTGCCCACGGGCCTCCCAGGCTGGCGGTCCTGAAGAACCCGTAAGCACGGGCGTGTACCATGCCCACGGGCCTCCAGGACCCCGTGCGCACGGGCTCATGCGTCGGGTCTGTGGATACCCCGTGCGCACGGGCTCCACTTACACCGTGCACACGGGGTCCCCTGTGCGTGGCTATTGGGCTTGGCCCTTGTATCCCCATCTTGTCCCTACTTACCCCTTCATCCCTTGAACCTATATATACGCCCCTTCCTCCTCCATTTAGAGTTAGCTAAAAATAAATCTAGATATTAGAGTTTAGCTCATGTACCTCCCCTTGTGGGATTCCTCTTGAGAGAGAGAAGACTCCATTGGAGTACAAGACCTCCATTGCAGAAGATCCCTAGTGGATAAATCCCCCATCTAGGGAAGGATCTATCTAGATCATCAAGCCCTCATCTCCTTTATAGGATTTGGGATGAACTCTACCATGTATCTTGTTTCCCTTTGATTGTTCATGTACCTTGTGGATCTTGTGTGTTTGTTGGTCTAGTGGATGTGTGATTGGACTCATTCTTGAGTGTTCCTCTTGTTTTCCCTCTTGTGTTCATCTTGTTATTGGGGATCCCCCCTCCAATTCGTGAAAGATCTCCACTTAGGGTTCCACCCTACAACACAATCCACCACACCACACTGGAGTAGGGTATTACACCACATCGGTGGCCCGAACCAGTATAAACCATGTCCCTTGTTCTTCATGTTTGATGTGCTGAGCCTTGGGATCGTGGGGAGTGGGTGAGCTAGGGAAGGGAGAGATCTTCGTGCGCACCCCAGTGTTCAAACCTTGAGGGTTTTGCCGAAACCCAAAATCCGACAAACACACTTCGCCACAGCCCTGTCCCCCCAGGGCCATGGCCTTTTCTATCCTCGCGGGACACCCTCGAACGAGCTTGTGATTTGTGCTGCTTCTTAAGTCCGTGGCCCCCAGGTACCGCGACGCGATGGACTAAGCCAGGACCAGCCCACGCCTGAGGGCTTGCGCAAGGAAGAACAGGACACCCAACAAAATTTTCTAACAATTATGCAGCTTCACATTGTCTCCTGAGGCCAGCGACCCCTGAGTCAGAAGCAAGGGGGCCTCATGAGATGCTGGAGGGCGCACCATTGTGAGGTGCGAGGCTACTGCAAGGGTATCAAGCTAAGTTATCCTACCACACCTACCTGGAACATGAACATCACGACATACATCAGAACAATAAGCATATCATAGTTGCATCAGTACCATGGTTAATTACACGCCCCAGCAGGGCCCTCTACTTTTTTCAAAATGCGGGAGAAAGGAAAGGCTAAACAAAAGTGGCCCGTGCGACCACAGCAGCTCCCGAGGCTGGGCTCCGGAGGCCCCCCGGGCTTAGCCCGAGCCTTCCTCCAGCTTCATTGGAGCGCGGCAACGAGATGATCCGCCACCTTCCTCAAAGCCAGCCCGGCGACATGGCGCCTGGTCCTTGCAGCTACTGCTTGTGCTCTCGCTGGAGGAGCCGCCGCTGCTGAATGAGCTGCTGTCGCCGCCAAGGGCGAGCTCACCCTCGGCGTTGTCGCGGCTGTCGTCAAGGCCAATCTCATTGTCATTGCAGTCGTCTTCGGGGCAGCACCCTGCGCGACGGCCGTCTTCCCCAAACACCCTCACATAAAGGGTCGCGACACCGTCATACTTGAAGTGGAGGGTGCACCTCCCGCTCATGCCGCGCGCGCGGGAAAACGCTTGCCAGCCACGGGCCAAGGACACTTTCTCGGTGGCGGAAACTTTGACCCCGACCCACGAAGCCTTGCTGCAACAGCCAGCAGCCTGCAGCCAGAGGCCGTCAGGCCCTGTGGCCGGCATCTCACCCGCGAAGAATGGGGGAGCGGGAGCCAGGTGCCGGCTAGCCTCTCTGACCACACGACGAACTCCAAGAGCACCTCGACCGAATGGAAGCGTGGCCGAGGAGGCCGGGCAACCATGGCACGCCTCCCCTCATCACAGGGGTTGCCTCGCCCTTGGTGGCTCCTGCCACGGGAAGAAATGCCACCACGGCTTGCCAAGGCACGCCCGCGCCCCTGAGGAGCCACTGCAGGAGTCGCGACATACTTGCAGGGGTGGCCTCGCCCTCTCTTGGGACGTGGTGAGCCAGGTCCCTCCTCGGGGGCCTTCCCCTTCTTAGCAACGGAGAACTTCCTCGTTGGTGCCATGAGGACTACAGTGAGGCGGCAAGGCAGAGAGGAGGAAGAAGAAGCAGGCGGCGTGAAGATGGAGATGAGAAAAGGGGGCTCTGCCCCTCCCTTCATTCATAGCTAAGGGAGGCCAACCACCGGCCCCCATGATCCCACGCAATGATGGTTTTTCTCTGCATTCAATTGAGTCTCGTCAAGTCGAATGGTTGTCGAGGCTGTGTGGGGAAGCGGAGGCGCCCACGTCCCATCAGTCGCCACGCGTCGACCAAGGCCACAGTCAGTTAGGGCATGCGGCGCTCCGCACTTGCCCTTTGGATTCACCTCGAAGCCAAGTTCAAGCGTGCCTTGAGCCCGGGGGGAACTATCAGCGTTCTGGGAATAGGGGTACCCAGACTTGCCTGCCTGCGGCCCGTGATGTGGCTCCATCGACGGTGTGGTACGGACCAGCTTCAGCAACGACAACCCAAGACCCTCGCGAGGGGCCAAGCCTTGCGAGGCGGGCGACACCAAGACCTCCCTAGGGGGCAGCCTCACCAGGTTGGCTCCCGAGGAGCGGAGATATCATTGCAAGGTGCACCTCGCGAGGTTCGTATGACATGAGCCATGACAACCAAGGCTAGGCGGGCGCTAGCGGGCACAGTGTACAAGTTTCCTCTTTGTTGCTAAGGAGGAAAGCGCAGGTGCGGAATCCTGAGGTCACCGCGGAGCACACCACGGCGTCACGACCACGAGCTTTTGGCAGGCGAAGACTACTTTTGTCAGGATAGCATTTACTAGTTGTCTCCCTTCAAATTTGGCTGTTGTGGGATCCCTTCCCGCCTTACATTTGGGAAGAGGACCAAGGCCACTATAAATAGGACCTAGCCACCACAATAGAGAGGAGGGAATCCATTCCACCCTGACCACCTCACCAGCTCATCAAGCACAAGAAAACCTCACCTCCTGAGGCTGTTCGACCATTGTACTAGTTCATCCACAGCCCCTCAAGGCGAATCCACCACAAAGCAGGAGTAGGGTTTTACACCGCAAGGTGGCCCGAACCTGGGTAAACTATTGTGTCTCTTGCCCATTTGGTTCGTCGAGCTAAGCCGTGGGATCGGTGGGTGGGCAGACTGGGGAGGACGAGTTCTTCACACGCACCCCAGTGTTTGAACCTCTCAACGGTATGCGGAACCCCTAATTCGACACAGAGTGCATTAAATGTGCCGCTCGATGTTACATCATCGCTTGCCCGGCAAGCCTTGCCGGGCAGTTTTGCCAGCTTCGCGCCTGCTTGCTTGAAATGTCGTAGGACGGGTGTCGTATGTGGATATTCCCTATAGAAAGAGGTTGCCATGTGGCAGCTGGCTGCCACTTAGTCATCTTGCGGCTTGACACTACACTGCTCAATGACATGCGTCATGGTGAAGTGGTTTTAATGAGGTGGTTGTGTCTCCGTGAGCCCGGCAGCCCCTGTCGGGGCGTCTTGGAGGTCTTCTTCTGGGGGTAACCCTGTCCTTGCCAGGCTCGCCTGCCCGGCAAAGGAGGCTTTCCTCCTGGTGGTTTCTTACTCATCTGGCTTGGTCTTGGTCCTCTTGATCTACATGTTGGCCTTCTGAGAATCTTGATTTCTTGTACTTCGGCCTGTCCTTACTGCTGTAAACTTGCTCCCGTGCCTATGCACAGTCCAGGCAAGGGACCCAGGGTTTGTTACACCGACAGAAGCCCCCGAGCTTACTCCAAACGCGCTGCCGAGTGTCGTCGAGGTAGGTCCTAATAAGTGCACAGGCAGGGGTGCAGAAGAGGCTGGCCTCTTGAGGTCTTCTTTGCTTCTTTATTAATCTTGAGTCTGGGCAAGTTTCCGGTTTCCCCGCGCGTTGTGTAAAGCTAATCGCGTTGGGGCCACTCTTGTAATGGTCCATGAATGACTTTAACCCATAGGGTGGAAACTGCCAATTTACACTTCCCACCACGCCCTTATCCTCAGCCACGTATGTGGCATGCATTGCGCGGGGTAGGTAACGGAGGCGCGTGGCACGGGAGAGCATCAAGACAGGGGCCCGACCTTCACGGATTGGCGGAGGAGGGTGGCGGCCGCTTGTTGAGGGAGCGGCTCCCCTCCTCAGCTCGCCTATAAAAGGAAGGGCGAGGGGAGAGTGCCGTCATCCATCTCTGCACTTATTCTCCTCCACCTTCTACTTCCTGCTGGTTATGTTGAAGAGAAGAGCCTGGGGCCAGGCCCCGGGCTCCAGCTTGAGGTTGGTGACATAAAATGTTTGTGCTGATGCTTGGGGAGTGAGCCCGGCCCTAGCCTGGAGAAGAGACAACGGACAAACCTCCCGTGGCGCAGGAGATATCAAGCTTTCCCATTGTGGGAGAATGCTTGCCTCTCTACTTCGGTCGGTTGCCCTCCGGGTAGTGTGGTACTCAGCCTGGGATGGTTCCGCTTGTTGGCTCAGTGACAAGGTTTCTGGCGCCTTCGGTGTTTACCTTGGAGACAGGGCTTGGGATCGTTGGTAATCCCAGTATCGCCCCTCCCGGAGGCCTTGGGGCTGATGTTGACGAGAGGCGCCCCTTCCTGCCCGGCAAGGTGGGGAGCAGTGCGCCCCGAGCACCCTGGCCGTCTTGGTCGATCGCTGTATCTCAGAGGAAGGCATCGGGCTGGGGTCCTGGCGCTTCTCCGGAGTAGTGGTGAGGCAGAGAAAATGAGGGAATATTAAGAAGGCGGGTGGCAGGGCATTAGGTCGGAGTATGATGGTGTGGATGCCTTCGCCTCCGATTGGCGACCTGCCGCCTCGTCTTCCCGATCGTCCCCTCCCTCCCCGGCACCATCATCACCAGCCTCTTTGGGTAATAGCCGGGTAGGGATGTTCGCCTCTCCTCGACCAGAGTTCCAGCTGGGCTTTGGTGGATGACTCCACCGGTGCCCAAGCTGGGGCTTCTCACTGGTCCTGGAGGAGGTGACCAGGCGACCGCCGCCCTATTCTCCGTGCCCCTCCTTCGCAGCCTCGCCACTAATAATCTTGTCAGGCCGCGCCTGGCAGGTCGCGGCGAGATCGGGATGGGCCCCTACTTGGGCGCCCTTTTCGTCTTCTCCTCTTCCCACCGCAATACCTGGTGGAGGGTAAACGGAAATAGGGAGATCATAGTGCACTTATCTTTTTGCAACCTTAAACCTGTAGGCACTAGCCAAATCTCTCGAGTCCATGTCTGTGTTTTGGAAGGTTTGCACTTGTATAATCAGCATATTAATGAAAAAGATGAACCTTGCTGGGAACTCGTGCATGTATATGCCCACGCAAAGGTGGAATGCCTCTTTATTTAAATAAAAAAGTTTTTCCCGGCAGGCTATCCTGCCAGCACCCTTTTATTTTGTTGCCAGAGGACTGAGCCTACCAGGCATAAATAAAGGGGCCAGCCCCCACCAACCTCTTTTCACCAAAGGCCACTGCGATCATCCTGGCCAAAGCAACGTTTGAGTCCAAGGATGGGAGCACCTAAGTTTCAAAGAGCGGCGAGGTTTTCTTATGCACAAGTTTCAGCTTACAGAGCACTTAGGGCAGGAGATAGAACTTATCTGTTTCGCTTGCCGGAGGTCACAATGCTGGTTCATCTTCCCAATTTCCGGGAGAGGCTAAGCTCATGGCAGGAACCTGCAACCTCATGCAGATGGAAATGATGCAAGATGCTACCTTATCTATATGCATATGCAATTGCTCATGAAATGCTTACGCAATTCTCTTGAAATGCTTATGCATGCATGTAACTTGTCGAGGCCCCCCAGCGCTTCGATTATTTCTCTGTTGCTCAGGGTTTGCGCCTGGCTTTGTACAAGGGGCTACATGCAATTGAGCAGGGCCCGACAGCCGCACCTTACGGGTAGAACTTGCAGAGATGCTCAATATTTCATGAGTTTTGCAACTGAATGCCATCTCCGGTCCCCAGATAGACTACGCCAGGTCTGGTGACTCGAACTACCCAGTAAGGGCCTTCCCACTTCGGTGTCAACTTGTTTGTACCCTTGGCGGACTGAACGCGCCTAAGGACAAGGTCGCCTTCCTCAAAACACCGGGCATGAACCATGCGGCTATGATAGCGACACAGGGCTTGTTGATAGCGTGCACCACGCGTAGCAACCCCAAGACGGTTATCCTCGAGTAGCACAACATCATCACGCCGGTGCTGATCTTGCGCTACTTCATCGTAGGCAAGCACTCAAGGATACCCATAAATGAGTTCTGTGTGGATAGCTGCTTCTGCCCCATAGACTAGGGAGAAGGGAGTCTTCCCGGTAGCTCGGTTTGGTGTCGTTTTGAGGTACCAGAGAACTACCGGCAACTCGTCGATCCACCGCCTGCCGTGCTTCTGCAGCGTATCAAAGGTTCTTGTTTTGAGTCCTCGTAGCACTTTAGTGTTCGCCCTCTCAGCTTGTCCATTTCTTCTGGGATGTGCGACAGAGGCGAATGAGATCTTTCTTCCTAGGGCATGAACATATTGCATGAAGGCGCGGCTCGAGAACTGGGTTCCATTGTCGGTAATGATCCTTGTCGGGACTCCAAAACGGCACACCAAATCCATTAAGAACTTGATAGCTGATTGAGCAGGCACCTTTCTTACGGCAGCTAATTCGGGCCACTTTGTAAAGTTGTCGATAGCAACGAACAAGAATTCAACGCCCCCGGCAGCTCGGGGGAAAGGGCTAAGGATATCGATCCCCTAGACCGAAAACGGCCATGACAAAGGATTGTCTGAAGAGCTTGTGCATGTAGGTGGATGTTTTTGGAATGGGACGGGTAGGCTTCACACTTGGTGACTAGCTCAACCGCATCTTGGAGGGTTGTGGGCTTATATAATCCTTGCTGGAATGCTTTCCCAACTAATGCCCTTGATCCAATGTGGGAGCCGCACATGCCTTTGTGTATCTCAGCCAACAGTTCCTTTCCTTCTTCCCTACAGATGCACTTCAATTTTACACCGTTAGGCATCCTTCTGTACAGAGTGTCATCGACAAACTGATACATACTGGCCCTCCGGGCTACTCTTTCAGCCTCATCTTGGTCACCGGGAAGTTCTCCAGTTTGGAGAAAGTGGACTATGTGCCTTGCCCAAGTTGGAGCCTAGGGCTCGGCAATGACGACTAGCGGCACCTCCTCAAGTATGGGGCACGTTCCTTGTTTGCGGGGACCGTAGGCCCGGCTAGAGGGTGCGGTCCCGCAGGTGATGGGGAGTTGTTTCTGGCAGGGTCCCTACCAAGAGCCCTGGGGGGCTCTATCGGGAGAGGCTTACCGGATTCCATCTTTCTCCTTTTCTGGGCCATTGTTGATGGGGATACAGAGGGCTGAGTAAGATGGTGAACAAAAGTTCCTGGTTCCACAGGAAGCTTTTGTGCAGCACACTTTGACACATGGTCGGCTATGTTGTTTACCACACGGGGTACGTGCTCTATTTGAAATCCGTCAAAGCGCTCCTCCAATCTTCTCACTTCCTCAACGTATGCCTCCATCAATGGACTTTGGTAATCCTCGTTGACTTGTCTCACCACAAGGTGTGAATCTCCTTGAATGATAGGCTTCTTGATTCCCAATCCTGCGGCAACCCTTCATATTCTGCTGTATTGTTGGTCACCTCTTCTCGGGCAAAGTGCATCTGGACGACGTACTTCAAGTGTTCCCCAAAGGGGGCCACGAGAAGCACGCCAGCTCCTGCACCTTGCAGGTAAAACGCACCATCGAAATACATGATCAATTCTTGGGGCGCTTCCTTGCCGGGGATAAATGTTTCTGGTATTTCCTCATTACCGGTTGGCGTCCATTCTGCAATAAACTCTGCTAATGCCCTACTCTGAATTGTATATGTGCTCTTAAACTTCAGGTCAAAACTAGACAACTCCAAAGCCCACTCCACTATTCTATCGGTAGCCTCAGGGTTTTGGAGTATCCTTTGCAACAGGAAGCGAGTGACAACCATGATCTCAAGGGCTTGGAAGTAGTGGTGCAGTTTCCTTGAGGCCATGACGAGACCAAAGATCAAGTTTTGCACACCAGAGTACCTTGATCTAGCTCCTTGTAGCAAGGAGCTGATGAAGTACATTGGGCGCTGCACCACTTTCTTCCTTGTCGTGTCCTTAGGGTCGCCTTCGATGTCATGCTTCCTTCTGTCTGGATCCTTATCTGGCTCTGTCGTGCCTTGCCCACTCTCTGCTTCTTCCACTTCCCGTTGTGCCACCAAAGTTGCACTAACCACTTGATTGATTGCGGCAAAGTATAGTAGCAACGGCTCCTGTGGTTTGGGGGCAACCAAGGTGGGCACAACGGACAAGTAGGCCATCAACTCTTGCAAAACTGTATCTGCTTTTGGGGTCCACTTCATCGGCTCTGCCTTTTTTAGGATTTTGAAGAATGGCAGGGCATGCTCGGCAGACTTGGAATGAATCTGCCTAGAGCGGCAACGCACCCTGTCAGACGCCTCACATCCTTGACTGTCCTAGGTGCTTGGATTTGCTCAATAGCCTTGATCTTGTCGGGGTTAGCTTTGATTCCCCAATGGGACACAAAGAACCCAAGCAGCTTGCCGGAGGGAACGCCAAACACACACTTCTCTGGGTTGAGCTTCAAGTTGATCTTGCGTAAATTAGCAAATGTCTCCTCAAAATCCTGGATGAGGGTGGCTCTGTCCTTTGTCTTGACCACAATATCATCCATATAAGCCTCAATGTTCCTATGCAGTTGTGGCTCAAAACCAATCTGGACCGCCCTCGCAAAAGTAGACCCAGCACTCTTTAATCCGAATGGCATGCGGACAAAGTAGTACGTACCACATGGGGTGATAAACGAGGTCTTCTCTTCGTCTTCTTTGGCCATGAAGATTTGGTGATACCCAGAATAAGCATCCAAAAAGGAGAGCAAATCGCAGCCTGAAGTGGAATCCACAATCTGATCAATGCGCGGCAAGGGAAATGGGTCCTTCGGGGAAGCCTTGTTGAGATCTGTGAAATCTATGAAAGCCTCCATTTCCCGTTATCCTTGCGAAAGACCACCGGATTTGCTAACCATGTTGGATGTAGTACTCCTATGACCAAACCAGCTGCCTCAAGCTTCTTAATCTCTTCTGCAGTAAACTGCTGCCTCTCCAAGGCATGCTTCCAAACTTTCTGCTTGATAGGTCAGGCATGTGGGCAGACAGCAAGGTGGTGCTCGATTACCTCCCTGGGAAAACAGGGGATATCAGATGGTTGCTAGGCAAACACATCGATATTCGCTTGCAGGAAGGCAACGAGAGTGCTTTCCTATTTGTTGTCAAGGGTGGCGCTCATAGTGAAGGTACCATCAAAGCCAGCCAGCCCTGCCAGGACCTTATTCACATGTGGTGCAGCAACCTTGGATCTCTTACTGTTGGAACTATCCGGTAAGTCATCAACAAGCACTGTACACTCCAAAGAGGTATGCTTCCCGGATTCCTTGTTGGCATCCCTGATATCCTTTTTCTTTCCTCTGTTCTCCTTGGCGGGAACTGTTGCTGCCGCTGCTTCTGCTGTGACTGCGTCCCAGTACATCTTATCCATGCAAATGATTGTGTCCTTCTCATCTGATGGGATGGAAATGACTCATACCTGCCCAGGCATCTTCAAGGTGTTGTAGGCATAGTGAGATGCCGCCATGAATTTAGCCAAGGATGGGCGTCCAAGGATCCCATTGTACGGCAGGGGGAGGTCAACCACATCAAACACAACTTCTCAGTCCGGTAGTTCAATTCTCCCCCAAATGTCACGGGCAACATGATCTTTCCCTTAGGATGACTCCTGCCGAGATTAACTCCTTGAAATGTGCCCGTGTTCTTTAGTTCTTCCTCTGCTATCTAAAGTTTGCTAGTGACCTTTGGGGAAATCAGATTCAACCCAGCCTACCGTCAACCAACATCTTTGTGACTTTGAGGTTGCGAATTGTTGGAGAGACCAACAACGGCAGACATCCTACCGTAGTGGTACAGTCAGGATCGTCCTCTTCATCAAAGATGATGGGCGTGCGTGACCACTTGAGTGGCTTCCGAGCCTCTGCTGTCGGCTCCACGACATTGACCTCACGTGCCTACCGTTTGAGTTGTCGGTGAGAGGAGTGCAGGGATGCACCCCCATCAATGCACAGGGCGTCAGTGGCCTTCTGGAACTCCTCCACACTGGTTTCCTCTTCATTCCCTCCATCACTCTCATCATTTCAAGTTTCCTTCTATAGACCCCTGGCAGGTTTTCCTTAGTTCCGGAAGGGTTTGCCGGGGTGATTAGCTTCACCGCCTCGGCCCTTCCCACCAGTGGCGTCTGACCTTTTTCCTTATCACGCTTCTCATATTCTGCTCTCTGCCTCTTACAAGCTGCTCAACCCGATGGCACTCTTGAAGATCATGGCCCTTGGTCCGATGAATCTTACAGTATGGCCCATCGCCTTTCCCAGCCTTCTCAGCAGCCGCAGCCTCCAGGCAGTCAACGCACACGGCAGCTTCCTTGCCGGGGGGCTTCGGCCCTGGTCTTCTTGCCGATACTGAGCGTGCCCGATCCTTCAACAGTCATCACCGCCTTATCCTTGTGCCTCTTGCAGCGCTTCTAGCTCTTCTTCTCACTGATGGATTTGTCATCATCTTCCGAGTCGATGTTGATGCAATCCTCTTCTCCAGGGAGTTTCCTTCCCTCCTCCATCCGAGCACACTTGTCCAGCAAGCTATAAAGCTCCTTCGATTTTCATGCCACAACACTTAAGCTAATTAATCATGATAAAATGTGGTTTCACAAAAACTTTTGAGTGTTTTAGTCTTTGCTTGATTTGATTTTTGTGTGTTGGTTGCAAGTGCTCCAAAAATCAAATAAATCCTCCAACTCTTATACTCCTTCTCCTTGATCCAAACCTTTGCCCAATGATCATGCCATGTGTATAGGAAGGAATAGTATTTTCTTACAAATTTGTTTTGGCTAAAAAGTATTTTCTAAAGTAGCTTCTACAAAATCCCATGAACTGAGACTTGAACTACAAGTACTTAATTAAGGGTGTGAAAAATCTTTCAAAAATTATGTTTGAATCCAATTAGATATAGGACTCCCAGAAACCACAAAGATATTATTTTAAAAGTTGTTTTACTATTTTATTTTAAGGCTTTTTCTTAAGGCCAGAAATGGTCTTTAATAGGTTAAAATTATTTTAATATTTCAAAAATATTTGAGAAAATTTAGAGAGACTTAGTGGACATATATGGTCCATATATATGAGTTTCAACACATGGTCATAACCAAAATATTGGTCAAATCCCTCAGAAACCCTTCCGGGACATTTCAAGCTTTTGAAATATTTACATAGGAAATATTATCCATTAAATCCCAGAAAAATCTACCATGTCATAAATGACCTACTTGAGGATCCTACATAGACTCATGTCATGGGGAACAACATAGCACCACCAAACCCTCTCAAAACCATTTCTTCCTTTTCCAAGTTTGAACTACCCACTGCATGCTTTTCTGCCCAAGGAGCAATGATTAAGGGGCGCACAGACCCATTTTTC
The DNA here is from genome assembly GCF_002162155.2 of Triticum dicoccoides. NCBI lineage: Eukaryota > Viridiplantae > Streptophyta > Magnoliopsida > Poales > Poaceae > Triticum > Triticum dicoccoides. The sequence continues at coordinate 236,850,552 of NC_041380.1, read as the reverse complement.
TTCCCTGGACAGCAGTTTTCCCTCTCTCTCTCTCTCTCAACCCTGCCTCTCCTCCAGTGGCTCCCCAGGGCATCCAATGCCCTTGCCACATTGTTTACTCCCACCTGCAGCTACTAGACACAAGTGGACGCACGAGTGCGTGCGGAAAAGTCGCGGATGCCGGCCATTTGCACGCTCTGGAACCCCTGGCAGAGCACCCGACCATTGACGCCGCGCTCCCGACCACCTCGAGCCTCACCCTCGCGCCAGTCGAGGCACCTCGACATCTGCAACACACCACCGTGCTGTCCCCCTCCTCTCCCCCTCTCTCTCACCTCCAGCAGCGCGTGCCCAGAGCCGCCAGGCTCGGCCTATGCATGCACGAGCCCGTGGCTCCACCAGGAGCTCTCCCCGCTCTCTCTCCCTTCCCTACACCAACACCACCCTCAGGAGGTCCGCAAATATCCCCGAGCCTCCTCCCGTGGCCACCACGGCCATTTCCGCGGGTGCCCGCAGGCCACGTCCACGGTGAGCCGTGACCTCGCCATATAGGGCAGCCCCAGGCTTCTCTCTGGAGCCCGTTGCTCTCTCTCCTTCCCAAGAACCCCCTGACCAACCCACACCTCCTCCCGTGCCCTCCTCTTCCTCCACGCCTGCCACTGCCGACAGCGAGCTCGGGCTAAATTCATGTTGCCCGAGCCCCCTCCTCCCCACCTCGTCATGCCAGAACATCTCCACCGCCGACGTGGAGCTCCCCCGCGCTCCAAATCCCATTCCCGATGGTCATAGCGTCCAAATCATCCTCACCGGCACCCCGGTCCGCCGCACTTGAAGCTCCTCCTCTTCCCGGGCTCAGTGCAGCACATGGACGGGTGCGCCACGGCATGCTGAGTCCGCCAGTGTGTCAGGTGCTGCCAGAGGTGGCCCGTGCCGCTCGGGAGAGCGCCGGCGCCCGCATGGCCTCACCTCCCCTGCCTCTGCTCTGTTTGAGTAGGAGGTAGGCGAAGGCCTGAGCGCTGGGTCCCGCGCGCCAGCGACCGCCGGGCGGAACCCGCCCTTTTAAGTGGAGACGAACAGCGGAAGATCCACCTCCCCCAGGCGAAGGCGCACTTTGGCGAAGACGCCTTCGACGTCGCCCTATCACCCACGTGGCCGAGCCGCTGAGCCGGCCCAGTTGCACCTCGCCGTTAAATCCCGCCCAGTGCAAGCTGCCGCCGTTGGAATTTGGCCCATTAGGTATTTTCGTTTACTTTTTCTTTTTCATCAAGATTCAAACTTTCCCAGAGACCTCATTTCAAGTCCAAATCTGATGATTCAAATTTTCAGTCACTCAATAAATCAATATTTATTTAATGAGCCATAGTGAACGTTTTTACACTACCTAGTTTCACCTGGATCTAACAAATAGGTCATTTATACTCCTAAACCAGCTTCAAAAATCCATAGAATATTCATTTGAACTCCAAATCCAGTGAAACCTATTTCTAAATGTTTCTAAAATCATGCCTGATTTAGTGGGTACTTTTACTCATTTTCATAAAAAGGAATTCTGTGGACAACTTGCAGATCCATTAAATCCATCGATTCCATCATACTGAAACGTTCAAAAATATTCACTGATCCAATCCCAATGAAACCACTCTGGTTATTTTTCATATAACCAGAGAAGTCCTAGAAAAAGTCAACTTCATATTTTTAGAGCACTTCTATGTTCTGCCTTGTTGTGTTGCTTACTATGATTGTTTCCGGCGTTAGTTGATGAAGTAGACAAAATACTTGGAGATGGACTAGCAGATTTGAAGACTCTGATGAACCAGGCAAGAAGCCCTTTGACCATGTCTATGAAACCCTTTTTATGCATTTCATATAGCACTTTATTATTGTTGCATCGGAATCATGATGAGATGGTAACCACTTTGGTTGGTTGCCTCTGTTACTTTCGTGTTGACACTTGCATTGTGCATGACCCTACCTTCCTATGAGGGTTATGCAGGTCGGAGTAGATAGAATGCTAAAGTAGTTGCTACACAAGTGGGACAGGGTATATGCATGGTGATGGAGACAAAAGTATTCTCAAAGACTTTTTGAAAACCCCGTCGGGTGCCACTAATGCCCCAGGGATATGTTGAGCTAGGTAACCACTTGATAAAGAAGTGGTGTACCGAGGCAAGTGAGTGTGTTGTTTTCGAAAACGGATTGGTTTAAGTTGCGACCGTTACTCCAACCTTACATGCGCAACCACTCTACCGTTATATGGGAAAGGCCATTATTGATTACCTAGTTCGTGCTAACATGGATGCCCCCATTACTAGTGACGGGAGTGGCATGGTCACTCTCGGGACGGGGTCGTGCCAAGTAGGACGGCCATGACTATTTTCATAGGGCACCGGACACACCATTGTTACCCCGTGCTTGTGATATGTGATGGATACGGGAGCGTGGCTGCACAAAAAGAATTTATTGTGTGACAATGTTTGGCACGGGGGCTGCTACCAATCGAGTGGACTCCTTGTTAGTCATGGGTAGGGAAAGGTAATGATCGGGTGCTTACCCCGGGTACTTGGGGTACCGCGGGTCATGGATGACATGAAGGCTTCCCAGATATTGTGGGTAAAGTGTGCAACCTCTGCAGAGTGTCAAACTATTCGAATATCCGTGTCCACGGTCAAGGACAGTTGGGTAACCGCTCTTGGGCTACGTCCAAATGTTTGCGAAACCTGGTGTTTGGATAAGTGGTAAGAACTACCTGGGTGCCGTCAAAGGACTTGACATGATGATTGAGTTGGATTGTTTCCAACTCTATTTATGCTCATATCTGTAACCTGTTCTCATGGTTACTTGAATTCTCCTGATGCATGTCTTACAAGTTGTTGAACATGTCATTGCACTCAAAACTAGCTTTCTGCAAAATGTCCTACTTAGTGCTATATCATGCATTGTTGTACCTTGTTTTGAAAACACGGGTTGCTTGCGAGTACATTCAAAGTACTCATTGGCTTGCCACTGGTTATTTTATTGGCCAGGTATGAAAGAGCAGGATATAATGAAGAGTACCTTAGTGACGAACATGCGAGCTAGGACGCTTCCCAGTCAGAATGCCTGTAGGGTTAAGGCAGATGGCATGGGTCCACGTTATCGATGAAGATTTTCGCTGCGAAGTTATACTCAAGACTTGACCATAATGGTCATAATTTATGTAAGACGGTATGTATGGATGTAAGACTCTTGTTATTCAGCTTCCGTGTGTTCAGTGAGCATTGATCTCTGGGATCACTGTATACGTGCATTCGGTGATCATGACTTATGAGTCGGGGTCCCCACATTCACACTCTTGGGCAACAACACATTCATCTTGGAATGAATCTTGCGGTTGCACACATTGGACTAGAAGGTAACTATTACAACTGCTGGATGGATATTTGGGATGTTCCAGTGAACTCTGCTGAATCTCTGCAAGTACTTCCGGAGAGTCTCTCCTTCTTTCTGCTGAAGGAGTTGCAAGTCGCTGGGCCACCCAGGTTCTTGATGGCCGCCAGTGAAGGCGCCAATGAACTCATGGCACGGGTCAGCCCATGACGAAATGGAGTTCTCCGGTAGGTGCATTAGCCAAGACCTCACATTGGACTTGAGTGCCAAAGGGAAGTAGTTGGCGAATACCTTCTCATCTCTTCCCCCGACAGCTTGAACAACAATGGTGTAGATGCTCAGAAACTCTGCCAAGTTTAGCCTCCCATCATACTTCTCGGGTATCTATGGCTTGAACGTGTGGACGGACGGGCAACGAACTCACCACAGCTCGCGAGTAAAGGCAGGGCACCCAACCTCGAAAGGTAGGCACCCGCCAACCTCGAGCGTGAGCTCGTCAACATCAGGTCCATCTCACCCATTGGCCCAATGGGGGTCGTCGCGGCGTTGCTCGATGATGATGCGCGCTGACGGTGTCCTGGACTGGGGGGTACTCACCATGTCGTCTCCCGATCAGTTGGGTTGGGCCGAGGACCCCCAGGGCCGAATACTCATGGGCCAGTTCGGACAGCCGAAGACATATACGAGGAAGATTCCACAAGACTTGGTGATCAAGACAAGGACTCCTCTCCATCGACGTATTCGACTAGGACTCTTGTTATCCTAGGCCTCTGGTATGTTATATAAGCCGAGGCCAGGCTAGTCGATAGATTATGATATTATTCATCATACCCTTAGGTTTTAGACCACAACATATGATCTTGAGGTAGATCAACTCTGTACTTGATACTCCATCAATATAAACAACAGCAGGACGTAGGGTATTACCTCCATTAAGAGGGCCCGAATCTAGGTAAACATCGTGTCCCCTGTCTCCTGTTACCATTAATCCTTAGACACACTGTTCGGGACCCCCTACCCGAGATCTTCCAGTTTTGACACCGACATTGGTGCTTTCATTGAGAGTTCCGCTGTGTGATCGGCAAAAGGATCGATGGCTCGTTTGCAGATTAACTGTGACGTCGATGTCTTCGTCACCGGCTCGACTGGTCACCTGGGCTTGACTGAGGACTGTGCCCTGCCTCCGATCGTCATGTTTGGACGAGGGCCTTCATCAACACCAACTCCGATCTCTATCAAGATCATGGAGGAATCGTCCGTGGAGCTCGGGGGCTCAACGTCAACATTGCCCTCGGACGACCGTGCTGTTTTTCTGGACAGCGAACGTGTATCCGCCGCCACTGCCTCCTCGAGCATCTCTTTGATGATCCCTTTGGTGGAAATATGCGGAATTGATTGTACAACAACCATGCAAAATTTCGCCGAGTTCCGATGGAGGAATCTCCGGCAATCTACAATATACCGGAGCCGTGTCAAATCTGGACGGGAATCTGGACAAGTTTAGGGAGTGGTCTCCAGCACCTGGCTTGGACATCCTTTGGAAGATCCAACCGTTGATCGGCTGCGGAATTCCTATATATAACACCCCTCAAAATTTCAGCTCGATCCGACCGTCCAAACTCCGGAAACCTTCCGATTAGTGCATTACTTTTTGGGTCTGTTTCCTGCGCGAATACGGATCCGACCCGAATTCATGTTTCTTTATGAACGTGATTGGGACAACCTTCTTAAAGGAATTTGCTCCTAGGGTATTGTGCATTGTTTTTAAACATGTGCCCATAAAATTTTAAGCCTCCTCTGAGGTAATCTTCACTATCATGCTGGTGTCAAACCAGTCCGGCAATATTGCTCCACGGCTGCCGACCTACGCTACACACGTCGTCGCCTTTTGAGCCGAGCTCAACTTCTTCGGATCATCATCTCGGCGAGCGAATAAGAGTTCGGAATCAATAAGGATAAATCATCACCAGCATCGCCACCCTACGGATTACACGGAGCGGGCACACAGGCATCGCCGCATGGTCACTTCATCAAACCGGCATTGACCGCGTTACAAGTTACGTCCTGCGTCGGCTTGGCCGCACTATTGCTTCTTCTAGCCGACGTCCATCACGACGTACTGCTTCAACACCTCGGCTGACACAGCAGCTGCAACGTCTCCTTACCGACCTCCTCCGTCCCCTCGGCTAGACCGAGGGCTTCACCATCTCTTCATCAACTTACTTCGGAGACCCCGGCGTCACCACCCGACCAGCTTCATCACATTAGCTATACCACGGGCTTCTCCTCGGTGAGCCAACCTTTGCCAGCATCGCCATGCCACCGCTTCATCACCCATCAGGCAATGGGTGTGCGGATCGAGTCCCAGGTTTGGCAGTAACCTTTCTTCAGATTGCTACAACAAACAAACCAGGTGCTATTAATCCTAGTATTATTTTCTTGCCTGGGTTTATTTTTCCCAATGAATTGTTACTCCGGTTTGTTTCATCATCTGTATACAGGTCTACCAAATGGTGGTCGCATTAACGACGGTCGCGTGGTGGTTCGGTCAGTTTCTACGCATAGTTCGGCGAAACGCCGCATCCGGAACTTGGACCGGCATGTGAATTCAGACTTTGCCACGCCTTCACCGCGTCACACAGACGCCCTGCATCGACATGACTTCGGCGCCAAGCCACATCTCTTTCAATAAATTATTTTTTGCGAAAAGCAACTATCCTTTTTGGACCGCACTATTTTATGTGTGTAGGTGATCGACTTCGACTGCATCACGTTGTCTCTTTGGCAAGCCGACGCCGTCGTCCCAATCGGCGTAAATCGGCTCGCGTGATCACCTTGTTGGTCGTGTTGCCATACCGACGTGTTCGGTTGCCTCGGGGACTCCGGCATCGCCGAGAGAGCTCTACCTCATTGAGTGTTCGGCGCATAGGCCATATTTCTTTTATTACTCACTTTGTGTAAATTATTAATTATGCAAGATTTTTTTATTCCTATTATCTCCGGCTTGCACTATTTTCTGTGCACAGGTAGATAATCCGGGCCGGGCAGCATTGTCACGTCAGCGTACCGATGCACCATGTCACCTCGGCTGACCGGGGGCTTCGTCATCACTTCATTAACACACGCTGGGGGCTTCGGCGTCACACTGCTGACCTGCTCCATCGCTGCCGTCGGACTGGGATTTTCACCTCGCCCATCGACTATGCTGTGTCACCACTTAATCAAGTCGATCTCTTTAGTCGGGCATCTTGGGACCGGCTTGGGGGCTGGGATCTCGTCCCGCCACAATCTCGGCCTGCGTCATCAACATCGAGCACATTAACTAGCTAACTAGCTTTCATGCTCAAAAACTTTCGGTTTTAATTTGTTTTCCCTTGGTTCGACCAAGCATTATATTTCCTTGTCAAAACTTTGTTTGTGTCACATAAATTCGAATACCCCATTTATTTGGGGGGTCCCTTGATGGAGCTTTTCGTCTTGCATATGATTATACTTGTACGACTTTGTTCCTTGTTCGTGTATTATGCCACAATATGCATCATATTGACCTAAGCGATTTGCAAGCTGGGTTGCCTGGCTCCTGTGCTTATCCCTACGTTCCCGATTGTTCGGCTAGGGAGTAAAGGGAGTACCCCTGCGATTGTCACGACCGAGTCATCCGAGCTCTGACCTTAGACTGGGTGAAGCCGAAAGCTAGCACTCTTATTGTTTTCAATCATGGTCGGCACACAACGGAACTCATGAGTACAAAAAATCTATTGCACAAGTCTCATAGTAATAATGAGCACCGAAGAAAGGTATCGGTGGGGGTACTATTTTCTTCGAAGATGCTTCTTACACTTCGTCAGTAATATAGCATAAGTTCCCTGAGCGCGCTTTGTCTGTTACAGCCTTATGGCCTGATTGCCTAGTCATCGGAAACATCGTCGATACTCTCGACAGGTGGAGTACATGACACTTTTCGGCCCTTGGCCGAAGAGGGAGAAGCCGACGGTCGGTTAAGACGCGTTTAAAGTTTAGGTGAACACAGATATGATAAAAGTACTTTGGTACATACAAGCATTATACATAAAATTCCTTTACCCAAGTCAGTTGGGGGCTCTTCAAATTTATATGAGCTGTTTTAAAGTAAATTTGTTTTCTTCTTGGTCGTTGCAAAGTCTTTTTCTACTGCTACTTTTTCGACGCGAGTGTGTGGTCAATAGCCAGATAACCCATTTTCTCTCTAGTGACCGCTCGAGTTTAGTTCGTTAAACTGGTCTAACGAGCAGCACTCCGCCTTCGGGATAGGAGGCTGCAGCCGTAGGCTGGCCCGCTTGAGGTCTTGAGATCGGATGTGTCATGTTAAAGCATGACAGAAGCACAATTTTTTTCCCAATTTTCGGATTGGCACCGAACACTTGATCTTGTTCGGACGTTAAGTTTTTACTGAAATTTTTTGGTTTTCCAAGCTTATGGCACTTTTAAACTATTTGTGTGTTTTCAGCACAAGTCTCGCAGTGCAATGCCGGACACCTTTAGAGATTCGGCAAAAACATTCTCGGATATTGTTTATATGCATCAGTTTCAAATTGTGTCTTCGGTCAATAGTTGGGTTGCCCGGCTCCTGCGCTTGCCTCCTACGTTCTGCTTTGTTCGGCTAGGTGTGCAAAGGGAGAACCACTGTGATTGTGCTTCCAGCTCACATGGTTAAGCACCTCAGTGGAGAAAGCCGAAAACTGACTGTCACAATAAGCGTAAACTGGTCAGTGATCCGATGACTGTGTTAAATGACGGGCCATTCATAACAATGGCCGAAGTGTTTATGGCTTGACCTCGACTATCGTTGAACACTACCGGGGGCTATTAACTGGCCTCCCAAACTAAATCGTTAATATTTTGCTCTTACATTAGAGCTGAGGTTTCATGATCATGCTTAGCATGACAACCCAAAGAAAGGAACCGATAGCGGGACTTTTTTCTTTGGAAGACATTTCTTATGTTAAACAGTAATATAACATATCTCTCTGCGTACCTTTGTTTATAAAACTGTATGGCCAGATTGCCTTGTTTGTCGTAAATCTTTGCTATCATAAAGGCTTTATAAAGTAGGACAAACACTCCTGGGCTACTAGCCGAGGAGGTGGAAGCCGATGGTCGGTCATCAAAGTTTTTTACAATGTGGATCCGAGCATTAATGACATAAAGTACTTGGATACATAGAGTCATTACACATTATTTGTGATTTTACTATGGATATCGATCCTTAATTCAGCCACCCGTGCCCGCATTAAGGCTCGGGGGCTACTGGGCTTCGGGCTTATTATTTACAAATATTAAAGGGGCACATCGATCCCCTGATCTGGTGTTACCACCCGACCAGTGTCTCGGGCGCTACTGCATTGCCTATCCAATGTAGAAAATTTCAAGTGCAATATAGTTTCCAAGGAGATTATGATTCTCAGGTTGGTCGGCCGCACCCAACCTGAGTCTCGAAGACTGAGCACGCCGCTTTTTGTATGCCGAAGTGTTCTGCCGAGCTAGGACTTGACCCTCAGGCCGATTTTGCAAATCAACCTGAGTCTCAGCGGCTACTGGGATCAGCGGTCTTACGTCATCCTCCAAATGCATCTCGGGTTTTAAACCGATACACACCTTGAGGACTACTTGCTATATATCTCGACAGAGAATAAATTGCACCAATCAAAAATACTGACAAAAAATCAGCCCACAGTCGGGGTGGTGCACCACCTCGGAAGCAGACCGGCATAAAGCTCGGGCACTAGTGGCTGGCTCCATAGAGGGCATTTCCGGCATTAGGCTCGGCTAAACTCCTTCAACTTTTTTGAGCCAAGGTGATCTATGACACCTTGGATATAGTTCGGCGTTGAAGAACAGATACATTCCGGCATTGGAGCCTGGGTGCAGTTTGGCGTTGGAGCTCGGCTGTAACAATACTCTTATGCAATCCAGTGTTGGAGCTCGGATACATTCCGGCGTTGGAGCTCGGCTGCGAAAGATAAATCGGATATAGTCCGGCGTTGGAGCTCGGACGCAAGAGGGCGCTGCCACCCGGGAACAACTTCAAACCTGAGGTGTGGCATAAAAATAACAAGGCATTGATAAAGACCGAAGACTTAAAGGGCTCCTCGGATACCCAACGTGTGAGATCTTCAGATTTAGCTCGGCAATCCTCAAGATAGAAGATGGGAAGATTTGTTGAACCAATTTTCAAGACCGACGACCGAAGACAAAGAATAGTTCAAAAGAATTGAGGAGCATCCCCAGCTTGAAGACCGGTTCAAGGGGCTACTGATGGTGTCCTGGACTGGGGGTACTCACCACGTCGTCTCCCGATCAGTTGGATTGGGCCGAGGACCCCCAGGGCCGAATACTCATGGCCCAGTTCGGACAGCCGAAGACATATACGCGGAAGATTCCACAAGACTTGGTGATCAAGACAAGGACTCCTCTCCATCGACGTATTTGACTAGGACTCTTGTTATCCTAGGCCTCTGGTATGTTATATAAGCCGAGGCCAGGCTAGTCGATAGATTATGATATTATTCATCATACCCTTAGGTTTTAGACCACAACATATGATCTCGAGGTAGATCAACTCTCTACTTGATACTCCATCAATATAAACAAGAGTAGGACGTAGGGTATTACCTCCATTAAGAGGGCCCGAACCTGGGTAACATCGTGTCCCCTTTCTCCTGTTACCATCAATCCTTAGACGCACAGTTCGGGACCCCCTACCCGAGCTCTGCCGGTTTTGACATCGACACGCGCGTCTCCCCTCCGTCTATCCTCCGGGGCTCTCCATTGGCCTGGGTGTGCTCAAGGATCAGAGGATGCCATCGATATGTTGTCAGGTTCTTGGTTCTACCACACTCACGCTGGTTACCGTGGTGGGGACTGTACCATGGGGGTGGCCCCTTCCATACGGGCAGCAACACAAGCCGTCATAGTTTCTTGGGGAGGCCGTGGTGGGCTAGCTCACTGCGAGCCCCAGCCTTGGTGAAACTGAGCAGACTCTGGATGGTGGCTCGTCGTTCGTCCATCTTCTCGGCCGCTGGCGGAAACCTCAGTAGCAGCAGAGCCCGCGTCATGGCTTCCATGGCAGTGCTTGGCATAGGTGATGATGATGTGGACTGCACCGTCGCTCAGCTCCTGATGGTGCCAGCGGCGATAGCACCATGTCCTTGTTGTTGTGAAGCAGCCACCTGAATGGTATGGTGACATGGTGAAGGCGCTTGAGGGCCATCGGCTCCATTGGGCGCAGTGACCTGGTCGACTCGCCCCAGGGGAGGTGCACGTGCCGCGGTCGCTCCCGTGGTGGGGGCGGACGGAGGGTGGCGATTTGACCCGGACCGGGTGCCATCACTGTGGTTGTCCCTGTCGGCGAGAGGAAGGGGTCGAATTGAATAACTCCTTCGCCCGTACCTGATGTCACTTGAAGCTACGTCGGTATTTCCCCAAAGAGGAATGGATGATGTAGCACAAAGGCGGTAGGTATTTCCCTTGGATTTGGAACCAAGGTTATCGAACCAGTAGGAGAACCAAGCAACACAACGTAAACAGCCCCTGCACACAGATAACAAATCCTCTCAATCCGACGTGTTAAAAGGGGTTGTCATTCCCTTTCGGGTAACGGTGCCAGAAATTGGTGCGTGATGGGAGAAAGGTTGTAATAGATTGGATAAATAGATCACAAATAAAATAAAGTGCAGCAAAGTATTTTTGTATTTTTTGTATTAATAGATCTGAAAATAAAAGCAAATAAAAATAGATCACAAAGGCAAATAATATGAGAAAGAGACCCGGGGGCCGTAGGTTTCACTAGTGGCTTCTCTCCAGAAAAATAGCAAAGCGGTGGGTGAACAAATTACTGTTGGGCAATTGATAGAACTTCAAATACTCATGACGATATCCAGGCAATGATCATTATATAGGATTCACGTCCAAGATTAGTAGACCGACTCTTGCCTGCATCTACTACTATTACTCCACACATCGACCGCTATCCAGCATGCATCTAGTGTATTAAGTTCATGGAGAAACCGAGTAATGCAATAAGAACGATGACATGATGTAGATAATATCTATCTATGTAGAGATAGACCCCGTCGTTTTGTCCTTAGTAGCAACGATACATACGTGTCGGTTCCCTTTCTGTCACTGGGATCAAGCATCGTAAGATCGAACCCACTACAAAGCACCTCTTCCCATTGCAAGATAAATAGATCAAGTTGGCAAAAAAACCCAAATTTCAGAGAAGAAATATGAGGCTATAAGAGATCATGCATAAAAGAGATCAAAGAAACACAAATACTTTCATGGATATAAAAAGATAGATCTAATCATAAACTCAAAGGTCATCGGATCCCAACAAACACACTGCAAAAGAGTTACATCATATGGATCTCCAAGAGACCATTGTATTGAGAATCAAGAGAGAGAGATGAAGCCATCGAGCTACTAACTATGGACCCGAAGGTCTACAAAGAACTACTCACGCATCATCGGAGAGGCACCAATGGAGGTGGTGAACCCCATCCGAGATGGTGTCTAGATGGGATCTAATGGTTCTGGACTCTGCGGCGGCTGGATCAATATTTCATCGACTCCCCTAGGGTTTTGGGAATGTTGGGGTATCTATAGAGCAAAGAGGCGGTCCCGGTGGGATCCGAGGTGGGCACAACCCACCAGGGCGTGCTTGGGCCTCCTGGCGCGCCCTGGTGGGTTGTGCCTCCCTCGGGGCACCCCCAGGTGCAGCCAGGGCCTGTTGTGTTCCTTCTGGCCCATAAAAATTCTCCATAAAGTTTTGTGTCATTTGGACTCCATTTGATATTGATTTTCTGCGATGTAAAAAACAAGGAAAAAACATCAACTGGCACTTGGCACTATGTTATTAGGTTAGTACCAAAAAATGATATAAAATGACTAGAAAATGTTTATAAAACATCCAAGATTGATAATATAACAACATGGAACAATAAAAATTATAGATACATTGGAGACATATCAGCATCCCCAAGCTTAACTCCTACTCGTCCTCGAGTAGGGAAGTGATAAAAATGAAATTTTTTATGTGGAATGCTGCCTAACATGTCATATCATATTTCTTTCTTTATAGAATTTACATTTGGACTTTTATATTGTTCAAAACAATAGTCTAGTTTTTACATGATAATTTAAATACTCAGGCATATCAACAAGGAACCATGTCTTTCAAAATATCAATGCTAAAATAAGCTATCCCTAGCCCATCATGCTCAACCATTGATCCATTCATGAAACAATCTCGCATATTAGCTATGTCCAATACTCAAGTACGATCATATTGCCTCCTAGTTGGTGCTTTTATAATAGAAGATGGAGACTCAAATTCAAAATAAAAAATGCATAAAGTAAAAGAAAGGCCCTTCGTAGAGGGAAGTAGGGATTTGTAGAGGTGCGAAAGCTCAGAGCGAAAAACTTAGAGATAAAAAACATTTTGGGAGGTGTATCCATCCCACCAACGAAAATGACTTAGAGTTCCCAATACTTTCCATGCTTAGATATGTCATAGGCGGTTCCCAAACAGAAAATAAATTGTATTCCTTTTTCCACCATAAAGTAAATTCATTTTTTGCATTTTGGTGCTGGGCATCCCTAATACCTTTGCCTTACTCTCGTGCAATGACAAGTGAATAAACACTCATCTTGAGAATAACACATCCAACATGGAAAATATTAGCCACCTCTCACCGCTCCGCGAGCGAAACAAACACACAAAAGAGAAGTTTATTTTTGAAAATTAGAGATGGCACATGCAAATTTGCTTAGAACGGCAAAAGAATACCGCATATAGGTATATATAGTGGACTCATGTGGCAAAACTAGGTTAAAGGTTTTTGGATGCACAAGTAGTGATCATACTTAGTGCAAAATGAAGGCTAGCAAAAGATTGGGTAGCGACCAACCAAGAAATGAATAATCGCATAAGCGAGCATTAAGCATAACTAACACCGAATAATGCACCATAAGTAGGATATAATATCATTGCATGACTATTGACTTTCGTGCTTGCATAGGGAATCACAGACCTTAACACCAATATTCCTACTAAAGCATAATTACTCATCAAGATGACTCACCTATAACATCATCATATCTCAAAACTATTACTAAGAATCAAGTTTATTGTGTCCAATGATCTTCATGGAAGTTTTTAGTATATCCTTCTTGGATATCTATCACTTTGGGACTAATTTTCATGTGTTGCTTTTGACAAGCTCAAACAAATATAAGTGAAGATCATGAGCATAATATTTCTTTCTCCCCAATTAATTTAAGTGAAGTAAGAGGGAATTTCTTGAAAAAATTACAACTCTCAAATAAATCTAAGTGAAGCAAGAGATCATTTCTTCAAAAATACTAAGCACACCGTGCTCAAAAAGATATAGGTGAATCACTAGAGCAAGTCCAAGGAGGAGAAGGAAGCGCCAACAAGAAGGCAGCAGCTCCCAGGCGACCCCGTGCGCACGGGCCCCTCTGACCCCGTGCCCACGGGCCTCCCGGGCTGGCGGTCCTGAAGACCCTATAAGCACGGGCCTGTATCGTGCCCACGGGACCCCCGTGCCCAGGGCCTCCCGGACCCCGTGCGCACGGGCTCAATCGTCAGGTCTCTGGATACCCCGTGCGCACGGACTCCACTTACCCCATGCAAAGGGGGCCCATGTGCGTGGCTGTTGGGCTTGGCACTTGTATCCCCATCTCGTCCCTACTTACCCCTTCATCCCTTGGACCTATATATACGCCCCTTCCTCCTCCATTTAGGGTTAGCTAAGAATAGATCTAGATATTAGAGCTTAGATCATGTACCTCCCCTTGTGGGATTCCTCTTGAGAGAGAAGACTCCATTGGAGTACAAGACCTCCATTGGAGAAGATCCCTAGTGGATAAAGCCCCCATCTAGGGAAGGATCTATCTAGATCATCAAGCCCTCATCTCCTTCATAGGATTTGGGATGAACTCTATCGTGTATCTTGTTTCCCTTTGATTGTTCATGTACCTTGTGGATCTTGTGTGTTTGTTCGTCTAGTGGATGTGTGATTGGACTTGTTCTTGAGTGTTCCTCTTGTTTTCCCTCTTGTGTTCATCTTATTCTTGGGGATTCTCCCTCCAATTCATGAAAGATCCCACTTAGGGTTCCACCCTACAACATCTTTGTAGCAGAGCCATGGTTTCTCACGAAATTGGAGCCCCCCTTCTTAGTTTTCTAGCCTAATTTTGCTTGTTCTTGCCCAATTACGAAAATCCCCACAAAAAGAGCCATACCAATTTTTTTGTGATTTGAAGTTTCTTGTGAGTTTTTGTTGATTTTGATCTGTGGATCCGATGTATCGCAAGTAGATCTACCCCCCTCTTGCGTCCCCGTACCCAAATTTTTCTTTCCCCTTCGAATTTGACAAGAAAATCGCGAAATTTCTGCCTACCCCGTGCTCACGGGCCCCAGCGTAGTCCCAGGTGACCCCTTGCCCTCGATACGTGTACCATGCACATGGGACCCCGTGTCCACGGGCCTTGGACCCCGTGCGCACGGCCCTCCCAGAATCAGCCGCGTGCACTTTACGTTTTCGGCCATAACTTCCACTCCCGAACTCCGATTTGGGTCTTCTTTGGCTCGTTGAAAAGCTAGAGACGTGCCCGAGCTGCTCATATTGGTTTTACCACCATTTGACTCCATCAAATTTTGTCCATTTTTGCATCTTTTGCATAGGCCTTATGCCATAACTTTTGCACCACCACATACAACTTCCGCAAACTAACCCATTTTGGTTCTTAGTGCATTTGTGGTTGTTTGAGTTGTGATTTGAGTCTCCTAAGGTGTTTGGGCTACTTAGGGAAGGTTACATATTCATCCACCACCAGTGACTTGTATCGGTCCATCGACTACATCCACCACGAGCTTCCACATCGACGACGACCATCCATCCTTTGAGACCATCTTCAACCGGAAGCAAGGCCGGTTACACCCGACTTCGTGAAAGGTTAAGTGTGACGAAGGTATCCATTCCATCATAAAAAATTTCCTTTTGTGCCATTACATCTTGATAGCCCCGCCATCTTTGTGAATACCTTCATACCTATTGAGACTACCTATCAGAGTATTGACGGGCTTCGCGAAAACTTGTGCACCATAGTGATACGATATCATATTGTTGCGTCATTGGATATATCATATAGTGCAATTGCTTGCTCCCGTGCATATCTTGTGATACTTATCTCATGTGTTTGGTTGAGGCTCATTAAGCATTGTGGAAAGGAAGAGGAAAGTCCAAAAAAAGCTTTTAAGCAAGAAAAGAATGATCATAAGCTTATAAGCAAAAGAGAGTTGAGCATGAAAAGAGATACTTGTGCACGAGGATACATGGAATAGGAAACATTTAGCTTGCATACATATAGGTTGGTGCCAAGTGGTGAATCGTGCCCAAGTGTGCAATCAAGCTAGTGCTCTCCTAGTGTTTGTGCAACACGAGCTTAGTCTTCATTAGGCAATTTTGCATTGCTCATCCCTATAGTTGCACAGGCCCCATTATCCCATCGTGTGTCTTTCTTTATTGCCCTCCTCTATATTTGCTATCACTTGCTTTGCATTTTGAGTCCTTTGGATTTATTTCAACATTAAAAATATCTTGGACTTCAATTTCCATGAAATTTGTGCCACTTGTCCTAACCAAGCCACTCGATAAGCTTTTACTTGTAGGTGTGAGTGAACAAGTCTGGTACTAATTCCACTATTCTTTCATCTCACATTGAGTGATACGAGATACATCCTCAATGTTGGGAAAAGGTAGCTTGGTATTGTTTATCTCATTTCCTACTCACCTTTGCTCGAGTCTTGTGATGGATAGGCAAAGCACATCATCTCCGGTCTACCACCATGACGACGAGTTCGATGCTATGAAGAACTTCATCGACGCCAAGATGGACAAGAAAATGGAGGCGATCAAGGCCCTCATCAAGAACCGCAAGTGGTCTTCCTCATCTTCGAGAAGACGCTCAAGTGCAAAGACTCCTAAACTACCATCTCCGGTGAGTACACACAAGCATCGACATCGACATGACCATGAAGATCGAGCTTCAGGACACGCGTTGGCTGCTCTGCCAACCCTGTGCACACGGGCCCTCGACCCCCGTGCACACGGCCTCCTGCATCCCCGTGCACACGGGCTCTACAGAACCGCGACATCAACTACAAGGCTTCAGCTTCTTCAACACAGTTGGCATCTTCGCTAAGTGACTTCAAGGCATCTCCGCCTTGGACGTACGGCATCTTCTCCTACTCCACGAGCTCAACTCCACTACCTCCACGAGATACTTTGACTTCACCGACGACGATGAGTGTCCAATCTTTGGGCCTTATTACCCCGAAGAGTACCTCGAGTGGGAGTGCAAGATGGACGACTACCTCAAGCTGCACAAAGTACCCTTCGACGATCAAGTGAAGTGCGCCACAAGTACCTTCCACGACTATGCATCGACATGGTGGCTTCATAGACCTTTAACAAGCTTCACCATGACATGGCCCATGATGAAGAAAGCGATGAGGTGAGAATTTGTGCCTTCCACCTACACGGAACATCTTCAACACCAATTGGAGAACACCATACAAGGATCCAAGTCCCTCCACGAGTACTTCAAGAACATGGAAGAAGCCTTGCGACGTGCCGGCGTGGACGACCCCATTTGGATGAAGTTCTACATGATGGGATTGAACAACGACATGTCCAAGACTATCTTCCTCGAGAACTACAAGACCCTTGACGAAAACTACATCGGTGCTCTCAAGGCGGAGCAAGAACTCATGAAGGCCAACTCTACTCGACCCCGAGCTCACTTCACACTGACCATGCTACAAGACGGCAAGAGTGATGATGTGCCATCTTCGGCCTTCATCCACGACAAGAGTGATGATGTGCCATCTTCGGCCTTCATCCATGGTGATGACTACGAGACGGTTGAGCATGGGACTTTCCCTTCGACCACGGCGACATATGATGACTTGAGTGACTTGTGCCACCATATTGAGAGTGAGAGTGACTTCACCACTAGCCCCATATATGACGAGTTGCCACAACTCCCATGTGAGGAGAGCCACAACCCCCACCACTTGACTGAGATGAGTGACTCCACCATATGTGAGTTTGAGTGCACCTATTTTGAGGGAGTGAGTGAGGCACCACATAGAGAGAGTGAGGTAGTTGATGAGGCATATGAGGTCATTTTGCTTTCTAACAACTTAACCTCTCCCTCTATTGTGTCTTCTCCTTTGGTGCTAGGTCCCATATATGATGACGCGCCGATCCTCGATGACTCCGTCCTTCCTTTGGACATGACGATGGCCATGGTGGACTATGATGCACCCCCCACATGGTTCCATCAAGATGAACATGATGACCACCATTTGGTCTTCGCCACCTCACGTACACCACTTGAGTGGAATGAACAAGGTAACATAGGTGAAGGTGATGCTCTAGTCCCACTAGTGGACTATCATGACATTGATTGCTTGCATGATGTTGATCCCCTATTGCTATAAATGCTAGTATGATTTCCCCATGCGATGATTTACCCATTTATGATGAGTTTGATGATTGCCATGTGGAGTCTATTAGTTGTGATGCCATGTTGCATATGATCACTTGTGATAATTCTCTTGGTCACATCATGTTTGCCAATTCGCTTGACTTGTCATATGCTATGCATGAGATCAATCATATGCCATATTTGCAATCTCTTCATAGTGACTATGCATATGATATTAAAATAAACCCAATTTGCACACATGGCATAGATGACAAGCCTATGGTTATTGGCATTTGTTTCTCCTGTGATGATATTGACATGCTTCCTTTGCATCATTTATCTCATATGCCATGCCATAGCCACCTAGCTTTGGATATGCATTGTTTTGGATGTTGTCCATTTTTCCATATGATGTTTCCAATATTGCTCACGAGGAGACCCCCATAGTTTCCTCATACATTTTAGGAGATTTTGATTCACCCCATTCATTGCATGATCCCAATACTTGTGTGCACCATATGCTCCCCATGAATAAAAATGCTATTGATGTGCCATATACTTGTTTTCTCAATTTGTGTCCCCATCGTGTTATACATAACAACTACTCTTTCATGATGGATGACATGTTCATATACCATGCATCCAATTTCTTCAAGCAATGCTTATCTTGTGCTAACTCTAACGTGCACATACACATCATGATGGATGATGTGTACATTTACCACGCACTTCGTTTGTGTCTCTTTTGTGTAGGTACCTATGAACACTCGTCAACCTCACAATCCCATGAGTTGATGAAACGAACTCTAGAGAGCAATGATGACTTGGGATCCCGTGGATTGTCCTTACCACCACTCCCTTCGCGTAAAGACTTCGCGCATCTCTTCTACACAACTCTCACATGGTTATGGGTTATTTACCACTTCTCACTTTATGCCCATATTGCCATGTTAACCTTGCACGATATTATCATTCCTATACCTTTGCCATACATTTCTGACCCATGCTTTGCATTACACATGTTTCTTGATTCACATACTTGTATGTGTATTTGCAAGCTTGGTGGAGATATTGCTTGTTATTGCCATGTTCCATTTGTGCCCCATGCCTATGATGATACTTTGATCTCGCTTTGTGTTCGTGCTTGCGATATGTCATGTGCATTGCCTATGCATATTGTTTGCTCACATGACATGATTGCAATGAAATCCTCTAGGGTGTTGCATCTTCGCTCCACTAGATTGCATGACATGATTGATATGCTTGCTTATGTTGCATCACCGATGACTCATACTTGCTCATTTCTTGTGGTTGATGGCATCCATTTCCATGCTTTGCACATGATTGACTTGATTGCCTCACACATATTGAACAATTGCTCCTTCTTTTGTGTTGAGTGCCATGGTATCTTCACTACACCATATGCACATTATGCTTGGATTGTCTTGCACTTGCCCCATGTGTTTCGACATCTCATTATATTTGGTGTTGTGAATGATTCCTATGCATACCATAGACCATTTGTTGAGTGCTTTATGCATGCTTGCTATGACCATGAGGTAGATGCTTGTTCACTTGTCACGCATATAATCATCTTCACCTCCCATTTGCATGCTTGTTTGCATGATGTTCTTGATTGTGCTCAACTTATATGCTTAAATGCCATGCAACCCTTGTTTGTCAAACCATATGCTATGCTAGATGACAAAACTTGTTGGGTGAATCACCTCTTGAATGCTTGGTTTTGCTCTTATGCCAACCACATTTGTTTTTCCAAGTGCTTGTTATCTTTGCTCCTTTTGAAGGAATTACAAGACGGTGCGACATTGGAGAGTGCCCACTTGAAACTACAAGATGATGAATGCTTGGTGATCGTCCACTTCTACACGGCAACATCATCTCTTTCCCATGGTGATTTGGATTTCGATCCGAGGTCGGATCTTTCCCAAGGGGAGGGGATGATGCGGAGCATCCTATGGACATCACCATGTCAAGAGTCCATTTGTCAAGTGACACGTGCCACATCTACTTCATACATACAAAGGTGAATCATCTCCTTTACACGTGTCCACTTGTACCTTTCAAGGATGGTATACTACTTGACCCCTCTCTCGTGTGCATACATAGGTGTGAGCGGAGCTACACATTCATCGAGGATGATTCCCAGAAGAAGAGAATATCTACACCATCCAAGAGGGAAGCCTGGAAGCGAAGAAGGAAGCGCCAAGAAGAAGGCAGCAGCTCCCAGGCGACTCCGTGTGCATGGGCCCCTCCGACCCCGTGACCACGGGCCTCCGAGGCTGGTAGTCCTGAAGACCCCGTAAGCACGGGCGTGTACCATGCCCACGGGCCTCCCGGACCCCGTGCGCACGGGCTCATGCGTCGGGTCTCTGGATACCTCGTGCGCACGGGCTCCACTTACCCCGTGCACATGGGGCCCCCTGTGCGTGGCTATTGGGCTTGGCCCTTGTATCCCGATCTCGTCCCTACTTACCCCTTCATCCCTTGGACCTATATATATGCCCCTTCCTCCTCCATTTAGAGTTAGCTAAGAATAGATCTAGATATTAGAGCTTAGCTCATGTACCTCCCCTTGTGGGATTCCTCTTGAGAGAGAAGACTCCATTGGAGTACAAGACCTCCATTGGAGAAGATCGCTAGTGGATAAAGCCCCCATCTAGGGAAGGCTCTATCTAGATCATCAAGCCCTCATCTCCTTCATAGGATTTGGGATGAACTCTACCATGTATCTTGTTTCCGTTTGATTGTTCATGTACCTTGTGGATCTTGTGTGTTTGTTGGTCTAGTGGATGTGTGATTGGACTCGTTCTTGAGTGTTCCTCTTGTTTTCCCTCTTGTGTTCATCTTGTTCTTGGGGATTCCCCCTCCTATTCGTGAAAGATATCCACTTAGGGCTCCACCCTACAACACAATCCACCATACCACACTGGAGTAGGGTACTACACCACATCGGTGGCCTGAACCAGTATAAACCATGTGTCCCTTGTTCTTCAAGTTCGATGTGCTAAGCCTTGGGATCGTGAGGGAGTGGGTGAGC
The DNA here is from genome assembly GCF_002162155.2 of Triticum dicoccoides. Lineage (NCBI taxonomy): Eukaryota > Viridiplantae > Streptophyta > Magnoliopsida > Poales > Poaceae > Triticum > Triticum dicoccoides. Next base: position 236,829,590 of record NC_041380.1, on the reverse strand, counting down.
TAGGGAAGGGAGAGATCTTCGTGCGCACCCCAGTGTTCGAACCTTGAGGGTTTTGCCGAAACCCGAAATCCTACAAACACACTTTGCCATAGCCCTGTCCCCCCAGGGCCATGGCTTTTTCTATCCTCGCGAGACACTCTCGAGCGAGCTTGTGATTTGTGCATCTTCTTAAGTCCGTGCGCCCCTGGTACCGCGACGCGATGGACTAAGCCATGACCAGCCCACGCCTGAGGGCTTGCGCAAGGAAGAACAGGACAGCCAACAAAATTTTTTCTAACAATTCTGCAGCTTCACGATGTCTCCTGAGGCCAGCGACCCCTAAGTCAGCAGCAAGGGGGCCTCATGATATGCTGGAGGGCGCGCCATCGCGAGGTGCGAGGCTACCGCGAGGGTATCAAGCTAAGTTATCCTACCGCACCTACCCAGAACATGAACATCGCGATATACATTAGAACAATAAGCATAGCATAGTTGCATCAGTACCATGGTTCATTACACGCCCCAGCAGGGCCCTCTACTTTTTTTTCAAAATGCAGGAGAAAGGAAAGGCTAAGCAAAAGTGGCCTGCGCGACCATAGCAGCTCCCGAGGCCAGGCTCCGGAGGCCCCCCGGGCTCAGCCCGAGCCTTCCTCCAGCTTCATTGGAGCGCGGCAACGAGATGATCCGCCACCTTCCTCGAAGCGAGCCCAGCAACATGGCGGCTAGTCCTCGCCGCTGCTACTTGCGCTCTCACTGGAGGAGCCGTCGTCGCTGCCAAGGGAGAGCTCACCCTCGGCGTTGTTGCGGCTGTCGTCAAGGGCAAGCTCATTGTCGTTGCAGTCGTCTTCGGGGCAGCACCCTGCGCGATGGCCGTCTTCCCCAAACACCCTCATGTAGAGGGTTGCGACACCGTCGTACTTGAAGTGGAGGGTGCACCTCCGCTTAGGCCGTGCGCGCAGGCAAACGCTTGCCAGCCGCGGGCCAAGGACACTTTCCCGGTGGTGGAAACTTTGACCCCGACCCACGAAGCCTTGCTGCAACAGCCATCAGCCTGCAGCCAGAGGCCGTCAGGCCCTACGGCCGGCATCTCACCCGTCGTTGGTGTCAAAATCGGCGGATCTCGGGTAGGGGGTCCTAAACTGTGCGTCTAAGGCGGATGGTAACAGGAGGCAGGGGACATGATGTTTACCCAGGTTCAGGCCCTCTTTATGGAGGTAATACCTCATGTCTTGCTTGATTGTTCTTGATAATATGAGTAGTACAAGAGTTGATCTACCATGAGATCAAAGAGGCTAAACCCTAGAAGCTAGCCTATGGTATGATTGTCTGTTGTCCTATGGACTAAAACCCTCCGGTTTATATAGATACCGTAGGAGGCTAGGCTTACACAAGGTCGGTTACAAAGAGGAGATATACATATCCGTATTGCCTAGCTTGCCTTCCACGCCAAGTAGAGTCCCATCCGGACACGGGACGAAGTCTTCAAACTATTATCTTCATAGTCCAACAGTCCGGCCAAAGGATATAGTCCGGCTATCCGGAGACCCCCTAGTCTAGGACTCCCTCAGTAGCCCCTGAACCAGGCTTCAATGACGATGAGTTCAGCGCGCAGTGTTGTCTTCGGCATTGCAAGGCAGGTTCCTCCTCCGAATACACCATTGAAGATCTTGAATACAAGGATAGTGTCCGACCCTGCAAAATAAGTTCCACATACCACCATAGAGAGAATAATATTTCCACGAATCTAATCTGTTGACACGTTTTGACAGCATGACATCATGCCATGGCCCAGTTTTTATTCGAACCACTTTTCTTAACCAGCTCCGCACATATCGCGAGGCAGTTTTCTTGACACGTCTTGTCAAAGCAGAGATCGTGTTCCCCTTATCACGGGATTCTCATCAATACGGATGTGGGTAACCCAACCGCGCCATCAATTACGGCGCCTGGGGAATAAGCGGTTTCGCTAGGCAGGTGGGGAGGCACATCGCCTCTTCCGCCCTTATAAAAGGGACAAAGATTTACTTTTTTCACCCACGCCTTCTTCCTCCTCGCTTACCCATTCCTGCACACTCGAGCTCTAGCGCCCAAGCTCACGTTCCTCTTCTCGAACCACTCCAAGCATGTTTGGAGCAGGAGGCAAGTGGATGGTCTCCTCCGTCACGAAGGAGAACATCAAAGAGTTACGGGAATCTGGATACCTGGCTGCAGATATCGCGCACCGGCTGCCGAATGCGGGGCAGATCGTCCCAACGCCCGAACCCCATGAGAGGGTAGTTTTTCTTACCCATTTCGTCCATGGACTGGGATTCCCTCTCCACCCGTTTGTCCGCGGGCTCATGTTCTACTATGGGATGGATTTTCATGATCTGGCCCCCAATTTCATCCTCAACATCTCGGCATTTATCGTCGTGTGTGAGGCCTTCCTCCGCATCAGGCCCCACTTCGGCCTATGGCTAAAAACCTTCAATGTCAAACCGAAGGTGGTGAGAGGCAGCAAGCAAAGTGCGGAGGCGCCATGGTGGGAAAGATGCCTAATGTCACCTGGCTCGAGGGCACCTATGTGGATACCATAAAGGGGTGGCAATCGGGGTGGTTCTACATCACCGAGCCACGCGACTCCAACTGGGTGGCGGCCCCCTAATTTCGATCCGGAATCCCCACACGGCTCACCTCCTGGAAAAAGAAGGGCCTGTCCTGGGGTTCTTCGGTAGAGCTGACCGGACTCTAGACCTGCATCCAGAACATGACGAGCAGAAAAATCAAGCTTGTCAATGTGGTCCAGGTTATGCTCTTCTGTCGGATCCTTCCGTGCCAAAGACGGGCATTCAATTTGTGGGAGTTCGACTCAGCCAAGCACCAGATGTTGCGAGAGCTCTATGACACGACGCATGAGGATGTCTGGAGGGTGCTGTTCAAGAGCGCCGAGATGCCTCCCTCCCTCACCGAGGACCGCGGACTCAGCGCAAAGTGCTGCGCCAATCCGGTAGGTTTTTATATCTCTTGGGGTATTTATTTTCCTTGGTTTAGTTGTGTGCAGGATCTGAACTTCCATGTCATTAATAGGACTGGATAGTGACGGCGAAGCAGCTTGATAGCCCAGCCCCGCTGCCCGAAGATCCTGCAGACGCTCTTCTGACGAAGATGCTGACTCCGGCACCCTACGAGGTGCCTGAAAAGAAGACCAAGAAGAAGGCCGCGGGGACCCGAAAGGGTCTCCGGCGCAAGGTTGTATCGGAGTCATCGAATGATGACTCCGACGCGCACTCCCACGGAAACGAGGAGGAGGAGAAAAGTTCTCCACCCCCCCCCCAGCTAGGGGAGAAAAGAAAAGGAAGGCCGACCCATACGGGGATGCCGAAGGGTCCAAGAAGGGAAGGACCCTCCCTCCGGATTGTGCCACGATGGTCGCCGACTGCGGCAATGAGTGGCAACCCAGGGTCAAGCCCCTGGCAAAATCGTAAGTGTCCGGACGCCGTAGTACTTCATGGTATGTTTTATTGTACTGCCTGCCCTCATGCCGAACATGATTATGCAGTCCGTCCCGAACTCATCTCGACGTACCTTCGTCAAGCGGCTCTTTGGACTACTCGGATATGAACAGCGGTTCTCTTCCGACTGCTTCCACCCCTCGCCCTACGGACAACGCCGAGGTGTTGTCTCAAAAGGCACCGAGCCAAGGGGAGGTGGTCCTGGGGGCGCCTGACCGTGACTTCCTGGACCCTGGGTACCAAGGGAGCGAGGCTCCTACGGGCTTCGAGTTCGGGCCCCAGCCGGACACTGCGTCGGAACCTTTGATGGTTCCGGACTCCGGCAGGCGGTCCCCCGTCAAGGGGGGCCAACCATCTGTGCCGGTGTCCTCTGTCCAACCAGAGGCACCAGATAACCTGCTGGAAGCACTTCGCAGCGCTTCCATCGAAGAAGAGCATCGCACTATCATGAGTGCGGTGGTCGAGAAGGTCCAGTCCGCCAAAAATGGTCTGACCGAAGCTTGCGCCGGCCTCCTAATAGGCTTTGAGGTAAGCAATCAAAATATAAGAATATATTACCGCATAGATAGTAGCCCCTGATGCTCTGTTCGGCATTCGCGAAGAAAAACCGAATAGAGGATCAAATGATAACTCATGAGTCTAATTAGAGTATGCTTATGTGTATTTGCAGGCTTCACTGCTGGCCGCTACCGCACGTACTACGGAGGTCTCTGCGCTGAAGCAGGCCCTAAAGCAGTCCAAGGACGAGCTTGGCCTTACCAAGAGGCAGCTCGAAGAGAGCAAAGGTAAGATATACCCATGTCTATATAGTTAAAAAGAAGTTCGAGTGTGAAGTAATAGGATCATCACGAATTTGTCAGGGGCCACGACCGAGGTGGAGACCCTGAGGAAGGCGTTGTCCGAGGCCGAAGACAAAGCGGCCAAAGAACGCATTGAACGGGAGAAACAAGAAGCTCGAGTAGGCGAGGTGCAGCAAGAGCTCGAGGCTCTTGCCAAAAAGCACGAGTCCTTGGAGCTTAACTCCAAGACGCAAGAGTCCGAGCTTGCGCAGGCGCTTGAAAGCGTCCGGAGCGCCAAGGCCGAAGCCCACAAGGCCCTTCAGGAGATTGACGCGGTGAAGAACATAGCAGCGGGTAAGGCATTCAATATGCAAAGCAAGCATGTGAAGGAGACTTTCCTCTTTCTTACCCAAGTTCGGAGCTCTCTAGGAGCGTTTGCAGATCTTCCCGGCAGTGTACTGGATGCCGTGAAGTTTTCCCGGGCTGAGGAGGGGAGCTCAACGGAGAAGTTGTTCTGGTCTCAGTATACTAGGACCGAACACCCCGTGCCCTTGAGCGACCAGCTGAAGCAGTTGGTCGAGCTTCACAAGGCGGCCGAACAGGCCATGAGGGGCCTTATAGTCCGGATGTGGCCTGGCGAGCCCCTGTCCGGCAGCTACTTCAGCCTAGTGAGGCGGCTAGTGGAAGCCTACCCACGGCTTGAAGTCATCAAGCGGTCCATCTGCATCGAGGGTGCACGCAGGGCTTTTGCCCGGGCGAAGGTGCACTGGGCGAAGCTGGACACCGTGAAGCTGGTGAAGGAGGGGCCGCCGAAGGGCAAGGAGCATCGCTGCCCCGAGAATTATTATGAGAGTGTCCTGAAGGGTTCCCGCTTAGTGGCAGATGAGTGTGCCAAGGATGTAATTTTTGAATGAACATGCCCATGTGATCCCGTAATATTAAACGAGTTCGTTTGCGCCATGCGACACTTTCTTAATTTAAAATATTACCTTCTGTGCGGCCGTTTATAAAATCTGAGAGTTGGCCAGTCGTCGGCTTCTACCCCATGTAACTAGTACTGGGGTGTTCGGGATAAATCTGAACACTCTTTACCCCAATTTTGGGTCCTTCAAGGGATGTGTTCAGCGCAACGAACCAAGAAATTAGACTATAATGCTTTATCACTCTCACTTAGCCATAGAAGTCTATGATTGTAAATTTTTGGCGAAGCCCCTGGTATTCAGAAGGCCGAATTTGGGGCGCTATACACGCCTAAGACGGACAAGGCCGACAACTCGCCCGAAGCGGAAAAAGTCTTTAAGGACTTGAGACCTCCTAAATAGCGACCAGTCTCTCGCCTTATCATGACAGTCAGTTTTTGGCTTTCTCTACTGAGGTGCTCGTCCGGAAGAACCGGGACACAATCGCAGTACTTCTCCCACCGCTACCTTAGCCGATATAGCGGAATGTAAGGTACCAAAGCGTGGGAGCCGGGCAACCCAACATTTGACCGAAGACATGATTCGGATCTGATGCGTATAATGCTATAAGTTTGGGGTGCCGCACTGTCGAAAGTGTTCGGACTGCGCCATATTATGGGGTAAACGAGGACCCCTGGCGAACTGACCGCACTCGCACGTGCGGGTGCAGATTGTCGTAAATGGACATATATAAGAGAAAGAGAACAACTTAAATAATGCAATGACAGATTAATAATATGCATTGTTATTTAAATGATACATCGAAGCGTACTTGGTACAAGTAGTGCAATAAGCATAAAGGGGGACAATTCGAAATGTCCTATCCCATGGCAAGCTGCGCATAAAATAGTGAAAAGCGGGTATATCAATTATTACTAAAGACCACCTGGCGGTTCCCATGTTCAACTTAGCTTCTTGCCGCCTTGGTTGTTTCTTCCGGAATGTGTCCGGCAATCATACTGCCGGAAAGGGCTTCCAAAGAGTTAGGCCCTGAAAGAGAAAAGGAATGTCGAAGGTATACAACCCCTTGTGTGGTTAAGCCACAATGCGGGGCGTGTCCTGATCGTGCCCCCTCCTATGTCCATGGTATTTTTAATGCGTAGTTATGTACGTGCGGCACGGATTTCGTCGCTTCACTGGGACTGGGATGGGGGCCGAATTGCTAGGCGAGCTCTGATCATGCCAGGCGATCCTGTTGCATCTTGTTCCGGACTCGCTTGAAGGTGTCCGGGGGCCGTGACGCTGAATGAGTGGTTTGCCTGAACAGGCTGCTTTGTGCCTCTGCTGCAAGGGCTGCAGTGTGCTCTTCCGTATGGAGCGAGCGTTCTGTGTTTCCATTTACTGTTATGACCCCGCGAGGTCCTGGCATCTTGAGCTTGAGGTATGCGTAATGCGGCACTGCATTGAATTTTGCAAATGCTGTCCGTCCGAGCAGTGCATGATAGCCACTGTGAAAAGGGACGATGTCGAAGATTAACTCTTTGCTTCGGAAGTTATCCGGTGCTCCGAAGACCACTCCCAGTGTGATTGAGCCTGTGCAATGGGCATCTACACCTGTGATGACGCCTTTAAAGGTGGTTTTGCTGGGTTTGATCCTCGAGGGATCGATACCCATTTTTCATGTTGTATCTTGATAAAGCAGGTTTAGGCTACTGCCGCCGTCCATAAGGACTCGAGTGAGGTGAAATCCATCAATGATGGGATCTTGGACCAGTGCGGCGGATCCGCCATGGCGGATGCTAGTGGGGTGATCCCTGCGATCCAAGGTGATCGGGCAAGCAGACCATGGGTTGAACTTTGGGGCGACGGGCTCCATCGCATAGACGTCCCTTAGTGCATGCTTCCGCTCCCTCTTGGGAATGTGGGTTGCGTATATCATGTTCACCGTCTTCACTTGTGGGGGAAACCCCTTCTGTCCTCCTATGTTCGGTGGCTGGGGCTCCTCCTCATCATCGCTATGCAGCCCCTTGTCCTTGTTTTCGGCATTTAACTTGCCAGCCTGCTTGAACACCCAGCATTCTCTGTTGGTGTGATTGGCTGGCTTGTCGGGGGTGCCGTGGATTTGACACGAGCGATCCAGTATGCGATCCAGACTGAACGGAGCTAGAGTATTTCTTTTGAATGCCTTTTCCGCTGACCGGATCTAGAGCCTCTGAATCCGGCATTGACTATCGTATCTTCGGTGTTATCGCCATTATTGTGGCGCTTTGGTCTATTATGACGCTGCCTACCATTAACATCTTTGGTATCCGAGGTATCCGGATTCTTTGATGTGTTGTTGCTGCGAGCCAACCATATGTCCTCGCCCGTGCAAAAGGGGGCCATGACTGTTGTGAGGGCTGCCATAGATTTCGGCTTCTCCTGGCCGAGGTGGCGGGCGAGCCATTCATCACGGATGTTATGCTTGAATTCCGCTAGGGCCTCTACATCCGGAGAGTCTACAATTTGATTTTTCTTAGTCAGGAACCATGTCCAGAATTGTCTGGCCGATTCCCCTGGCTGCTGGGTTATGTGGCTCAAGTCATCACCATCCGGTGGCCGCACATAAGTGCCCTGGAAGTTGTCAAGAAATGCGTCTTCCAGATCCTCCCAACTGCCGACGGAATCTGCTGGCAAGCTATTCAGCCAATGCCGAGCTGGTCCTTTGAGTTTTAGTGGGAGGTACTTGATGGCATGTAGATCATCACCACGAGCCATGTGGATATGAAGGAGGAAATCCTCAATCCATACAGCGGGATCTGTTGTGCCATCGTATGATTCGATATTTACGGGTTTGAAACCCTCCGGGAATTCATGATTCATAACTTCATCAGTGAAGCATAAGGGGTGTGCGGCACCTCTGTGCCGGGCTATATCTCAACGTAGTTCGTAGGAGTCTTGTCTGTTGTATTCAGCTCGGCCGGATTTACTCTTGGTGTATCCGACGCGATGATCGCCGTCTCGTGTCGGCGCACGTGCCCGTGTCCCGTATATTGACCTTGCGATTTTTGCCTTATTGTCCAAGATGTCGCGCAGGTCCTCTGTGTTGCCCCGGGCCTTAATATTTTTGACTGAGTGGTAACAGGGTGCGGTCTGAACTTTAGGCTGAAACGCCTCTCTGGCTCTGCCACGTAGTGTCCGGTCAGCCACATCGTACGCTGGTGAATGAGGTTTCAATGCTTCCTCCTCGAGGTGCGGTAGCAACATGCGTTTTGGGTAACTCTTGGACGGGCACTCGAGTTCATGCTCCTCGGCCGCAAGGACTTCGGTCCACATGTCTGCTAGCAGGTCTTGATCAGCTTGAAGCTGTTGTTGTTTTTCCTTAAGGCTATTTGCCGTGGCCATAAGCCAGCGCTTGAAGCGCTCTTGCTCGACGGGGTCCTCAGGCACGATAAACCCGTCGTCGCCGAGGCTCGCCTCGTCTTTGGAGGGAGGCATGTAATTGTCCTCCTCCAGTTCTCCATCTATTGTCTGCTCTGGAGGGCTAGCTTGCTCGTCCTCTAGCTCTACACCGTGCTGGAGGGGATTGTTGTTGTCTTCGACGCTATCCGGAGTGTTATTATCTCCTGTGCCGGTATCACTGCTCTTGCTGTGGCGGGACTTAGAGCGGTGCCGCTGACATCGGTGCTTGGGTTGCTTCTTGGAGGGGTCATCCTCCGCTGTCTCGTCGCCATTGCCTTCTTTCGGGGTGTCCACCATGTATATATCATATGATGAGGTGGCAGTCCAGCGCCCTGAGGGCGGTGGTTCCTGTTCGTCTCCGGCTTCGTCGTACATACCGTCGAAGTCTTCGGAGTCGAAGTCGATCAACAGTGGCTACTAACTGGGTGGTGGGTGGGCTGCGAATTTCTTCGTCGTCCGCATCCCATTCTATTCGGACATAGTTCGGCCAAGGTTCTCCTGACAGGGAGAGATACCTTAATGAATTTAGCACATCTCCAAAAGGTGAGTGCTGAAAGATATCCGCAGAGGTGAACTCCATAATCGGCGCCCGGTCGGATTCGATGGGCACGGATGTGAGTGGCTCGGAGTCCGTGGCTGGAGATGAATCCAGTGGTTCAGTGACACGGCTCTCGTAAGGGGTGAAGTCAGTATTTGGCTCTATCACCACTGAGGGTGCGGCCTCCATGGCGGGGTCTATCCCTCCGCTCTCGGATGGCGCGATTTTCTCTGGGTTAACGGCCGGAGTAGTTGCGGATGCGATCTCCCGAACACTGTCCGACGGCAAAGTTATGTCATGCTCGTTGCGACCGTGCGGGGCGTCCGGCATGGGCTCGAATCCGTCGAAGATCAAGTCTCCGTGGATGTCGGCCGTGTAGTTCAAGTTTCCAAATCTGACCTGATGGCCAGGGGCGTAGCTTTCGATTTGCTCCAGATGGCCAAGCGAATTGGCCCGCGGTGCAAAGCCGCAGAATACGAAGATCTGTCTGGGGAGGAAGGCCTCACCCTGGACCGCATCGCTAGCGATGATCAAAGGAGCCATCAAGCCTTACGGTGATGACACAGTGGAACTCTCAATGAAAGCACCAATGTCGGTCCCGAACTGTGCGTCTAAGGCGGATGGTAACAGGAGGCAGGGGACACGATGTTTACCCAGGTTCGCGCCCTCTTGATGGAGGTAATACCCTACGTCCTGTTTGATTGTTCTTGATAATATGAGTAGTACAAGAGTTGATCTACCACGAGATCAAAGAGGCTAAACCCTAGAAGCTAGCCTATGGTATGATTGTCTGTTGTCCTATGGACTAAAACCCTCCAGTTTATATAGACACCAGAGGAGGCTAGTGTTACACAAGGTTGGTTACAAAGGAGGAGATATACATATCCGTATTGCCTAGCTTGCCTTCCACGCCAAATAGAGTCCCATCCGGACACGGGACGAAGTCTTCAAACTTGTATCTTCATAGTCCAACAGTCCAGCCAAAGGATATAGTCCGGCTGTCCGGAGACCCCCTAGTCCAGGACTCCCTCACCCGTGAAGAACGGGGGAGCGGGAGCCAGGTGCCGGCTAGCCTCTCTGACCACATGATGAACTCCGAGAGCACCTCGGCCGAGTGGAAGCGTGGCCGAGGAGGCCGGGCAACCATGGCACACCTTCCCTCATCACAGGGGTTGCCTCGCCCTTGGTGGCTCATTCCACGAGAAGAAATGCCACCATGGCTGGCCAAGGCGTGCCCGTGCCCCCGAGGAGCCACCGCAGGAGTCGCGACATGCTTGTAGGGGAGTCCTCGCCCTCTCTTGGGAGGTGGCGAGCCTGGTCCCTCCTTGGGGGCCTTCCCCTTCTCGGTGGCCGAGAACTTCCTCGTCGGTGCCATGAGGACTATAGCGAGGCGGCAAGGCAGAGAGGAGGAAGAAGAAGCAGGCGGCGAGAAGATGGAGATGAGAAAAGGGGGCTCTGACCCTCCCTTCATTCATAGCAGAGGGAGGCCAACCGCTGGCCCCCATGATCCCATGCAATGATGGTTTTTCTCTGCATGCAATTGAGTCTCGTCAAGTCGAATGGTTGCCGAGGCAGCGTGCAGAAGCGGAGGCGCCCACGTCCCATCAGTCGCCACGCGTCGACCAAGGCCGCAGGCAGTTAGGGCCCGCGACACTCCACACTTGCCCTTTGGCTTCGCCTCGAAGCCAAGTTCGACCGCGCCTTGGGCCCGGGGGCTACTGTCGGTGTTCTGGGAATAGGGGTACCCAGACTTGCTTGCCTGTGGCCCATGACGTGGCTCCATCGAGGGCCTGGTACGGCCCAGCTTCAGCAATGACAACCCAAGACCCTCGCGAGGGGCCAAGCCTTGCGAGGCGGGCGACACCAAGACCTCCCCGGGGGGCAGCCTCACCAGGTTGGCTCCCGAGGAGCGAAGATATCATTGCAAGGTGCACCTCGCGAGGTTCGTGTGACGTGAGCCATGACAACCAAGGCTAGGCGGGCGCCAGTGGGCGCAGTGTACAAGTTTCCTCTTTGTTGCTAAGGAGGAAAGCGCAGGCGTGGAGTCCCGAGGGATCAGCTAAAGGTTTCCATTTCGGTGCAACAAGACCAAGACCACCAGGACGGCAGGACAGAGGTCACCGCGGAGCCCACCACGGCGTCACGACCAGGAGCTTTTGGCAAGCGAAGACTTCTTTTGTCAGGATAGCATTTACTAGTTGTGGGATCCCTTCCCGCCTTACATTTGGGAAGAGGACCAAGGCCATTATAAATAGGACCTAGCCACCACAATAGAGAGGAGGGAATCCATTCCACCATGACCACCTCACCAGCTCATCAAGCACAAGAAAACCTCACCTCCTGAGGCTGTTCGACCATTGTACTAGTTCATCCACAGCCCCTCGAGGCGAATCCACCACAAAGCAGGAGTAGGGTTTTACACCTCAAGGTGGCCTGAACCTGGGTAAACTGTTGTGTCTCTTGTCCATTTGGTTCATTGAGCTAAGCCATAGGATCGTGAGTGGGTAGACTGCGGAGGACGAGTTCTTCACACGCACCCCAGTGTTCGAACCTCTCAAGGGTATGCAGAACCCCTAATCCGACACAGAGCGCATTAAATGCGCCGCTCAATGTCACATCATCGCTTGCCCGGCATGCCTTGTTGGGTAGTTTTGCCAGCTTCGCGCCTGCTTGCTTGAAATGTAATAGGACGAGTGTCATATGTGGATATTCCCTGTAGAAAGAGGCCGCCATGTGGCAGCTGGCTGCCACTTAGTCATCTTGCAGCTTGACACCGCATTGCTCGATGACATGCGTTGTGGTGAACTGGTTTTAATGAGGTGGTTGTGTCTCCGTGAGCCCGGCAGCCCCTGCTGGGGCGTCTTGGAGGTCTTCTTCTGGGGGTAAACCTGTCCTTGCCAGGCTCGCCTGCCTGGCAAAGGAGGCTTTCCTCCTGGTGGTTTCTTACTCCTTTGGCTTGGTCTTGGTCCTCTTGATCTGCATGTTGGCCTTCTGAGAATCTTGATTTCTTGTACTTCGGCCTGTCCTTAGTGCTGTAAACTTGCTCCCGTGCCTGTGCATTGTCCGGGCAAGGGACCGAGGGTTTGTTGCACCGACAGAAGCCCCCGGGCTTACTCCGAACGCGCTGCCAAGCATCGTCGGGGTAGGTCCTAATAAGTGCACATGCAGGGGTGCAGAAGAGGCTGGCGTCTTGAGGTCTTCTTTGCTTCTTCATTAATCTTGAGTCCGGGCCAGTTTCTGGTTTCCCCGCGCGTTGTGTAAAGCTAATCGTGGTGGGGCCACTCTTGTAATGGCCCATGAATGACTTTAACGCATAGGGTGGAAACTGCCAATTTATACTTCCCACCATGCCCTTATCCTCAGCCACGTATGCGGCCTGCATCGCGCGGAGTAGGTAACGGAGGCGCGTGGTGCGGGAGAGCATCAAGACAGGGGCCCGGCCTTCACGGATTGGCGGAGGAGGGTGGCGGCCGCTTGTTGAGGGAGCGGCTCCCCTCCTCAGCTCGCCTATAAAAGGAAGGGCGAGGGGAGAGTGCAGTCATCCATCTCTTCACTTCTTCTCCTCCACCTTCTGCTTACTGCTGGTTATGTTGAAGAGAAGAGCCTGGGCCAGGCCCCGGGCTCCAACTTGAGGTTGGTGACATAAAATGCTTGTGCTGATGCTTGGGGAGTGAGCCCAGCCCTAGCCTGGAGAAGAGATGGCAGATAAACCTCTCGTGGCACGGGAGATATCAAGCTTTCCCATTGTGGGAAAATGCTTGCCTTCCTGCTTCGGTCGGTTGCCCTCCGGGTAGTGTGGTACGCAGCCCGGGATGTTGCCTCTTGTTGGCTCGGTGACCAGGTTTCTGGCACCTTCGGTGTTTACCTTGGAGGCAGGGCTTGGGATCGTTGGTAATCCCAGTACCACCCCTCCTAGAGGCCTTGGGGCTGATGTTGACGAGAGGCGCCCCTTCATGCCCGCCAAGTTGGGGAGCAGTGCGCCCCGAGCCCCCTGGCCGTCTTGGTCGATCGTCGTATCTCCGGGGAAGGCGTCGGGCTGGGGTCCTGGCGCTTCTCCGGAGTAGTGTTGAGGGAGAGAAAACGAGGGAAGATTAAGAACGCGGGTGGCAGGGTGTTAGGTCGGAGTATGATGGTGTGGATGCCTTCGCCTCCGATTGGTGACATGCCGCCTCGTCTTCCCGATCTTCCCCTCCCTCCCCGACACTGCTACCTCTTGAGCACTGCGTTGGATTTCCCCGAAGAGGAAGGGATGATGCAGCAAAGTAGCGTAAGTATTTCCCTTAGTTTTTGAGAACCAAGGTATCAATCCAGTAGGAGGCTATTCTCGAGTCGCTCGTACCTACACAAAAACAATAGCTCAACGCAACCAACGCGCTTAGGGGTTGTCAATCCCTTCACGGTCACTTACGAAAGTGAGATCTGATAGAGATGATAAATAATATATTTTTAATATTTTTGGTATAGAGATGCAAAGTAAATAAAGTAAAAGCAAAGTAAAAGCAAAGCAGTAATAAAGTGATGGAGATTGATATGATGAGAAAGAGACCCGGGGGCCATAGGTTTCACTAGTGGCTTCTCTCAAGAGCATAAGTATTCTACGGTGGGTGAACAAATTACTTTTGAGCAATTGACAGAATTGAGCATAGTTATGAGAATATCTAGGTATGATCATGTATATAGGCATCACGTTCGAGACAAGTAGACCGAAACGATTCTGCATCTACTACTATTACTCCACTCATCGACCGCTATCCAGCATGCATCTAGAGTATTAAGTTAAAAACAGAGTAACGCCTAAAGCAAGATGACATGATGTAGAGGGATAGTTTCATGCAATATGATAAAAACCCCATCTTGTTATCCTCGATGGCAACAATACAATACGTGCCTTGCTGCCCCTTCTGTCACTGGGAAAGGACACCACAAGATCGAACCCAAATCTAAGCACTTCTCCCATGGCAAGAACAACCAATCTAGTAGGCCAAACCATACTGATAATTCGAAGAGACTTGCAAAGATAACCAATCATACATAAAAGAATTCAGAGAAGATTCAAATATTATTCATAGATGGACTTGATCATAAACCCACAATTCATCGGTCTTAACAAACACACCGCAAAAAGAAGATTACATCGAATAGATCTCCACGAGAGAGGGGGAGAACATTGTATTGAGATCCAAAAGAGAGAAGAAGCCATCTAGCTACTAGCTATGGACCCATAGGTCTGAAGTAAACTACTCACACTTCATCGGAGGGGCTTGGATGATGATGTAGAAGCCCTCCGTGATCGATGCCCCCTCCGGCGGAGCTCCGGAATAGGCCCCAAGATGGGATCTCGTGGATACAGAAAGTTGCGGCGGTGCAATTAGGGTTTTGGCCCCGTCCCCGATCGTTCGGGGGTACGTGGATATATATATAGGAGGAAGAAGTACGTCGGTGGAGCTTTGAGGGGCCCACGAGGCAGGGGGCGCGCCCCCTACCCTCGTGACCACCTCGTGGCTTTCTTGACGGAGGTTCCAAGTCTCCTGGATCTTATCTGATGAGTAAATCACGTTTCCGAAGGTTTCATTCCGTTTGGACTTCGTTTGATATTCCTTTTCTTCGAAACCCTAAAACAGGCAAAAAAACAGCAATTCTGGGCTGGGCCTCCGGTTAATAGGTTAGTACCAAAAATAATATAAAAGTGGATAATAAAGCCCAATAATGTCCAAAACAGTAGATAATATAGCATGGAGCAATCAATAATTATAGATACATTGGAGACGTATCAAGCATCCCCAAGCTTAATTCATGCTCGTCCTTGAGTAGGTAAATGATAAAAACAAAATTTTTGATGCGGAGTGCTTCTTGGCATAATTTTAATGTAATTCTTCTTAATTGTGGTATGAATATTCAGATCCGAAACATTCAAGACAAAAGTTCATGTTGACATAAAAATGATAATACTTCAAGCATACTAACTAAGCAATTATGTCTTCTCAAAATAACATGGTCAAAGAAACTTCATCCCTACAAAATCATATGGTTTAGTCATGTTTCATTTTCGTCACACAAGAATGCTATCATAGTGCACAACCTCGATGACAAGCCAAGCAATTGTTTCATACTTTAGTAATCTCAAACCTATAAACTTTCATGCAACATATGAGCGCGAGCCATGGACATAGCACTATGGGTGGAATAGAATATAATGGAGGGGGGTTATGTGGAGAAGACAAAAAAGGAGAAAGTCTCACATCAACGAGGCTAATCAATGGGCTATGGAGATGCCCACTGATTGATGTTAATGCAAGGAGTAGGGATTGCCATGCAACGGATGCACTAGAGCTATAAATGTATGAAAGCTCAACAAAAGAAACTAGTGGGTGTGCATCCAACTTGCTTGCTCACGAAGACCTAGGGCACTTGAGGAGGCCCATTGTTGGAATATACAAGCCAAGTTCTATACTGAAAAATTCCCACTAGTATATGAAAGTGATAACATGAGAGACTCTCTACCATGAAGATCGTGGTGCTACTTTGAAGCACAAGTGTGGTAAAAGGATAGTAACATTGTCCCTTCTCTCTTTTTCTCTCATTTTTTTGGGCCTTCTCTTTTTTTATGGCCTTTCTCTTTTTTTGGGCTGTTCTTTTTTTTATTCCTCACTTGGGACAATGCTCTAATAATGATGATCATCACACTTCTATTTATTTACAACTCAATGATTACAACTCGAGACTAGAACAAAGATGACTCTATATGAATGCCTCCGACGGTGTACCGGGATATGCAATGAACCAAGAGTGACATGTATGAAAGAATTATGAATGGTGGCTTTGCCACAAATACTATGTCAACTACATGATTATGCTAAGCAATATGACAATGATGAATGTGTCCTGATGAACGGAATGGTGGAAAGTTGCATGGCAATATATCTCGGAATGGCTATGGAAATGCTATAATAGGTAGGTATGGTGGCTGTTTTTAGGAAGATATAAGGAGGTTTATGTGTGAAAGAGCGTATCATATCACGGGGTTTGGATGCACCGGCGAAGTTTGCGCCCACTCTGAATGTGAGAAAGGGCAATGCACGGTACTGAAGAGGCTAGCAAGGATGGAAGGGTGAGAGTGTGTATAATCCATGGACTCAACATTAGTCATAAAGAACTCACATACTTATTGCAAAAATCTACAAGTCATCAAAAACCTCGGCAATACGCGCATGCTCCTAGGGGGATAGATTGGTAGGAAAAGACCATCGCTCGTCCCCGGCCGCCACTCATAAGGAAGACAATCAAATAACATCTCATGTTTCAAATTTGTTGTATAACGTTTACCATACGTGCATGCTACGGGACTTGCAAACCTCAACACAAGTATTTCTCAATTTCACAACTACTCAACTAGCATGACTTTGATATTATTACCTCCATATCTCAAAACAATCATCAAGCATCAAACTTTTCTTAGTATTCAACACACTCATAAGAAAGTTTTATTATTAATCTAGCATACCAAGCATATTAGGATTTTAATCAAATTACCATGGTATTAAGACTCTCAAAATAATCTAAGTGAAGCATGATAGATCAGTAGTTTCTATAAAACAAATCCACCACCGTGCTCTAAAAGATATAAGTGAAGCACTAGAGCAAAACTATAAAGCTCAAAAGATATAAGTGAAGCACATAGAGTGTTCTATCAAATTCCAAATCATGTATGGCTCTCTCAAAAGGTGTGTACAGCAAGGATGATTGTGGTAAACTAATAAGCAAAGACTCAAATCATAAAAGACGCTCCTAGCAAAACACATATCATGTGGTGAATAAAAATATAGCTCCAAGTAAAGTTACCGATAGAAGTAGACGAAAAAGAGGGGATGCCTTCCGGGGCATCCCCAAGCTTTCGCTTTTAGGTGTCCTTAGATTATCTTGTGGGTGCCATGGGCATCCCCAAGCTTAGGCTCTTTCCACTCCTTGTTCCATAATCCATCAAATCTTTACCCAAAACTTAAAAACTTCACAACACAAAACTTAAAGTAGAAAACTCGTGAGCTCCGTTAGCGAAAGAAAACAAAAGACCACTTCAAGGTACTGTAATGAACTCATTATTTATTTATATTGGTGTTATACCTACTTTATTCCAACTTCTCTACGGATTATAAACTATTTTACTAGCCATAGATTCATCAAAATAAGCAAACAACACATGAAAAATAGAATCTGTCAAAAAACAGAACAGTCTGTAGTAATTCTGTATCTAGCGCAAGATCTGGAACCCCAAAAATTCTAAAATAAATTGCTGGACGTGAGAAATTTATCTATTAATCATCTGAGAAAAGAATTAACTAAATAGCACTTTCCAAATAAAAATGACAGCAGTTCTCGTGAACGCTAAAGTTTCTGTTTTTTACAGCAAGTTCAACAAGACTTTCCCCAAGTCTTCCCAACGGTTCTACCTGGAACAAACACTAATTAAACACAAAAAACAGAACCAAAACAGAGGCTAGATAATTTATTTATTACTAAACAGGAGCAAAAAGCAAGGAATAAAAATAAAATTGGGTTGCCTCCCAACAAGCGCTATCGTTTAACGCCCCTAGCTAGGCATAACAAGCAAGAATAGATCTAGGTATTGCCATCTTTGGTAGGCAATTCTTCAATGAGGCATCTATTTCCCTTAGGAATTTCTTTCTTTCTAGTGATTATTAAACTCTTAGGCATAAGAATGAAAAATTCATTTGTAGCAATTGGTTCCTTAATTATAGCAAAAAGATTGGGATGAATACTTATAGATTTAAGATCCGTAGTTTCCTTACTAGATGATTCACCCTTATTTTTAGGAACATACATAAGCTTGGAAATTTTAGTAGGAGGACTTGGAGTATTCTTTACGGAAGAAAAAGCGGTTCCCAAGTTTGTAATGATACCCTCAAGTTTATCAATTCTAGTACAATCTAAGTTTATCTTCTCATTAACTATGGGTTCCTTTTCCTTAATATTTTTCAAAGTCATTCCTACCTTAGATCCATATTGAGTAATTTGATTGTGGATCTTTTTATCTAGATTTTCAATTAATTCAATAGTAGCAACTTTATTTTCAATAATTTCAAGTCTTTGCATAACATGCTCCAAAGTTAACATAGTTCCATTAACCAAAAGAGGTGGTGAGCAAAATAAATCTAACATAGCATTATAAGAATCAAAAGTATGGCTACCCAAGAAATTCCCTCCGGTAATGGTATCAAGGATATATCTATACCAATGATTAACACCTACATAAAAATTGCGGAGAAGAACTGAAGTAGATTGCTTCCTGGTAGATCTATTTTGAGCATTGCAAATTCTATACCAAGCATCTTTTAGATTTTCTCCCTCCCTTTGTTTAAAATTTAGAACTTCATTCTCGGGAGACAACGGAGAAGATATGAGACTAGCCATGACGACAAGCAAAAAAACTAACACACGAGCAAACAAAGAGCAAACGGGCAAAAGAGGCAAATAGAGAGGGAGGATAGAGAGAGAGAGGGCGAATAAAACGGCAAGGGTGAAGTGGGGGAGACGAAAACGAGAGGCAAATGGCAAATAATGTAATGCGGGAGATAGGGATTGTGATGGGTACTTGGTATGTTGACTTTTGTGCAGACTCCCTGGCAACGGCGTGAGAAATTCTTCTTGCTACCTCTTGAGCACTGCGTTGGATTTCCGCGAAGAGGAAGGGATGATGCAGCAAAGTAGCGTAAATATTTCCCTCAGTTTTTGAGAACCAACGTATCAATCCAGTAGGAGGTTACGCTCAAGTCCCTCGTACCTACACAAAAACAATAGCTCAACGCAACCAACGCGCTTAGGGGTTGTCAATCCCTTCACGGTCACTTATGAAAGTGAGATCTGATAGAGATGATAAATAATATTTTTTTGGTATTTTTGGTATAGAGATGCAAAGTAAATAAAGTAAAAGCAAAGTAAAATCAAAGCAATAATAAAGTGATGGAGATTGATATGATGAGAAAGAGACCCGGGGGCCATAGGTTTCACTAGTGGCTTCTCTCAAGAGCATAAGTATTCTATGGTGGGTGAACAAATTACTGTTGAGCAATTGACAGAATTGAGCATAGTTATGAGAATATCTTGGTATGATCATGTATATAGGCATCACATCCGAGACAAGTAGACCGAAACGATTCAGCATCTACTACTATTACTCCACTCATCGACCGCTATCTAGCATGCATCTAGAGTATTAAGTGTCGCGACCGGATTATCAGGATATATTTCCCAAAAAATGGTCCTTGTGCCCACCAGCCCCAGGATTACTAGTAGCTGATGAGGCACCAACTTGATACAGAAATTCCAAGCAAAATACAAAATATGTAGTACAAGACCATTCTGGCCTATGAGTACAACACAAGGTTTCTAGAGGCTGATGGCGGAAGCGGTTTGTGGTTCATCAGCGTCTATGGGACTCCATTTCCCACAGGAACAGCTGACCTGGATAACTCCTATCTTCGTGAGGCTTCTATCACCATTGGGTAGGTTCCGAGGCTGTCATTGCAACGCTCCTCTCCATGCAAGAAATCTGGCCAAGACAATAGCCAGGGACAAGCCAGTGAGTACTTTGAATGTACCCGCAAACAATATGAACTCAGGTATAATACAACAAATGATAAGCATGCCCTGGAATATGCCATGATCACAACGTCAGTCAGGAAATAAAAATCCATGATGCACGCAAGTAGGTTATTCATGTCAAACACGAATATGCAATCAGAGAGTAGAAATAGAATGCACCGATCGGGTGTCTGAAGCGAGGCCTTGAAAGGATAATAATATAAAGCATGCCTTAGTCAGGCGTCTGAGCGACACCACATAGAGGGCTTACAAATAAAATAAATAACAAGCATGCCACAGTCGGGCGTCTGTGCGACACCACATAAAGGGCTTATAAGTAATTGAAATAACAAGCATGCCACAGTCGGGCGTCCGAGCGACACCACATAAAGGGCTTATAAGTAATTTAACTAACAAGCATGCCACAGTTAGGCATCTAAGCGACACCACATAAAGGGCTTATAAGTAATTTAAATAACAAGCATGCCACAGTCGGGCGTTTGAGCGACACCACATAAAGGGCTTATAAGTAATTTAAATAACAAGCATGCCACAGTCGGGCGTATGAGCGACACCACATAAAGGGCTTATAAGAGAATAATCACAGTGAATATCCAGGAGGTAGAGCCGTCCCAAGGATACTCAATAATTCAAATAATACCAATGGTTAGGCTATAGTAATAATAATAATCATAATCATCATATGTCCCAAGTCATGATCAATGTTCTGGTTTAGCAATTTTTCCTTCGAAGACCGACACTAAGACCGACACTTGACCCATCCAGACTGTAGTCCTTAACAACGAACACAGCTATTCGATTAGATATAACCTCTGCTGAGGGTGTACCCTTTGCCCATGACTAACGGATTCCTTTAGTCCATCCGGGCTAATTCCGTCTACGGTCTTTTAATTGAAAACACACCTGACCGCACACACCAGCCTAACTTATCGGTGTCTGGAATCACCCACGACACCCGTTAAGCGAAACTCTAAGTGGGGAGGCTACAACCTCGACTAGCATGGGATCACAAAATTTATAACGCGCGCAAACTAGGGGAGCTACCCCCTCGGCTCCAACCGGAAACACCCATGCCCCCGGACCAAGTGGCATGTCTACCGGATGCAGCCGGTATCTTCCACCATGGCCTCTCTGTATGGTGTGTGCTAGGAAGGGGTTGACAACTTACTGAACCGTACCCTACCTATGGCAGGGACAAGTGGTAGTATGAAACAAGTATGGGGGTCACTAGAACAAGACTCGATCTACGGTCGACTCAGGAGATTAAGGCATTCCCTGCAAGATTAGTATAACAAATATATTTCACACCAACAAACAGAATCACCACTCATCATACCTCACCATGCCTTACCGGACATAATCGTCTCAACGAATTATTAGAGACAAGTTCGTGTCTACCCAAGACAGAGACTTTCCCAGATTCCTCCCGATAGGCATGAAAGGCATATGAGGGTGATTACTAGCAGAAGCATATGAAATTCCAACAACAAGGAATCATCATTATGCACTCATGAATATGATCATAACACTACATAAAATACCGAACACTTCATGTCAAGGTGGTGTCGTATTAGCATCGAACGACACACAACAAATATTATGCCGGGGTTCAGAATGCTTGCCTTCAGGAGTATGCAAGCGGGGGTGCACTTTTTGAAAGTTGCTTCCTTCTTCAAAATCCTATTTTTAAGAAAATTTAAATTAACACATAGTTTCAAAACAGTACAAAAAAGTTGTTTGGAAAATTTTCAAATAAATATGGAAATAAACTAGATGAAATTTGGGAAACAACAAATAAAGAATTAGGTCAAAGGGAGTTATATTTAAAAAGTTATAGCTAGTCAAAGTTTTAGTCAAAATCTGTTTTTAAATTAAATAGAAAAAGAAAAATGGTTCGAATAAGAATACGCTTTCGAGACAGAGAAGACATACTCTTGTGTTTTACGTTTCCACTTAAAACACGTCGGCAGAGCTGGGGTCACTGGCAGGTGGGGCCGTTGAGTCCACTCGTCAGGTTTGACCAGTCGCCCGCGCCCTCCTTCCTTCTCTGGCCGAGCGGTGGCGGGGCTCCGGCGATTGCCACCGACGAACGGCGGCTCCCGGCGGGATTCTGATGGCGGGGATGGATCCGCTGGTCCAGGGCGGTCCTCCAAGTGGTCGATAGGCTGGCGGGGTGGAGGGGGTCGCCGGCGGCGAGCTCCGCTGCGGACTGTGGTTTCGGGTGGATCGGGGTCTCGAGCTATGGTAGCTCCCGATCAGGCTAGAGAGGTGGGACGGCTCCGCACGGTTGAGGGTAGTCGGACGGTGGTGCTGGAAGATCGGGGGAGGCCCTGCTCGCGATGTACGGCACCGGAGCATGGCGGCGGCCGAACTAGCCGGAGACGAGGCAGACTGCCTCCTTCCGTCGATTGCTGGCTATGGGGGCACTAGGGAGATGGCCTGAGGTCGCCTGAGGGTCTGGACGAGCTCGGGGACTCCTTTTATAGGTGGTTGAGGTCGGTTCCCGCGGCTGCGGATAAGAACGCCGGCGAACCGCCGTTCTGTTGCTGGCAGGGCGACGTGGCGGCGACGGGCGCTAGCGGACGGGCTCGTGGATGAGCTCGAGCTGTTCTAGAGGGCAGCTAGCGGGCGGCTGTGGCTTGGGCGGCGCTGCCATGGCAGGTGCGTGTTGCGGACGCCGGCGTGCCGCCAAGAGGGCTCTGACGGCGCTACTGTAGGGCGCTAGGGGCGGCTTGGAGGGTTCTGGCGAGCGGACAAGAATGGGGCACGGCCCTACGGGCAAGCAAAGGCCAGGAGCAAGACGCGGCGGCTCGGTTGCGCGCGTGTGCAAAACGTGCGCTCTGGGCGTGCCCAGAGCACGCACGCTACATGCTCGACAGAAAGCCAGGGTGGCCTAGAGGGCTTGGGTGAGGCTGGCAATTAACAGGTCTAGGTTAGAGGTGGCTAGGAGATTAGTGGACATGCTGGTTTGTCCAGAGGGGCAAGATCACAGTGCAAACATAAAACTATGCCAAAGCTGTCCATGAACACAAGGTGCTCGACAGAATACCATGGACATCTATGCATCTCTTCCGGTGGCCCAAATCTCCAGGTTGGGATCTCTTTAGGTGCAAGTGATGATGGCAAGGCTATTTGGGCAAAACCAGAAACTTGTTAGTGCAAGTTTTGCAAATCTTCAGTTCTAGACACAAAGTGAAGGGCATTATTGCATGGACCAAAAATACTCCAATGGGTCCAATCTCCTGGACTTAAGGGTTTGGTAGGCTAGTCTATAAGCAGGAGAAAAATCAAGGGTAATATGGCAAGATAAAACATGGTTGCAGTACAAAACACCAAACTGGACCCGAATGAAGATGAGGATGATTTGCTCAAATTTTTCAAAGAACACCAATGGGTTTTTGCATAAAGTTGAATTATACACTACTACTAACATCCCCCAATTTTGGTGGAATTTTTAAAGAAATATTTAAATAGGTTGTAGTGTAAATGGAACTCTAAAACTCATGAAAAATCATTTTTTAAAGAAATAAAGCTCAGGAAAAATAATTGTAGAAATAATTCCACTGATAAAAAGGAATGGTCTTGGGAAGATATACAAGTCCAGCAATATTTTTGAAAGGTTTCCACCTAGAAGGAAAAAAACTCAAAAATTCAGAGGGACAGAGTGATCTGAAATTAAAAGATAAAACCAGAAAATAAGAATTTAATTTCCGGGCAAAATTTTAATTAATAAATCAAGGCCAAAATTTTGGGGTGTTACAACACTACCCCCTTAAGAAAAAATCTCGTCCTCGAGATTTGCTAAGGGCTGCTTTGAAAAGAATTACTCCTACTATCTCAAAGTAATATCACAAAAATAACCATCCTACTCATGCAATAAAAAGTGAGTGGGCAATTTAAGTGGTGTAAAACTACAATGTGGAATACTGGCGCTGCGTGGAAAAATCTATGATTGGGGGAAAACGAGAAATTTTTACTTTTGGTTATAGTGAATTTAGAATAAATTTCTAAATTTCTAAAGTACGCTGGTTCTACCCGAGAGCACACTGCTCTCTTTGGCTGACTGGTGGACCCGGGGCCCACTGTCAGTCTCTTCTTCTACCTCTGGCTCTCTTTTCTTCCTCTCTCTCGCATGCTTTCCCGTGCTTTCTCCACCGGCGACATCTAGCGCGTAGAGCATCTAGGCCGTACTACGGTAGTGCGCGGCGCGCTAGCTGCCGGTGCAGCGTGCATTCACCTCGCGGGCCAGTGCGCTGCCGGCGCTACTCATGGATTCGCCTCCGAACACCGGCGATCGAGCGACGAGCGGCGCTGGTGGACTTCGCCCACCGTACACCAATCTCAAGCTATAAAATGACCGAGGTGCTCCTTTCTTCTTCCTCACACCTGGCCTCGCTTCTCCTTCTCCTTCCTTCTCCTCCATTTCTATTTGCAGGAGCTCGAGACGAGGCTCTAATGGCAAAGGTGATGCCGGACTGGTACATGATCCTGATGTGCGGAGGGTTGGCGGCATTGCTGGGGTTCTCCATGCTCTTGTGCGTGATGATCCTCGATGATCATCGTGATGCTTCCGCTCGAGTGTTGGCTCTCCGCGGTGGCGGTGATCATGAGGATTAAGTGCGGTGTCGGGTGCTAACTGTTGTCAGTGTGCTGGAGGCAACTTGCACCCGAATGATTACCCACAAATCTCTCCTTCAGAGACTGTGGTGTGCTAGGGAGGTGATCAGTTAGGTGCAAAATGTGCATGTGGATTTACAATTAGTGCACGTGGTCGAGTGGTTGTGGTTGTGAGTCTGCTGTCGTGGTGCTGTGTGAATAAGAATCTACGTCGTGAAGAGATATACGCTGCAACAACTCAGGGAAAAATCTCACTTCAGAATTTACCGAGGGTGAAATTAGTTAATCAAAATTAACAGCAGTAAAAACTACTCACATTAATTGAAACCAAATATTTAATTCATCGCACAAATTTAGGATACCACGCATAAGTTGCAACACATAACTAGATGTTGGGACAATAAACATAGAGTGACGTCTACAATGAAAACGGCAAATAGACAGGGTCCTGAGAAAATGTCTATGGTACTAGGGCACACTCTTCTATCGGGGGAAGCGGGTTGACTAGTCGAAGAACGCATCTCTCTTGCTCGAGCCTCATTGGTCTACCAATGGCGATCTGAGGATTTAAATCAGCGAGGCTCTGGAGATAACCCATTACTCGTTGGGTCAAATGCTCTTGAGCGATGACATACTGGGCAAGGTTGGCCAGTACTGGGTCTCTCTCAATTCGTCCACCGGGAAAAGATGCTACTTCTCCGGGTGTTGCATGACTCGGGAAGTAATAATACCCTCGTTTGCTGGCATAGGGTACCGTGAATAGAAGGCGAGCAAGCGCTTCGTACGCAGCAGCTTCTATGGCCATTTGCGGAGTCGGCATAGATTTCCCCACGAAGGAGACTTCTGTTGGGTCTTGGTTTGGGTTTGCAAGAGGGATGTGCAGCACTGCCCAATATTTCGAGGTGGATGGGGTGATCCTCGATTTGAGCAACTTGTACTGGGGTGGATGGGTAGAACTCATGGTACTGCAGGTAAAGTCCCACAATATTTTAACAAAACTACCTGGGGTTGCATCTGGAGTTCTCAGATAAATACTAGGGCTTGGCATGGCAAAGAAATGGCTGTGAGATTTGTGCACAAGGTGAGGGATACTTGGTAAGGTCCCGAGGTGGCCTTTTATATAGCATCTGGGCTGGGTCATTTATCACGGTGAGGGGCAACTAGTTTGTCGGTTGTGCTCTATGGGGTCGGGGTCAATGCCACAGATACACATATCTCACAGAAGTGACGTATAACTGTGGGTGTCGTCGGGGGTGGTTTTTGGTAGCTATGCCCGGAATTAAAAATGCAACCGTACACCAACATACTTATGCATGGCTACTATTTGAAATAGGGGCGCACAAGCAGACAACATTTAATTATGGCGATACAAGATCACACAATTACAAGGCGTGGACATACTAAGACTCGGTACTACTCGAGTGACTTAGTCTACCTCGTTAATATCTAAGCGGGCATGCCTTGTGGACGTCGAGGCTTCTCCATGGGCTTCATCGTCGGGGTTAGCTGGATGGAGTTGAGGAGCTGCAGGGTCGGGGTAGCGATGATGACCATCGCGGGGGTTGTTGGCCACAATCCCGTTGGAGCGTGTTCCCAAAAGGCGAAGAATCACTTGTGGGGACACCAAAGCATTTTGGTCGATGGCTGGGGCAGGCCTCAAGGACTCGATCGGTTGTCCGAACAACACAACTGGGTTGTCAGCGTCGGGCGCATCCCCTCCTCTTGTCGGGGCTCGACAAACCAGTTCTCCACGAGCTGCGATCAGATCAAGGGTGATTTGATCGAACAGTTCCTCTAGTGCACTTACATAGTGCACCAGATGCAACAATGCAGGATATGTCTCGTGATCTCCGTTGGCAACCTGGGGTGGCCTACCATACCCGTCACGGTTGGGGTAGTAGTAGAACGAGCGACAGTTAAATCTAGGCGACAAGTGCCAGAGTTGAACTATAGCCTCTCGAGCAGCTAGTTGGATGGCTTGTGGCTCAAAGGAAGTTGTCCTTCCGGTGAACCTGTAGGGGCGTTCTGGCGATAGACCCCTACCATAGACGTGCACAGTGGCCCAGAATTGACGGCTCTCACTGCTCATGGGCCCTTGGTACACAACATACTCTGGGGGCTCTTCTAATGCAAAGGCACGGCGGGTGAGGTTTGCTAGCCCGGTCACAAAACCTCTAAGGTTGGTTGCTGTGGTCTCATTGTGCACAATGGGGCCAGGCATAATAGCTCGGTTTGTGGAAGAGGCTGTGTTGTGCTGGGTTGAGGCTAGCATGCCCTTTTTATAGAAAAATGGGACGGAGTCTTCCTTCGCATGCTTGCGAAAGAGACTATTTAGGTGTCGGTCACTGGCCCGTGATCGACAGGCTAGGCTGGTAGGTTTGGCACCGACTGCCAAAAGATGTCGGGGTCACTGTGTAGCTATCTTACACGAGAAGCTTGGATGGCGCTAGGTTAAGCTCTAGTGGATTGGTTAATCTAGGTTTATTGACCTGGCCAAGATGGGATTAGCCAATGGTCAGCCTGGCTCTGATACCAAAGTTGTCGCAACCGGATTTTCAGGATATATTTCCCAAAAAATGGTCCTTGTGCCCACCAGCACCAGGATTACTGTTACCTGATGAGGCACCAACTTGATACAGAAATTCCAAGGAAAATACAAAATATGTAGTACAAGACCATTCTGGCCTATGAGTACAACACAAGGTTTCTAGTCGTTGATGACGGAAGCGGTTTGTGGTTCATCAGCGTCTATGGGACTCCATTTCCCACAGGAACAGCTGACCTGGATAACTCCTATCTTCGCGAGGCTGCTACACCATTGCGTAGGTTCCGGGGCTGTCATTGTCGGATTTCGGGTTCCGGCAGACCCTTGAGGTTCGAACACTGGGGTGCGCGCGGAGATTCCGCCTTCTACCTACCTGCACCCCTCCGCCTTGCTAAGATCTAAGCTATGGAAAGAACAACACAAGAGACACAGGGTTTATACTGGTTCGGGCCACCGTTGTGGTGTAATACCCTACTCCAGTGTGTGGTGTGGTGGATTGCCTCTTGGGCTGATGATGATGAGCAATACAAGGAAGAACATCCTCGTGAGGGTCTGTTCTTTGCTGGGGGGGATGAACTGCTAGGAGGAGTTCAGTCGCCCTTCTCTCTCTCTCTCTGTGATGCTACTCGATCCGATCCTAGCTAGTTTCTCTCTTGGCTTCTAGATTCTCCCTTCTTGATTGCCCCTCTACCCTGGGGGTGGCTAGTCCTATTTATAGGAAAAGGCCCTAGGCCTCTTCCCAAATATTGAGCGGGAAGGGCGCCAACAATTGGCCATTTTGAAGGGGAACATCTGGTACACTTATCCTGACTAAAGTTGGTCCTCGCCTGCCAAAGGCTCTGGTGGTGACGCTGGCTTGGGCTCCACAATGACTTCCTCCCTGCCGTTGGACTGGTCTTGGTCTCGTTGCACCGAAACGGGTGCCTTTGCTTGATGCTCACGCCTGCGCTTGCTCCCTTTGCACCAAAGAGGAAAGGAGGACACTGCGCGGCTGGCGCCCACATGGCGCTTTTGGTCGTCATGGCTTGCGTCATGGGCACCTCGTGAGGTACCCCGCCTTGATCTCTCCGCCTCCTCGCGAGCCAGCCTGATGAGGCCGTGCCTGAGGAAGCTCCGTGTCGTCCGCCCCGTGAAGCTTAGCCCCTCGCGAGGGTCTTGGGTCTGTGTTGATGAAGATGGGCCGTGCTGGGCCCCCTTTTGAGCCACGCCATAGGCCGCAGGCAGGCAAGTCTAGGGACCCCCGTTCCCAGAACACCGACAGTAGCCCCCGGGCCCAAGGCGCGCCCGGACTTGGCCGTGCAGGGAGGCGAAAGGGCAAGAGCGAAGCGCCGCGGGCCCTAACAGCCTGCGTCCTTGGGCGCCGCGTGGCGGTTGACTGGACGTGGGCGCCTCAGCAACCGTGCGAGTTGATAAGGGAGCGGCATCTGCCTAGGCTTTGCTTTTTTTTTTGCTTTCTCCGGTTGCTGCTCAGATCCCCTTTCTTGCGCCTCTCCTTCCTTCCTCCATAATTTCCAGATCTACTCCGACCGTGTGACCTAGGAAGCCATGGCGCCTCGTCAGTCCCCGACCGGAGCTTGGTACTTGTCTGCCCTGGACTCGCCGAACGTGTTGGAGGCGAGCCTCGCCCGGTTGCGCCGGATGGCAGCGGCGCAGGGCATCGACGGGGCAAAGGTGTTCAAGGCCGACTCCGCCACCCCTGAGGGCCAAGGAGCACCTTCTATCCGTCCTTTGTAAGCGCCATTGTTGCTGGCCTGGTGCCTCCCTTCTCCGAGTTCTTCTTCTCTGTCCTTCACCATTATAAGCTACAGGCTCTGCATCTCCACCCCAACTCCGTCCTTCTCCTGGAAATCTTTGCCTATTACTGCAAGGCTCACGTAGGGGTGCAGCCCTTAGTGGCCTGGCTGCGCCACTACTTCTACCTCCGGACCTCTCGCGGTCCTGCTTCCGCGTGCGAGAGCTTCATCGTGTACGGTGGCGCCATTGCCATTTCGAACCCCGGGAAAAGGATTGAGGGCTTCAGGAGCAAGTGGGTCTTGGAAGATGCTGGGCGCATCCACCCTCGGCTGATCTTGCCCACGGAGCAACCCACGAGCTCTAGCGATTGGGGTCGAGCGGAGCTTGCGGACCCCCGCGCGAAGCTGGTGTTGGAGAAGATGGACGCGGATCTGAGGCCGGGCAACATGGCGGCGGCGAAGCTGACCGGCGCATCGCTGCTGAGGGAATTCCTGGAGGACCAGCTGGCTCTGCTTCGGCAGTACTCACTTCCGATGTGGAGGCCCCATCCGAGCCCCGCGGCCTTGGCCGACGAAGATCTGGCTGCGGTCCTCCAATCTCTGGTCGGGGGCGACGTGGCGAGGTTGGAGGGCGCTCCTACGCCCTTGTTCCTCCGTGATGACTGGGAGCAGGTAGTGGAGTTCATGCCCGTCTTCAACGGGGACGGGCCCATGCCCATGGAAACTCCCGAGGAATCGGTGGACGTGTCCTCCGACGACTCCAGCAAAGAGGAGGAAGGAGGGGAGCGGGAAAAAGGGCCTGACTCCGAGGCGACTGACGGAGAGTCGAGGGCTCCCCTCCCCTGGTGCAGGTCCCGCGCTCTCTGCCTCTCTCCAAGCGATGACGATGAGGATGATGACGAGCTGGGCGGCGGTAGCTTGCCCCCGATCCGGAAGAAGGACAGGACCAGGCTGATCTCCCGCGGGTCTGCCCCCGCCCCGAGGCGGACCGCAGATGCGCCTTCTGCTCCCGAGCTTCCCAAGGTTGACCCTTCCGGCCGGCTTTCAGGCTTCAAATTTGGTCGGAGGCTGCCTGAGCTCACTGGCGACGACCCGTAAGCGCTTCATTCTTGTCTTTATTTCTTGTTCTGCTGCTGAGGCTTGACGTCCACATCTCTTGGACAGGCTGGCGCCCGCAGCAAAGAAGCCGAAGGGAGCTCCTGCGGTTCCATCCGTGGCAGCGCCTCTGCCCGTGAAGGAAGCTGACTGCGACGCACGGGCTTCTCCTGCCCGGTCGTCCTCGCGAGGCCTGGCTGAGCCGGCTGGGGCGAGCTCAGCCCCCATGGCCCAAGTGACTCCCGAGGTGCCTTTGCCTGCTGCCGCCACTACAGCTGTTGGGGCGCAGCAGGCTCCGCCTCAGGATGCTGTGGTCGCGCTGCCGCCTTCTCCTCCTACTCCACCGGATGCTGTCTCTCCGACTCCTCCTGCCGTTCTGGATCGTGCTGCTGCTGAGCTGGACCGGCTGCGGCAGGATCTTCTTGGCGCCGACCCTCGCTTGGTGGCCTGGCGCTTGGAGCTGGCTTCAGGATGGATTCGCTCTGACGCTTCGATTCGGGTGGCGCTGGTCCAGGCCTCGACGGCTTGCGGTGAGGAGAGGCAGGCCGTCCTTGAGGCGAAGGCTGCTCATGACGCAGCCCTGGGGGAGGTGGTCGACGTCCGTGGTCGCTGCAAGACGCTGGAGGACGAGCTGCAAGGCCTGTGGGACCAGCTCGCAAAAGAGGCCCGCCTTCGCCAAGAGCAGGAAGAAGGCGTGAAGGCTCGCGAGGCGCCCGTCAAGGAGAGGGAGGTCAAGCTCAGGAAGCGCCGTGACCGCCTAGGCGCGCTGGAGCAGGAGTTGGGGGCGAGGAAGGTCGAGCTGGACGACAAGGCCCAGGTTCTTGCCGAGGACCGCGTGGCCTTCGCGGAGATGGAGGCGAAGGCTCGCTCCTCGCTGAGGACGCTTTACGACAGCGGCCTAGAGAGCCCGCTGGCTGGCGCCGAGGATGGCCCCGCCAAGCTTCTTCCCTTCCTGGTTCGCGCTCTTGAAGACGTCGCCCTTGTCCTTGGCCCCACGGCCGAGGCCGAGGCGCGTGTCCTGTCTTCTGCAGTGCTGACGCGGGTCCTCACCCACATCTACCTTCGCGATCCCGACGTCGACCTCGACAGGCTGCTGGAGCCAGTAAGCGGCGAGCATGCCGCTGCCGCTGCCGAGGCCGTGAAGGGTCGCGCGGAGGCTCTGCTAGGGAAGTTCCGGGCCTTCAGCACCAAGCTGAAGCAAGGCGCTGCCGACCCCGCTGCTCCATGAGGCGAACCCACTCCGCGCTGCTCCACCGCCGACAAGTGACTCCGTTGTGGCTCCTGTCCTGCCTTTAATTCCTGCACATGTATCATGCCTCGGGGAGGCGTTTAAACTTGCGTTTGGCATTGAGATAATAGTGTGGACTGTAATATTTGCTTTTGAATTCCTTGAAATTTACGCTTTTCCTTCCTACTTTCTTATGTTCTACGCCGGCAGAGCCCGGCCCCGCGCATACCTCAGCCGCCGTTAGCCCCGACCGGAGACCAGGACAGGACCAAGGAGTGAGGGGCTACGTGGCAAGTTAGGCTCCTGAGTCGGGATGCTCAGGAGTCCCCCTTGGCGCATGAACAGCAAGTAGGGAGGTGTGATGTGGGTGGATCTACCGTTTTACGTCTGCAGAGCCTGGCTGCGCGCATACCTCAACCGACGTTAGCCTTTCGGAACTAAGGAGTGAGGGGCTACGTGACCAGTTAGGCTCCTGAGTCGCGATGCTCACGAGTCCCCCTTGACGCTCAAACGGCCTTCGTACCTTGGCTCCGCTCGGGGAGAGACGCGCGACAAACCAGGCCCGGGGGGGCCTGGCTGGGTGGCGTGCGTCTGGGCGTGACCCAGGCGCAGCCCCCGTGCCCAGCCCCCTCGCACGGCACTCCCGAGGGGAGGCATTATGATGAGGCTAGACACTGAGCTCTGGGCTCCCTAAGGTTGATGCGGCCCGGGGGCCGCCCTCAGTTGTTTATCACCAGCGCGGAGCATAGCGCTTCCATATGTGTACGGGCATAGCCGCTCCTCGGTAGTGTCGTCAGCCAGCGTGGAGCATGGTGCTTCCACTGGTACATGGGAGGGGGCTCCCCTCCGGGAGGAGCCCTAGGGGCGTGTACAGCCCCGCCCTGACACGTGGCTGGCACGGTAGGGCCTGGCGAGGTGTATCTGGGCACCCGTGAGCCAGCGCGGGACTCACGGGGCCCTACCTCTAGGTGGGTTGCGCCTGGCACTGGGCCTTATCTTGTGATGTGTCCCTGCAAATTTGGTTAGATGCCGGCACTCTACGTCCTCAGGTCCCGGCCCTCGAGCTGGTCTCAGCCGTCGCTAGTATGCCAGGTCGCGATGCCGTGGACAAGGCCAGAGGGTGAGGGCTGGAGAGCCAGTAAGAGCCCTGAGTCGCGATGCTCAGGTACCCCCCCCCCCTTTAACGTGCAAGTGGTCGGCATGGAGAAGAAGAGGTGCCGTGGACAGGCATCAAATAATCAAGCATGGTGGGTCGAACGCATAGCCAGAAATAAACGCAAAAGGGATACATGCCGCTGGGTCTGGCCCGAGTGACTTGGGGGATGATGCAGCCCGAGGGGCGCCCCCAACAAGGTAAGCTAACAACATGAAATAAAAGGGATACATGCCGCAGGGACGGACCCACGCGGCCTGGGAATAATGCAGCCCTGGGGGGCACTCCCAGCTGGAAATGAAACTTGAAAGATGTCACCTGATGATGTTGAGGATGAAGGAGTGTTGGCGTAGCAGACTCGGTGGGCTGCGGAAGCCGATCCTCACGAGCCCCCAGGCCCAGGGGCCTCGGGAGGCTCCGGAGGCGCTGGTGGCTCCTCGCGGACCATCTCCATCTCCGCCAGGGCTGCGGAACGCCTGGCCTCTTGAGCCTCCATGATGCCCCTCATGAGGCGCTGGTACGTGGCAGCCGCGTTCGGCAAGCCGTAAGGCATGCGAACGCAGCTGTGGGGTGGACCTTCGCAGCGTCCCACTCGCGAGGGCCAGAGGCGCTCCAGAGAGGCGACTCGATTGAGCCCTGGTATGTCGATGTAGACGCGCAGCCCACCATCCTCGCCTGGATGGGGAGCCACAGCTGGTAGGCGGCGACCGCCTTTCATGACTCTTGACTCCTGTAGCTCCTGAATGGCCTTGCTGACGAACTCCTGAGGGTCTGGCCCTCCTTGCCTTACTCCTTCTTGAGGGAAACGTGCTTCAAAACACGCCTCCATGTGGTGCCCAAGCGCCTCCCTCGTGACCTTAGCCAGGTCGGTGGCCCTCCAGGGGAGAGCCCCCGAGCCCTGCCTGTGGAGGGCGCCGGGCACGCTTTCCTATGCGATGGAAGGAGGTTCCCCCTAGGCAGGCGCGGGCCCTGAGGGGCCTGCCTCCTGAGGGACCGGGCTGGACGGTGTCTTCTTCTTCTTGGGGGCGGTCTCGGGAAGCCTCCTGCTTCCGCGATCCGGGTCTTCCAGTGATGCGGCCTGAAAGGCTTGTTCCAGGGAACACACCGCGTCCTTCTCTTCACAGGGCACCGTGATGACTCCACCACTTCCTGGCATCTTGAGGACGTTGTAGCCGTGGTGAGTTACGGCCATGAACTTGGCCAGCGCTGGGTACCCAAGGATGGCATTGTACGGCAGGCGAATGTGAGCGACGTCGAAGTCGATGAGCTCGGTGCGGTAGTTGTCGCGTGCCTCGAAGGTGACAGGGAGGCGGACCTGCCCAATCGGGACCGTGGAGCCATCGGTGACTCCGAAGAAAGGCTTGGTTGGCTGAAGCTGGTTGCAGGGCACTTGGAGATTGTTGAATGTTTCCACGGACAGGACATTGAGCCCTGCCCCGCCATCGATGAGGGTCCTGGTGACCACCACGTTGCTGATGATTGGGGAACAAAGCATCGGGAGGACTCCGGCTGTGGCCGCACACTTGAGCTGATTTGCTGAGCTGAACGTGATGGCACACGCCGACCACTTGAGAGGGCGCGTGGCTTCGAGCTTGGGGAGGACTGCATTCACTTCACGGGCGAACTGCTTGAAGATGCGTTGAGAGGCTGGGGCTTGAGCCCTGCCCAGGATGCAGGCGATCGTGCGCGGCTCCTGGAAGCCCCCAGCCCCTCGTCCTGATGGCGGTCCTCGTTTCTCCTTGGTTGCGGCGGCAGCGGAGGGAGGCCTGCGTTGCCTTGCGGGCGATCCTCGCGAGGCTGATCCCTCCAGTCTCCCTCGCGAGGCGGGTCTTGCTAGTGATCCTCGCGAGGTCGATCGCGCCACCCTTGGCGCGGGCAGCGGTCTTCCCAGTGTCCTGCGTTCCTTCCTCCTCCTCAACCGTAGCCCCGGTCACCATGGTCGGGGCGACGGCCGATCCTTCCTTCTCACACGGCTCGGAGCTCTTGACATTCATTGGTGTTGTGGGTGTGGAGGTCGTGTTACACACAGTACCGACTTCCCTTGGAAGATTCGGGCTAATCTCTGCCCCTCTTGGTGTCTGGTTCTGCCGCGAGCATGGCAGCCCCCTTGCGATTCACATCCTTGGCCATGGGCTTCTTCTCTTCTGGGTCTACGGCAGGCAGCTCGAGGTGCGAGAGACGCCCTTCCTCAGCCCTAGCGCACTTGGTTGCCAAGTTGAACAACTCCAAGGAAGTGCACAGGTATTCATGCATCGCCAGCTCCTCCTTCATCTTGACATCGCGCACGCCGTCGGAAAAGGCCGAGATGATGGCCTCCTCGGTCACCTTGGGAATCTTGAGGCGTGCGTTGTTGAAGCACTGGATGTACTTCTGCAGGGTCTCTCCGGGTTGTTGCTTGATGCGGCGCATGTTGCTCACGGCGGGTGGTCGGTCGCGAGTAGCTTGGAAGTTGGAAATGAAGCGGGTGCGCATCTCGTCCCAGGAGGAGATCGTGCCTGGAGCCAGGTTCAGGAGCCAGGTGTGGGCCCCGTCCTTGAGCGCCATGGGAAACCAGTTCGCCATGACCTTCTCGTCTCCGTTGGCAGCTTCGATGCCCAGCTCATAGAGCTGGAGGAACTCCGCAGGGTCGGCCGTGCCGTCGTAACGAGGAGGCAGGTCTGGCTTGAACTTGCCGGGCCACGCGACGCTGCGTAGCTCGGTGGTGAAGGCACGACAGCCTGCTGTGGCCACGGGAGGCCTTGGGGGCGGAGAGCTTGGTCTTTCATGTCCCCACGCGCTGCAGCTGGGAGCAGCGCGGGGTCTTGACGTGCGGGAGCAGGATCATGGTCGCGACGTGCTGGAGCAGGGAGCGCCAGGGCAGCTTCTTGCGGGCGAGGGACTTCTTGGCAGCTCTGCTCTTGCCGCGCTGGCACCTGACGGAGCGGGTTCCGCCCAGGGGCCATGCGCCTTGGAGCCATGGCGCCTTCTTGAGGAGGAGGTGGCTGGGGCGCCCCCGGAGCTTCGTCGCCCGCGCGGGGCGGGGTGCGGTGCAGCAGAACGGACGGTGCAGGAGAGCCCCCTGCGGCGCGGACGAGCTCGGCGATGCGGTCGAGCCATTCTTCGTAGACGTCGTCGACGGGACGGTAGCGCAGGAGCTCGTTTGCCGCGATGAGAGCAGCTCGAGCCTCCATGGGTGCGCGGAGCGCGCGGGACGAAGAACCAGCTGGGGTGAGCGAGGGAGTAGCGGTGCGGCCGTCTTGCCGCACGGACGGATGCTGAGACGACGCTTGCTACTCATTCCTCGCCGGGCCGGTGGCGGCGTTGATGGCAAGTGACGGGGAACGGCGAGGACGCCCGCCGACAGGAGCCGTCTGGGCGACGCGGGAAGCGAGAGCGGCCCGGCGCTCGGCGCGGGCCCGACGAGCGTCAGACATGGACGCGATGGTCGGAGGAGAACGGGGTGGTGGAAGACGAATTCCGGCGCACCCCTACCTGGCGTGCCAAATGTCAGATTTCGGGTTCCGGCAGACCCTTGAGGTTCGAACACTGGCGTGTGCGCGGAGATTCCGCCTTCTACCTACCTGCACCCCTCTGCCTCGCTAAGATCTAAGCTATGGAAAGAACAGCACAAGAGACACAGGGTTTATACTGGTTCGGGCCACCGTTGTGGTGTAATACCCTACTCCAGTGTGCGGTGTGGTGGATTGCCTCTTGGGCTGATGATGATGAGCAATACAAGGAAGAACAGCCTCGCGAGGGTCTATTCTTGGCTGGGGGGATGAACTGCTAGGAGGAGTTCAGTCGCCCTTCTGTGTGTGTGTGTGTGTGTGTGTGTGATGCTACTCGATCCGATCCTAGCTAGTTTCTCTCTTGGCTTCTAGATTCTCCCTTCTTGATTGCCCCTCTACCCTGGGGGTGGCTAGTCCTATTTATAGGCAAAGGCCCTGGGCCTCTTCCCAAATATTGAGCGGGAAGGGCGCCAACAATTGGCCATTTTGAAGGGGAACATCTGGTACACTTATCCTGACTAAAGTTGGTCCTCGCCTGCCGAAGGCTCTGGTGGTGACGCTGGCTTGGGCTCCACAATGACTTCCTCCCTACCGTTGGACTGGTCTTGGTCTCGTTGCACCGAAATGGGTGCCTTTGCTTGATGCTCTCACCTGCGCTTTCTCCCTTTGCACCAAAGAGGAAAGGAGGACACTGCGCGGCTGGCGCCCGCCTGGCGCCTTTGGTCGTCATGGCTTGCGTCATGGGCACCTCGTGAGGTACCCTGCCTTGATCTCTCGCCTCCTCACGAGCCAGCCTGATGAGGTCGTGCCTGAGGAAGCTCCGTGTCGTCCGCCCCGTGAGGCTTGGCCCCTCACGAGGGTCTTGGGTCTGTGTTGATGAAGATGGGCTGTGCTGGGCCCCCTTTTGAGCCACGCCGCAGGCCGCAGGCAGGCAAGTCTGGGGACCCCCATTCCCAGAACACCGACAGTCATCACAACGCTCCTCTCCATGCAAGAAATCTGGCCAAGACAATAGCCAGGGACAAGCCAGTGAGTACTTTGAATGTACTCGCAAACATTATGAACTCATGTATAATCCAACAAATGATAATCATGCCCTGGAATATTCCATGATCACAACGCCAGTCACGAAATAAAAATCCATTATGCACGCAAGTAGGTTATTCATGTCAAACACGAATATGCAATCATAGAGTAGAAATAGAATGCACCGATCGGGTGTCTGAAGCGACGCCTCGAAAGATAATAATATAAAGCATGCCTCAGTCGGGCATCTGAGCGACACCACATAGAGGGCTTACAAATAAAATAAATAACAAGCATGCCACAGTCGGGCATCTATGCGACACCACATAAAGGGCTTATAAGTAATTTAAATAACAAGCATGCCACAGTCGGGCGTCTGATTGCTACGTCTTGAGCTTGCGTTGGTTTTCCCCGAAGAGGAAGGGATGATGCAGCAGAGTAGCGTAAGTATTTCCCTCGGTTTTTGAGAACCAAGGTATCAATCCAGTAGGAGCCCACGCTCAAGTCCCTCGTACCTGCACAAAGCAATAGCTACTCGCAACCAACGCGATTAGGGATTGTCAAGCCCTTCACGGTCACTTACGAGAGTGAGATCTGATAGATATAATATTTTTGGTATTTTTGGTATAAAGATGCAAAATAAAAAGAAAAAGCAAAGTAAAAAAGCAAAACAAGATTAAAGTGATGGAGATTGATATGATGAGAATAGACCCGGGGGCCATAGGTTTCATTAGTGGCTTCTCTCAAGAGCATAAATATTCTACGGTGGGTGAACAAATTACTGTTGAGCAATTAACAGAATTGAGCATAGTTATGAGAATATCTAGGCATGATCATGTATATAGGCATCACGTCCGTGACAAGTAGATCGAAATGATTCTACATCTACTACTATTACTCCACTCATCGACCGCTATCCTACATGCATCTAGAGTATTAAGTTAAAAACAGAGTAACGCCTTAAGCAAGATGACATGATGTAGAGAGATAAATTCATGCAATATGAAATAAACCCCATCTTGTTATCCTCGATGGCAACGATACAATACGTGCCTTGCTGCCCCTTCTATCACTGGGTAAGGACACCACGAGATCGAACCCAAAGCTAAGCACTTCTCCCATGGCAAGAACTACCAATCTAGTTGGCCAAACCAAACGGATAATTCGAAGAGACTTGCAAAGATAACCAATCATACATAAAATAATTCAGAGAAGATTAAAATATTATTCATAGATAGACTTGATCATATACCCACAATTCATCGGTCTCAACAAACACACCGCAAAAAGAAGATTACATCGAATAGATCTCCACAAGAGAGGGGGAGAACTTTGTATTGAGATTCAAAGAGAGAGAAGAAGCCATCTAGCTACTAACTATGAACCCGAAGGTCTGAGGTAAACTACTCACACTTCATCGGAGGGGCTAGGATGATGTAGAATCCCTCTGTGATGACGACCCTCTTCCGACGGAGCTCCGGAACAGGCCCCAAGATGGGATCTCGTGGATACAGAAAGTTGCGACGGTGGAATTAGGTTTTTGGCTCCTGTTCTGATCGTTTGGGGGTACGTGTGTATATATAGGAGGAAGAAGTACGCCGGAGGAGCAACGAGGGGCCCACAAGGCAGGGGGCACGCCCCCACCCTCGTGACCGCCTCTTTTGTTCCTTGGAGCAGGGTCCAAGTCTCCTGGATCACGTTCGGTGAGAAAATCACGTTCCCGAAGATTTTATTCTGTTTGGACTCCGTTTGATATTCCGTTTATCTGAGACACTGAAATAGGCAAAAAACAACAATTTTGGGCTGGGCCTCCGGTTAAAAGGTTAGTCCCAAAAATAATATAAAAGTGGAAAATAAAGCCCAATATAGTCCAAAATAGTAGATAATATATCACGGAGCAATCAAAAATAATAGATACGTTGGAGACGTATCAGGCATCCCCAAGTTTAATTCCTGCTCGTCCTTGAGTAGGTAAATGATAAAAAGAGAATTTTTGATGCGGAGTGCTACTTGGCTTAATTTCAATGTAAATCTTCTTAATTTTGGTATGAATATTCAGATTAGAAAGATTCAAGACAAAAGTTTATATTGACATAAAAAATAATAATACTTCAAGCATACTAACAAAGCAATTATGTCTTCTCAAAATAACATGGCCAAAGAAAGTTATCCCTACAAAATCATATAGTCTGGCTATGCTCCATCTTCACCACACAAAGTATTTAAATCATGCACAACCCCGATGACAAGCCAAGCAATTGTTTCATACTCTAACTTTTTCAAAACTTTTTCAATCTTCACGCAATACATGAGCGTGAGCCATGGATATAGCACTATAGGTGGAATAGAATGGTGGTTGTGGAGAAGACAAAAAGGAGGGGAAGATAGTCTCACATCAACTAGGCATATCAACGGGCTATGGAGATGCCCATCAATAGATATCAATGTGAGTGAGTAGGGATTGCCATGCAACGGATGCACTAGAGCTATAAATGTATGAAAGCTCAACAAAAGAAACTAGTGGGTGTGCATCCAACTTGCTTGCTCATGAAGACCTAGGGAAATTTGAGGAAGCCCATTATCGGAGACTAGATGGTGGCTACTTTGAAGCACAATATAATATAGAGAGTCTCACATCAAGCCAAGTTCTATAATGTAAAATCCCACTAGTATATGAAAGTGACAACATATGAGACTCTCTATATGAAGAACATGGTGCTACTTTGAAGCACAATATATGAGACTCGCTATATCATGGTGCTACTTTGAAGCACAAATGTGGAAAAAAGGATAGTAGCATTGCCCCTTTTTATTTATTTTCTTTTTTTGGGGCCTTCTTTTTTTCTTGGGCCTTTTTTTGGACAATGCTCTATTGAATGATGATCATCACACTTTTATTTATTTACAACTCAATGATTACAACTTGATTCTAAAACAAAGTATGACTCTATATGGATGCCTCCGGTGGTGTACCGGGATATGCAATGAATCAAGAGTGACAAGTATGAAGAAATTATGAACGGTGGCTTTGCCACAAATACTTATGTCAACTACATGATCATGCTAAGCAATATGACAATGATGAATGTGTCATGATGAACTAGATGGTGGAAAGTTGCATGGCAATATATCTCGGAATGGCTATGGAAATGCCATAATAGGTAGGTACGGTGGCTGTTTTGAGGAAGGTATATGGTAGGTGTATGATACCGGCGAAAAGTGTGCGGTATTAGAGAGACTAGCAAAGGTGGAAGGGTGAGAGTGTGTATAATCCATGGACTCAACATTAGTCATAAAGAACTCATATACTTGTTGCAAAAATCTAGAAGTTATCAAAGCAAAGTATTACGCTCATGCTCCTAGGGGGATAGATTGGTAGGAATAGACCATCGCTCGTCCCCGACCGCCACTCATAAGGAAGAAATCAATAAACAAATCATGCTCCGACTTCGTTACATAACCGTTCACCATACGTGCATGCTACGGGAATCACAAACCTTAACACAAGTATTCTTTAAATTCACAACTATTCAACTAGCATGTCTTTAATATTATCACCTCCATATCTCAAAACAATTATCATGCTTCAATCTTTTCTTAGTATTCAACACACTCAAAAGAAAGTTTCACAAATCTTGAATACCAAGCATATTATTATTAAGCAAATTACCATGCTATTAAGAGACTCTCAAAATAATTTAAGTGAAGCATGAGAGATCAATAGTTTCTTTAAAACAAATCCACCACCGTGCTCTAAAAGATCTAAGTGAAGCACATAGAGCAAAATTATAACGCTCAAAAGATATAAGTGAAGCACATAGAGCAAAACTACTTAGCTCAAAAGATATAAGTGAAGCACATAGAGCAAAACTACTTAGCTCAAAAGATATAAGTGAAGCACATAGAGTATTCTATCAAATTTTAATTCATGTATGGCTCTCTCAAAAGGTGTGTACAGCAAGGATGATTGTGGCATACTAAGACACAAATACACAAATAATACAAGACGCTCTAGGCAAAACACATATCATGTTGGTGAATAAAAATATAGCTCCAAGTAAATTACCGATGGAAGTGGACGAAAGAGGGGATGCCTTCCGGGGCATCCCCAAGCTTTGAATTTTTGGTGTCCTTGGATTATCTTGGGGCTGCCATGGGCATACCCAAGCTTAGGCTCTTTCCACTCCTTGTTCCATGATCCATCAAAAGAATTCACCCAAAACATGAAAACTTCACAACACAAAACTCAAAATGGAAAACTCGTGAGCTCCGTTAGCGAAATAAAACAAAAGACCACTTCAGGGTACTGTAATGAACTCATTCTTTATTTATATTGGTGTTAAACCTACTGTATTCCAACTTGTCTATGGATTGTAAACTATTTTACTAGCCATAGATTCATCAAAATAAGCAAACAACACACGGAAACAGAATCTGTCAAAAACAGAACATTCTGTAGTAATCTGCAGCTAGAGCAAGATCTGGAACCCCAAAAATTCTAAAATAAACTGCTGGACGTGAGGAATTTATATATCGATTATCTCCAAAAAGAATTAACTAAATATCACTCTTCAAATAAAAATTACAGAAGTTCTCGTGAGTGCTAAAGTTTCTGTTTTTTACAGCAAGTTCAACAAGACTTTCCCCTAGTCTTCCCAACGGTTCTACTTGGCACAAACACTAATTAAACACAAAAAACACAACCAAAACAGAGGCTAAATAATTTATTTATTACTAAGCAGGAGCAAAAAGCAAGGAATAAAAATAAAATTGGGTTGCCTCCCAACAAGCGCTATCGTTTAACGCCCCTAGCTAGGCATAAAAGCGAGGATAGATCTAGGTATTTCCATCTTTGGTAGTCAATCCATAAGTGGATATCATGATAGTTTCATATGGTAATTTTATTTTCTTTCTTGGAAAGTGTTCCATGCCCTTTTTAATGGAAATTGAAATCTAATATTCCCTTCCTTCATATCAATAATCGCACCAACCGTTCTAAGGAATGGTCTACAAAGAATAATAGGGCAAGAAGGATTGCAATCTATATCAAGAACAATGAAATCTACGGGCACATAATTCATATTTGCAACAATAAGAACATCATTAATCCTTCCCATAGGTTTCTTAATAGTGGAATCCGCAACATGCAAGTTTAGAGAGCATTATCAAAGTTACGGAAATCTAGTAAATCACACAATGTCTTGGGAATAGTAGAGACACTAGCACCCAAATCACACAAAGCATAAAACTCATGATCTTTAATTTTAATTTTAATAGTTGGTTCCCACTCATCATAGAGTTTTCTAGTGATAGAAACTTCCAACTCAAGTTTTTCTTCATAAGATTGCATCAAGGCATCAACAATATGTTCGGTGAAGGCTTTATTTTGACTATAAGCGTGTGGAGAATTTAGCATGGATTGCAACAAGGAAATACAATCAATTAAAGAGCAACTTTCATAATTAAATTCTTGAAATCCAATATAGTGGCTTTAGCAACATCTAGATTTTTATTTCTTTCAATCCCACTTTCATCAATTTCATCATTAAGATCTAAATACTCCGAATTTTTAGAACGCCTTCTAGGTAAAGGAAGATCATATTCAGTTTCATCAAGATTAATATTGCAAAATAAAGATTTAATAGGGGACACATCAATAACTTTTAGATCTTCATCTTGATTTTCATAGGAATTGGAGGAACACGCTTTAATAAAGGCATCTTTGGAAGCACGCATCCTAGCGGTTCTTTCCTTACACTCACTGATTGAAATTCTCATGGCTTTTAGAGACTCATTGATATCATGCTTAGGTGGAATAGATCTAAGTTTCAAAGAATCAACATCAAAAGCAATTCTATCAACGTTCCTAGCCAACTCATCAATCTTAAGCAATTTTTCTTCAATCATAGCATTAAAATTCTTTTGCGAAGAAATAAATTCTTTAATATTAGATTCAAAATCAGAGGGCATCTTATTATAATTTCCATAAGAGTTATTGTAGGAATTCCCATAATTATTAGAAGGATTACTAGGATATGGCCTAGGATTAAAATTCCCTCTATAAGCGTTGTTACCAAAATTATTCCTACCAACAAAATTCACATCCATAGATTCATTGTTATTCTCAATCAAAGTAGACAAAGGCATATCATTAGGATCAGAAGAAACACTCTTAGTAGCAAATAATTTCATAAGTTCATCCATCTTTCCACTCAACACATTAATTTCTTCTATCGCATGCACTTTTTTATTAGAAGATCTTTCAGTATGCCATTGAGAATAATTAACCATAATATTATCTAGGAGTTTAGTAGCATCTCCTAAAGTGATTTCCATAAAAGTGCCTCCCACGGCCGAATCTAAAAGATTTCTAGAAGCAAAATTCAATCCGGCATAAAAAATTTGTATAATCATCCACAAATTCAAACCATGAGTAGGGCAATTACGTATCATTAATTTCATTCTCTCCCAAGCTTGTGCAACATATTCATGATCAAGTTGTTTAAAGTTCATAATGTCGTTTCTAAGAGAGATGATCTTAGCGCTTTAGCATGATCTCTAAGCGAAAAAGGAAATAGCTTCAATTTAACGACATCATTATTGACATCTTTTTTCTTTTGCATATCACATAAATCAACGAAGCTATTCAAATGAGTAGCGGCATATTCACTAGGAAGGCCGGCGAATTGATCTTTTATAACCAGATTCAACAAAGCAGT
Organism: Triticum dicoccoides; assembly: GCF_002162155.2. Classification (NCBI taxonomy): domain Eukaryota; kingdom Viridiplantae; phylum Streptophyta; class Magnoliopsida; order Poales; family Poaceae; genus Triticum; species Triticum dicoccoides. Next base: position 236,786,242 of record NC_041380.1, on the reverse strand, counting down.
ATTAATTTCACAAGATTCAGCATCGGTAAGAGGAGCAATCAGAGTGCTAAGGAAATCATTATTATTGGTATTGGTGAAGTCACACAATTTAGTAGTATCTTGAGCCACCGCGACAAACAAGCAATCTAACACATGAGCAAACAAAAAGCAAGCGGGCAAAAAGAGGCAAATAGAGAGGGAGGATAGAGAGAGAGGGCGAATAAAACGGCAAGGGTGAATTGGGGGGAGAGGAAAACGAGAGGCAAATGGCAAATAATGAGTGCGAGAGATAGGGATTACAATGGGTACTTGGTATATTGACTTTTTTGCGTAGACTCCCCGACAACGGCGCCAGAAATCCTTCTTGCTACATCTTAAGCTTGCGTTGGTTTTCCCCGAAGAGGAAGGGATGATGCAGCAGAGTAGCGTAAGTATTTCCCTCAGTTTTTGAGAACCAAGGTATCAATCCAGTAGGAGCCCACACTCAAGTCCCTCGTACCTGCACAAAGCGATAGCTACTCGCAACCAACGCGGTTAGGGGTTGTCAAGCCCTTCACAGTCACTTACGAGAGTGAGATCTGATAGATATAATATTTTTGGTATTTTTGGTATAAAGATGCAAAGTAAAAAGTAAAAGCAAAGTAAAAAGCAAAACAAGATTAAAGTGATGGAGATTGATATGATGAGAATAGACCCGGGGGCCATAGGTTTCACTCGTGGCTTCTCTCAAGAGCATAAGTATTCTACGGTGGGTGAACAAATTACTGTTGAGCAATTGACAGAATTGAGCATAGTTACGAGAATATCTAGGCATGATCATGTATATAGGCATCACGTCCGTGAAAAGTAGATCGAAACGATTCTGCATCTACTACTATTACTCCACTCATCGACCGCTATCCTACATGCATCTAGAGTATTAAGTTAAAAACAGAGTAACACCTTAAGCAAGATGACATGATGTAGAGAGATAAATTCATGCAATATGAAATAAACCCCATCTTGTTATCCTTGATGGCAACGATACAATGCGTGCCTTTCTGCCCCTTCTGTCACTGGGTAAGGACACCACAAGATCGAACCCAAGGCTAAGCACTTCTCCCATGGCAAGAGCTACCAATCTAGTTGGAAAAACCAAACGGATAATTCGAAGAGACTTGCAAAGATAACCAATCATACATAAAAGAATTCAGAGAAGATTCAAATATTATTCATAGATAGACTTGATCATAAACCCACAATTCATCAGTCTCAACAAACACACCGCAAAAAGAAGATTACATCAAATAGATCTCCACGAGAGAGGGGGGGACTTTGTATTGGGATTCAAAGAGAGAGAAGAAGCCATCTAGCTACTAACTATGAACCCGAAGGTCTGAGGTAAACTACTCACACTTCATCGGAGGGGCTAGGATGATGTAGAAGCCCTCCGTGATGACGGCCCTCTTCCGGCGGAGCTCCGGAACAGGCCCCAAGATGGGATCTCGTGGATACAGAAAGTTGCGGTGATGGAATTAGGTTTTTGGCTCCTGTTCTGATCGTTTGGGAGTACGTGTGTATATTTAGGAGGAAGAAGTATGCCGGAGGAGCAACGAGGGGCCCACGAGGCAGGGGGCGCGCCCTAGGGGGGCGTGCCCCCCAACCACGTGACCGCCTCTTTTGTTCCTTGGAGCAGGGTCCAAGTCTCCTGGATCATGTTCGGTGACAAAATCACGTTCCCGAAGATTTTATTCCGTTTGGACACCGTTTGATATTCCGTTTATCCGAAACACTGAAATAGGCAAAAAAACAGCAATTCTGGGTTGGGCCTCCGCTTAATAGGTTAGTCCCAAACATAATATAGAAGTGGAAAATAAAGCCCAATATAGTCCAAAACCGTAGATAATATAGCATTGAGCAATCAAAAATTATAGATACGTTGGAGACGTAAGCGACACCACATAAAGGGCCTATAAGTAATTTAAATAACAAGCATGCCACAGTCGGGCGTCTGAGCAACACCACATAAAGGACTTATAAGTAATTTAACTAACAAGCATGCCACAGTCAGGCGTCTGAGCGACACCACATAAAGGGCTTATAAGTAATTTAAATAACAAGCATGCCACAGTCGGGCGTCTGAGCGACACCACATAAAGGGCTTATAAGTAATTTAAATAACAAGCATGCCACAGTCGGGCGTCTGAGCGACACCACATAAAGGGCTTATAAGAGAATAATCATAGTGAATATCCAGGAGGTAGAGCCGTCCCAGGGATACTCAATAATTCAAATAATACCAATGGTTAGGCTATAGTAATAATAATCATAATCATCATATGTCCCAAGTCATGATCAATGTTCTGGTTTAGCAATTTTTCCTCCGAAGACCGACACTAAGACCGACACTTGACCCATCCAGACTGTAGTCCTTAACTACGAACATGGTTATTCGATTAGATATAACCTCTGCAGAGGGTGTACCCTTTACCCACGAGTAACGGATTCCTTTAGTCCATCGGGGCTAATTCCGTCTACGGTCTTTTAATTGAAAACACACCTGGCCGCACACACCATCCTAACTTACCGATGTCTGGAATCACCCACGACACCCGTTAAGCGAAACTCTAAGTGGGGAGGCTACAACCTCGACTAGCATGGGATCACAAAATTTATAACGCACGCAAACTAGGGGAGCTACCCCCTCGGCTCCAATCGGAAACACCCATGCCCCCGGACCAGGTGGCATGTCCACCGGATGCAGCCGGTATCTTCCACCGTGGCCTCTCTGTACGGTGTGTGCTAGGAAGGGGTTGACAACTTACTGAACCGTACCCTACCTATGGCAGGGACAAGTGGTAGTACGAAACAAGTATGGGGGTTACTGGAACAAGACTCAATCTACGGTCCACTCAGGAGATTAAGGCATTCCCTGCAGGATTAGTATAACAAATATATTTCACACCAACAAACAGAGTCACAACTCATCATACCTCACCATGCCTTACCAGACATAATCGTCTCAACGAATTATTAGAGACAAGTTCGTGTCTACCCAAGACAGAGAGTTTCCCGGATTCCTCCCGATAGGCATGAAAGGCATACGAGGGTGATTACTATCAGAAGCATATCAAATTCCAACAACAAGGAATCATCATTATGCACTCATGAATATGATCATAACACCACATAAAATACCGAACACTTCATGTCAAGGTGGTGTCGTATTAGCATCGAACGACACACAACAGATATTATGCCGGGGTTCAAAATGCTTGCCTTCAAGAGTATGCAAGTGGGGGTGCACTTTTTGAAAGTTGCTTCCTTCTTCAAAATCCTATTTTAAGAAAATTTAAATTAACACATAGTTTCAAAACAGTACAAAAAAGTTGTTTGGAAAATTTTCAAATAAATATGGAAATAAACTAGATGAATTTTGGGAAACAACAAAAAAAGAATCGGGTCAAGCGGAGTTATATTTAAAAAGTTATAGCTAGTCAAAGTTTCAGTCAAAATCTGTTTTTAAATTAAACACAAAAAGAAAAACAGTTCGAATAAGAATACGCTTCCAAGACAAAGAAGACGTACTCATGTGTTTTACGTTTCCACTTAAAACACGTCGGCAGAGCTGGGGTCACTAGCAGGTGGGGCCGTCGGGTCCACTGGTCAGGTTTGACCAGTCGCCCGCACCCTCCTTCCTTCTCTGGCCGAGCGGTGGCGGGGCTCCGGCGATTGCCGCTGACGAATGACGGCTCCCCGCGGGATTCTGAGGGCGGGGATGGATCCGCTGGTCCAGGGCGGTCCTCCCAGTGGTCGATAGGCTGGCGGGGTGGAGGGGGTCACCGGCGGCAAGCTCCGCGACGGACTGTGGTTTCGGGTGGATCGGGGTCTCGAGCTATGGTGGCTCCCGATCGGGCTAGAGAGGTGGGGCGGCTCCGCACGGTTGAGGCTAGTCGGATGGTGGTGCTGGAAGAACGGGGGAGGCCTTGCTCGCGACGTACGGCACCGGAGCATGGCGGCGGCCGAACTGGCCGGAGACAAGGCAGACGGCCTCCCTCCATCGATTGCTGGCTATGGGGGCACTAGGGAGATGGCCTGAGGTCGCCTGAGGGTCTAGAAAAGCTCGGGGGCTCCTTTCATAGGTGGTCGAGGTTGGTTCCCGTGGCTGCGGATAAGAACGCCGGCGAACCACCATTCTGTTGTTGGCAGGGCAACATGGCGGCGACGGGCGCTAGCAGACGGGCTCGTGGATGAGCTCGAGCTGTTCCAGAGGGTAGCTGGCGGGCGGCTGTGGCTTGGGCGGCGCTGCCATGGCAGGGGCGTGTTGCGGACGCCGGTGTGCTGCCAAGAGGGTTCTGACGGCGGCGCTGTAGGGCGCCAGGGGCGGCTTGGAGGGTTCTGGCGAGCGGACGAGAACGGGGCATGGCCCTGCGGGCGAGCAAAGGCCAGGGGCAAGACGCGGCGGCTCGGTTGCGCACGTGTGCAAAACGTGCGCTCTGGGCGCGCCCAGAGCACGCACGCTACATGCTCAACAGAAAGCTAGAGTGTCCTAGAGGGCTTGGGTGAGGCTGGCAATTAACAGGTCTAAGTTAGAGGTGGCTAGGAGATTAGTGGACATGCTGGTTTGTCCAGAGGGGCAAGATCACAGTGCAAACATAAAACTATGCCAAAGTTGTCCATGAACACAAGGTGCTCGACAGAATGCCATGGGCATCTATGCATCTCTTCTTGTGGCCCAAATCTCCAGGTTGGGATCTCTTTAGGTGCAAGTGATGATGGCAAGGCTATTTGGGCAAAACCAGAAACTTGTTAGTGCAAGTTTTGCAAATCTTCAGTTCTGGACAGAAAGTGAAGGGCATTATTGCATGGACCAAAAATACTCCAATGGGTCCAATCTCCTAGACTTAAGGGTTTGGTAGGCTGGTCTATTAGCAAGAGAAAAATCAAAGGTAATATGGCAAGATAAAACATGGTTGCAGTACAAAACAGTAAACTGGACCCGAATGAAGATGAGGATGATTTGCTCAAATTTTTCAAAGAACACCAATGGGTTTTTGCATAAAGTTGAATTATACACTACTACTAACATCCCCCAATTTTGGTGGAATTTTTAACGAAATATTTAAATAGGTTGTAGTGCAAATGGAACTCTAAAACTCATGAAAAATCATTTTTTTAAAGAAATAAAGCTCAGGAAAAATAATTGTAGAAATAATTCCACTGATAAAAAGGAATGGTATTGGGAAGATATACAAGTCTAACAATATTTTTGAAAGGTTTCCACCTAGAAGGAAAAAAACTCAAAAATTCAGAGGGACAGAGTGATCTGAAATTAAAAGATAAAACCAGGAAATAAAAATTTAATTTCCTGGCAAAATTTTAATTAATAAATCAAGGCCAAAATTTTGGGGTGTTACATTAAGTTAAAAATAGAGTAACGCCTTAAGCAAGATGACATGATGTAGAGGGATAGTTTCACGCAATATGATAAAAACTCCATCTTGTTATCCTCGAGGGCAACGATACAATACGTGCATTGCTGCCCCTTCTGTCACTGGGAAAGGACACCGCAAGATCGAACCCAAAGCTAAGCACTTCTCCCATGGCAAGAACAACCAATCTAGTAGGCCAAACCATACTGATAATTCGAAGAGACTTGCAAAGATAACCAATCATACATAAAAGAATTCAGAGAAGATTCAAATATTATTCATAGATAGACTTGATCATAAACCCACAATTCATCGGTCTCAACAAACACACCGCAAAAAGAAGATTACATCGAATAGATCTCCATGAGAGAGGGGGAGAACATTGTATTGAGATCCAAAAAGAGAGAAGAAGCCATCTAGCTACTAGCTATGGACCCGTAGGTCTGAAGTAAACTACTCACACTTTGCCGGAGGGGCTTGGATGATGATGTAGAAGCCCTCCGTGATTGATGCCCCCTCCGGCGAAGCTCCAGAACAGGCCCCGAGATGGGATCTCGTGGATATAGAAAGTTGTGGTGGTGGAATTAGGTTTTTGGCTCCGTCCCCGATCATTTGGGTGTACGTGGATATATATAGGAGGAATAAGTACGTCACTGGAGCTTCGAGGGGCCCACGAGGCAAGGGGCGCGCCCTAGGGGGGGCGCCCCCTACCCTCGTGACCACCCGTGGCTTTCTTGACGGAGGGTCCAAGTCTCCTGGATCTTATCTGATGAGTAAATCACGTTTACGAAGATTTCATTCCGTTTGGACTCTGTTTGATATTCCTTTTCTTCGAAACCCTAAAACAGGCAAAAAAACAGCAATTCTGGGCTGGGCCTCCGGTTAATAGGTTAGTCCCAAAAATAATATAAAAGTGGATATAAAGCCCAATAATGTCTAAAATAGTAGATAATATAGCATGGAGCAATCAGAAATTATAGATATGTTGGAGACATATCAGGCACCATCATCACCAGCCTCTTTCAGTAATAGCCGGGGAGGGATGTTCGCCTCTCCTCCAGTAGACTTCCGGCTGGGCTTTGGCGGATGACTCCACCGGTGCCCAAGCCGGGGCTTCTCGCTGGTCCTGGAGGAGGTGACCAGGCGACCGCCGCCCTGTTCTCCGTGCCCCTCCTTCGCAGCCTCGCCACTACTGATCTTGTCAGGCTGCGCCTGGCAGGTCACAGCGGGATCGGGATGGGCCCTTGCTTGGGCACCCTTTTCGTCTCCTCTTCCCACCGCAATACCTGGTGGAGGGTAAACGGAAAGAGGGAGATCACGGGGCACTTATCTTTTTGCAACCTTAAACCTGTAGGCACTAGCCAAATTTTAGTTCAAATAATGTAATCTCTTGAGTCCATGTGTGTGTTCTGTAAGGTTTGCACTTGTATAATCAGCATATTAATGAAAAAGATGAACCTTGCCAGGAACTCGTGCATGTATATGCCCACGCAGAGGTGGAATGCCTCTTTATTTAAATAAACAAGTTTTTCCCGGCAGGCTATCCTGCCAGCACCCTTTTATTTTGTTGCCAGAGGACTGAGCCTACCAGGCATAAATAAAGGGGCCAGCCCCCACCAACCTCTTTTCACCAAAGGCCACTACGATCATCCTGGCCAAAGCAACGTTCGAGTCCAAGGATAGGAGCACCTAAGTTTCAAAGAGCGGCGAGGTTTTCTTATGCACAAGTTTCAACTTACAGAACACTTATGGGAAGGAGATGGAACTTATCTGTTTGGCTTGCCGGAGGTCGCAATGCTGGTTCATCTTCCCAATTTCCGGGAGAGGCCAAGCTCACGGTAAGAACCTGCAACCTCATGCAAATGGAAATGATGCAAAATGCGACCTTATCTATATGCATATGCAATTCCTCATGAAATGCTTACGCAATTCTCTTGAAATGCTTATGCATGCATGCAACTTGTCGGGGGCCCCATTGCTTCGTTTATTTCTCTGTTGCTCAGGCTCTGCGCCTCCCTTTGTACAAGGGGCTACATGCAACTGAGGCAAGGCCTGTACAAAAGGGTGGTTGCCGAGAAGGGCCCGACAGCCGCACCTTATGGGTAGAACTTGCGGAGATGCTCAATATTTCATGAGTTTTGCAACTGAATGCCATCTCCGGTCCCCAGACGGACTACACCAGGTCTACTGACTCAAACTACCCAGTAAGGGCCTTCCCACTTTGGCGTCAACTTATTTGTACCCTTAGCGGACTGAACGCACCTAAGGACAAGGTCGCCTTCCTCAAAACACCGGGCATGAACCCTGCGGCTATGATAGCGACACAGGGCTTGTTGATAGCGTGCAGCACGCATAGCAGCCCGAAGACGGTTATCCTCGAGTAGCACAGTGTCATCATGTCGGTGCTGATCTTGTGCTACTTCATCGTAGGCAAGCACTCAAGGAGACCCGTAAATGAGTTCCATGGGGATAACTGCTTCTGTCCCATAGAGTAGGGAGAAGGGAGTCTTCCCGGTAGCTCAGTTTTGTGTCGTTCTGAGGGACCAGAGAACTACTAGCAGCTCATCGATCCACCGCCTGTCGTGCTTCTGCAGCGTATCAAAGGTTCTTGTTTTGAGTCCTCATAGCACTTCAGTGTTCGCCCTCTCAGCTTGTCCATTTCTCCTGGGATGCGCGACAGAGGCGAATGAGATCTTTCTTCTAAGGGCATGAACATATTGCATGAAGGTGCGGCTCGAGAATTGGGTGCCATTGTCGGTAATGATCCTTGTCGGGACTCCAAAACGGCACACCAATTCCTTTAAGAACTTGATAGCTGACTGAGCAAGCACCTTTCTCATGGCAGCTAATTCCGGCCACTTTGTAAAGTTGTCAATAGCAACGAACAAGAATTCAAAGCCCCCGGCAGCTCGGGGGAAAGGTCTGAGGATATCGAGCCCCCAGACCAAAAACGGCCATGACAAAGGATTGTCTGAAGAGCTTGTGCAGGTAGGTGGATGTTTTTGGAATGGGATGGGCAGGCTTCACACCTGGTGACTAGCTCAACCGCATCTTGGAGGGTTGTGGGCCAATATAATCCTTGTTCGAATGCTTTCCCAACTAATGCCCTTGATCCAACGTGAGAGCCGCACATGCCTTTGTGTATCTCAGCCAACAGTTCCTTTCCTTCTTCCCTACAGATGCACTTCAATTTCACACTGTTAGGCCTCCTTTTGTATAGATTGTCATCGACAAACTGATACATACCAGCCCTCCGGGCTACTCTTTCAGCCTCCTCTTGGTCACCGGGAAGTTCTCCAGTTTGGAGAAAGTGGACTATGTGCCTTGCCCAAGTTGGAGCCTGGGGCTCGGCAATGAGGACTAGTGGCACCTCCTCAACTACGAGGGCACGTTCCTTGTTTGCGGGGACCATAGGCCCGGCTGGAGGGTGCGGTCCGGCAGGTGATGGGGAGTTGTTTTTGGCGGGGTCCCTACCAAGAGCCCTGGGGGGGCTCTATCGGGAGAGGCTTACCGGATTCCATCTTTCTCCTTTTTGGGGCCATTTTTGATGGGGATACAGAGGGCTGAGTAAGATGGAGAACAAAAGTTCCTGGTTCCACAGGAAGCTTTTGCGTAGCACACTTTGACAGATGATCGGCTATGTTGTTTACCACACGGGGTACGTGCTCTATTTGCAATCCGTCAAAGCGCTCCTCCAATCTTCTCACTTCCTCAACGTATGCCTCCATCAATGGACTTTGGTAATCCTTGTTGACTTGTCTCACCACAAGGTGTGAATCTCCTCGAATGATCAGTTTCTTGATTCCCAATCCTGCGGCAACCCTTCATATTCTGTTGTATTGTTGGTCATCTCTTCTCGGGCAAAGTGCATCTGGACGACGTACTTCAAGTGTTCCCTAGAGGGGGGCCATGAGAAGCACGCCAGCTCCTGCACCTTAGAGGTAAAAGGCACCATCAAAATACATGATCCATTCTTGGGGCGCTTCCTTGCCGAGGATAACTGTTTCCGGTATTTCCTCATCAGGGGTTGGCGTCCATTCTGCAATAAACTCTGCCAATGCCCTGCTCTGAATTGTAGATGTGCTCTCAAACTTCAGGCCAAAACTAGATAACTCCAAAGCCCACTCCACTATTCTATTGGTAGCCTCAGGGTTTCGGAGTATCCTTTGCAACTGGAAGCGAGTGACAACCATGATCTCAAGGGCTTGGAAGTAGTGGTGCAGTTTCCTTGAGGCCATGACGAGACTAAAGATCAACTTTTGCACACCAGAGTACCTCGATCTAGCTCCTTGTAGCAAGGAGCTGATGTAGTACACTGGGCGCTGCACCACTTTCTTCCTTGTCGTGTCCTTAGGGTCGCCTTCGCTGTCATGCTTCCTTCTGTCTGGATCCTTATCTGGCTCTGTCGTGCCTTGCCCACTCTCCGCTTCTTCCACTTCCCATTGTGCCACCAAAGTTGCACTAACCACTTGATTGGTTGCCGCAAAGTATAGCAGCAACGGCTCTTGTGGTTTGGGGGCAACCAAGGTGGGCACAAAGGACAAGTAGGCCATCAACTCTTGCAAAACCATATATTATTTTGGGGTCCACTTCATCGGCTCTGCCTTTTTCAGGATTTTGAAGAATGGCAGGGCATGCTCGGCAGACTTGGAATGAATCTGCCTAGAGCGGCAACGCACCCTGTCAGACGCCTCACATCCTTGACTGTCCTGGGTGCCTGGATTTGCTCGATAGCCTTGATCTTGTCGGGGTTAGCTCCGATTCCCCAATGGGACACAAAGAACCCAAGCAGCTTGCCGGAGGGAACACCAAACACACACTTCTCTGGGTTGAGCTTCAAGTTGATCTTGCATAAATTAGCAAATGTCTCCTCCAAATCTTGGATGAGGGTGGCTCTGTCCTTTGTCTTGACCATAGTATCATCCATATAAGCCTCAATGTTCCTATCCAGCTGTGGCTCAAAACCAATCTGGACCGCCCTTGCAAAAGTAGACCCAGCACTCTTTAATCCTAATGACATGCAGACAAAGTAGTACGTACCACATGGGGTGATGAACGAGGTCTTCTCTTCGTCTTCTTTGGCCATGAAGATTTGGTGATACCCAGAATAAGCATCCAAAAAGGAGAGCAAATCGCAGCCTGAAGTGGAATCCACAATCTGATCAATGTGCGGCAAGGGAAATGGGTCCTTCGGGCAAGCCTTGTTGAGATATGTGAAATGTATGCAAAGCCTCCATTTCCCATTATCCTTGCGAAAGACCACCGGATTTGCTGACCATGTTGGATGCAGTACTCCTATGACCAAACCAGCTGCCTCAAGCTTCTTAATCTCTTCTGCAATAAACTGCTGCCTCTCCAAGGCCTGCTTCTGAACTTTCTGCTTGATAGGTCAGGCATGTGGGCAGACAACAAGGTGGTGCTCGATTACCTACTTGGGAAAATAGGGGATATCAGATGGTTGCTAGGCAAACACATCGACATTCACCCGCAGGAAGGCAACGAGAGTGCTTTCCTATTTGTCATCAAGGGTGGCGCTCATAGTGAAGGTACCATCAAAGACAGCCCTGCCCTATCGGGACCTTATTCACATGTGGTGCAGCAACCTTGGATCTCTTACTGTTGGAACTCTCCGGTAAGTCATCAACAAGTGATGTACACTCCAAAGCGGTACACTTCCTGGATTCCTTGTTGGCGTCCCTGATATCCTTATTCTTTCTCTGTTCTCCTTGGCGGGAACTACTGTTGCCGCTGCTTCTGCTGTGACTGCGTCCCAGTACATATTATCCACGCAAATGATTGTGTCCTTCTCATCTGATAGGATGGAAATGACTCCTAGCGGCCCAGGCATCTTCAAGGTGTTGTAGGCATCATGAGATGCCGCCATGAATTTAGCCAGGGCTGGGCGTCCAAGGATCCCATTGTACGGCAGGGGGAGGTCAACCACATCAAACACGATCTTCTTAGTCCGGTGGTTCAATTCTCCCCCAAATGTCATGGGCAACATGATCTTTCCCTTAGGATGACTCCTGCCGAGATTAACTCCTTGAAATGTGCCCGTGTTGTTTAGTTCTTCCTCTGCTATCTAAAGTTTGCTGATGACCTTTGGGGAAATCAGATTCAACCTAGCCTCACCGTCAACCAACATCTTTGTGACTTTGAGGTTGCGAATTGTTGGAGAGACCAACAATGGCAGACATCCTACCGTAGTGGTACAGTCAGGATCGTCCTCTTCATCAAAGATGATGGGCGTGCGTGACCACTTGAGCGGCTTCCGAGCCTCTGTCGTCGGCTCCACGGCATTGACCTCACGTGCCTACCGTTTGAGTTGTCGGTGAGAGGAGTGCAGGGATGCACCCTCGTCAATGCACAGGGCGTCAGTGGCCTTCTGGAACTCCTCCTCACTGGTTTCCTCTTCATCCCCTCCATCACTCTCATCCTTTCAAGTTTCCTTCTATCGATCCCTGGCAGGTTTTCCTTGGTTCCGGAAGGGTTTGCCGGGGTGATTAGCTTCACCGCCTCGGCCCTTCCCACCAGTGGCGTCTGACCTTTTTCCTTATCATGCTTCTCATATTCTGCTCTCTGCCTCTTACAAGCTGCTCAACCCGATGGCACTCTTGAAGATCATGGCCCTTGGTCTGATGAATCTTATAGTACGGCCCATCACCTTTCCCAGCCTTCTCGGCAGCCGCAGCCTGCCGGCAGTCAACGCACACGACAGCTTCCTTGCCGGGGGGCTTCGACCCTGGTCTTCTTGCCGATACTGAGCGTCCCGATCCTTCAACAGTCATCACCGCCTTATCCTTGTGCCTCTTGCTACGCTTCTAGCTCTTCTTCTGACTGATGGATTTGTCATCACTTCCGAGTCGACATTGATGCAATCCTCTTCTCTAGGGAGTTTCCTTCCCTCCTCCATCCGAGCACACTTGTCCAGCAAGGTGTAAAGCTCCTTCACTGTCACACCCTGATTTTCATGCCACGACACTTAAGCTAATTAATCATGATAAAATGTGGTTTTAGAAAAACTTTTGAGTGTTTTGGTCTTTGCTTGATTTGATTTTTGTGTGTTGGTTGCAAGTGCTCCAAAAATCAAATAAGTCATCCAACTCTTATACTCCTTCTCCTTGATCCAAACCTTTGCCCAATGATCATGCCATGTGTATAGGAAGGAATAGTATTATCTTACAAAAATGTTTTCACTAAAATGTATTTTCTAAAATAGCTTTTACAAAATCCCCTGAACTGAGACTTGAACTACAAGTACTTAATTAAGGGTGTGAAAAATCTTTCAAAAATTATGTTTGAATCCTATTAGATATAGGACTCCCAGAAACCACAAAGATATTATTCTAAAAGTTGTTTTACTATTTTATTTTAAGGCTTTTTCCTAAGGCCAAAAATGGTCTTTAATAGGTTAAAATTATTTTAATATTTCAAAAATATTTGAGAAAATTTAGAGAGACTCAGTGGACATATATGGTCCATATATATCAGTTTAAACACATGGTAATGACCAAAATATTGGTCAAATCCCTCAGAAACCCTTCCTAGACATTTCAAGCTTTTGAAATATTTACAAAGGAAATATTATCCATTAAATCCCGGAAAATTCTACCATGTCATAAATGACCTACTTGAGGATCCTACATAGTCTCATGTCAAGGGGAACAACATAGCACCACCAAACCATTTCTGTCATTTTCCAAGTTTGAACAACTTTGCACTTCCAAACATGTCCAAATGCTCTCAAACTTGGTGCACATGCTCAAATGGTGTAATAATGCATCTAGATCAAATGGCACAAGTTGGACAGAAGGATATCATGATCAAAGTGTTCTAAAACTCTTCCTGTCCATAACCAAATTTGAACAACTCTACATTGCCACGTGTCTCCTTTTGATCTGAATTTTTGTGGACATGTTCAAATCCTCAAATGATGACACAACACCAAGTGGTGAATCAAGGAGAATAGATTTGCATGACTAGATCTTGGAAAATCCATTTCTGTTGATTTCTAGGGTTTACCAAAGTTACATTGGCTACTTCGCCCAAATGATCTCAAACTTGGTGGAACACCCTACTTCTATGTTCCATTTCATACTGTTAAGTTTCATGTCAAGTGAAATTAAATTTCTTGCCCAAACCTACATCAAACACCTTCTGGCAGAATTTCCAAATGCATGTTTTAACCCCTTCAACTAATCTCCATGAGCTGAAACTTTTACCACAGCCTCATCTGGTCCTCCTCTACCTCCTGCATGCTTTTTTGCCCAAGGAGCAATGATTAAGGGGCGCAGGGACCCATTTTCTTCCTTGGACCGCAGTTTTCCCTCTCTCTCTCAACCCCGCCTCTCCTCCAGTGGCTCCCCAGGGCATCCAATTCCCTTGCCACATTGTTTACTCCCACCTACAGCCACTAGACACAAGTGGACACGCGAGTGTGCGCGGAAAAGCCGTGGATGCCGGCCATTTGCGCGCTCTGGAGCGCCTGGCAGAGCACCCGACCATTGACGCCACGCTCCCTACCACCTCGAGCCTCACCCTCGCGCCAGTCGAGGTGCCTCGACATCCGCAACACACCACCGTGCTATCCCCCACCTCTCTCCCTCTCTCTCACCTCCAGCAACGCGTGCCCAGCGCTGCCTGGCTCGGCCTATGTGTGTGCGAGCCTGTGGCTCCACCAGAAGCTCTCCCCGCTCTCTCTCTCTCCCTTCCCTACACCAACACCACCATCACGAGCGCCACAGACAGCCCTAAGCCTCGTCCCGTGGCTACCACGGCCATTTTCGCGGGTGCCCGTAGGCCACGTCCATGGTGAGCCATGACCTCGCCATATAGGTCAGCCCCATGCTTCTCTCTGGAGCCCTTTGCTCTCTCTCCTTCCCAGCAACCCCCTGACCAACCCGCACCTCCTCCCGTGCCCTCCTCTTCCTCCACGCCCGCCATTGCCTATGGTGAGCTCGGGCTAAATTCGTGTTACCCGAGCCCCCTCTTCCCCACCTCATCATGCCAGAACATCTCCACCATAGACATGGAGCTCCCCCGCGCTCCAAATCCCATTCCCCATGGTCGTAGCATCCAAATCATCCTCACCAGCACCCCGGTCCACCACACCCGAAGCTCCTCCTCTTCCCGGGCTCCCCCGTGGGCGTGCAGCACATGGACGGGTGCGCCGCGGCACGCTGAGTCCGCCAGTGTGCCGGGCGCCGTCGAAGGTGGCCTGTGCCGCCCAGGAGAGCGCCGGCGCCCACTCAGCCATGCCTCCCCTGCCTCTGCTCTGTTGGAGCGGGAGGTAGGCGAAGGCCTGAGCCTTGGGTCCCGCGCATTAGTGACCGCCGAGCGGGCCCCACCCTTTTAAGTGGAGAAGGATAGCGGAAGATCCGCCTCCCCCAGGCGAAGGCCCACTTCGGCGAAGACGCCTTCAACGTCGCCTTGTCGCCCGCTTGGCCGAGCCGCTGGGCCGACCTAGTTGCGCCTCTCCGTTAAATCCCGCCCAGTGCACGCTGCCGCCGCTGGAATTTGGCCCATTAGGTATTTCCATTTACTTTTTCTTTTTCAGCAAGATTCAAACTTTTCCAGAGACCTCATTTCAAGTCCAAATCTGATAATTCAAATTTTCAGTGACTCCATAAATCAATATCTATTTAATGAGCCATAGTGAACATTTTCACACTGCCTAGTTTCACCCGTATCTAACAAATAGGTCATCTATACTCCTAAACCAGCTTCAAAAGTCCATAGAATATTCATTAGAACTCCAAATCCAGTGAAACCTATTTCTAAATGCTTCTAAAATCATGCCTGATTTAATGGGTACTTTTACTCATTTTCATAAAAAGGAATTCTGTGGACAACTTGCAGATCCATTAAATCCATTGATTCCATCATATTGAAATGTTCAAAAATATTCACTCATCCAATCCCAATGAAACCACTCTGGTTATTTTTCATATAACCAGAGAAGTCCTAGAAAAGTCAACTTCATATTTTTAGAGCACTTTTATTTTCTGCCTTGTTATGTTGCTTACTATGATTGTTTCCGGTGTTAGTTGACGAAGTAGACGAAATACTTGGAGATGGACCAAAAGGTTTGAAGACTCTGATGAACCAGTCAAGCAACCATTTGACCATGTCTATGAAACCCTTTTTATGCATTTCATATAGCACTTTATTATTGTTGCATAGGAATCATGATAAGATGGTAACCACTTTGGTTGGTTGCCTCTGTTACTTCCGTGTTGACACTTGCATTGTGCATCACCCTACCTTCCTATGAGGGTTATGCAGGTTGGAGTAGATAGGATGCTAAAGTAGTTGCTACGCAAGTGGGATAGGGTATATGCATGGTGATGGAGACAAAAGTATTCTCAAAGACTTTTTGAAAACCCCATCGGGTGCCACTAATGCCCGAGGGATATGTTGAGCTAGGTAACCACTTGATAAAGAAGTGGTGTACCGAGGCAAGTGAGTGTGTTGTTTTTGAAAACGGATGGGTTTAAGTTGCGACCGTTACTCCAACCTTACATGCGCAACCACTCTACCCTTATATGGGAAAGGGCATTATTGATTACCTAGTTCATGCTAACATGGATGCCCACATTACTAGTGACGGGAGTGGCGTGGTCACTCTCGGGACGGGGTCGTGCTAGGTAGGGCGGCCATGACTATTTTCACAGGGCACCGGACACACCGTTGATGCCCCGTGCTTGTGATATGTGATGAATATGGGAGCGTGGCTCCACAAAAAGAATTTATTGTCTGACAATGTTTGGCACGGGGGCTGCTACCAATCGAGTGGACTCCTTGTTAGTTGCGGCTATGGAAAGGTAATGATCGGGTGCTTACCCCGGGTACTTTAGGTACCGCGGGTCATGGATGAACGAAGGCTTCCCGGATCTTGTGGGTAAAGTGTGCAACCTCTACAGAGTGTCAAATTATTCGAATAGCCGTGTCCACGGTCAAGGACAGTTGGGTAACCGCTCTTGGGCTACGTCCAAATGTTTGCGAAACCTGGTGTTTGGATAAGTGGTAAGAACTACCTGGGTCCCGTCAAAGGACTTGACATGATGATTGAGTTGGATTGGTTCAAACTCTATTTATGTTGATATCTATAACCTGTTCTCATGGTTACTTGAATTCTCCTGATGCATGTCTTACAAGTTGTTGAACATGTCATTGCACTCAAAACTAGCTTTCTGCAAAATGACCTACTTAGTACTATATCATGCATTGGTGTACCTTGTTTTCAAAACACAGTTTGCTTGCGAGTACATTCAAAGTACTCATTGGCTTGCCACTGGTTATTTTATTGGCCAGGTATGAAAGAACAGGATATAATGAAGAGTACCTTGGTGACGAACATGCGAGGGTTAAGGCAGATGGCATGGGTCCAATTTATCGACAAAGATTTCCGCTGTGAAGTTATACTCAAGACTTGACCATAATGGTCATAATTTATGTAAGACGGTATGTATGGATGTAAGACTCTTGTTATTCAGCTTCTGTGTGTTCAGTGATCATTGATCTCTGGGATCACTGGACACGGCCATTCGGCGATCACGACTTATGAGTCGAGGTCCCCACAGAGCTGGTATCAGAGCCATCCTGACTATAGGAATCCTTAGTTAGCATGGTCGTTAGTTAGGGTAAAGCTATTTTGAAAACTACTACTAATTTACAAAACTATCTATACTTCTTTTCCCTTCTGAATTTTTTGAAAACTAGGATATATTTTCCTTATTGATCTCTTCCCCTTCAAAAACTTTTGCAAATGGTCGCTAGTACCCTTATGCCCTTGACCACTGGATTCCTTGTAATCCTCGTGGATAACCTAGAAGGAAGACGCCTTGCCAGACATTCGCCCACATCTTCTGAACACAAGTTTGGCGACACCACGACAAGACATAAAGCACCTTCTTGAGGAATGAGGAAACCAAGACTCCAAAGATGGTGACACCCTCGACACTACCAGGATGATGCAACCTTGGCCCACGATGATTAGAGCATACGACATGCAAGGTCATGATATACATCGCTAATAGAGCAACCATGTCCTTACAGTTGTTGTATCGGTAACCACCGGTGGATGAGAACCTCACCATTTGGCCCACCTCACTATAGTGAATAGGAAAACAGTTCTCTTCATCCCCCGCTCTTGGAGTCGATGTTGTCATCAACGTAACTGACAAGTTGGACCTCTACTATGCTTTGTTAATGTCCTTGCATAAAGGATTGCTTATGTGGAACCCTTAATACCTTAGAAGGCAAAAGGGAATCGTCATGATTAAGAAGACAACAGAAGACCGAGTCAATGCCAGCTACAAGGAACCACCTTCACCCCGTCAGCTCATCAAGCGAGAGATTGTTGAAGATTCTTCCGTCTCAACCCGGATCGTTTCATCGAACAACTACAAGAGACGTAGCGACGCCTGAGGAAAACCCATAAGACTGCATGGGACACGAAGCAAGCACGACTAGTGAGTCCGAGAACCCCTAGGGTAGGATGAGTCATGTACCCCCTATGTGCAATCGAGTCCGTATGATGGTTCAAATAGAACCATGATTGTGTGTTGCTTGATTTTATTTGTTTATGTTTTGATATAGGTGGCACTTTTTCCCTAGGCAACAAGTACGCGACTATATCACCTTCCTTCCCTTGCTTCTTCTGTTTGGCCATTTTTGCACCTGTTTGTCTGCACTTGCACTATAGAACCACCTTTAGGCATCCCCCTCCTCTATGCTACTTTTCCCTCTCATCTCTCTCCTCAACTAATGACCAACAAGACAAGATACACCAAGGATTCTACTTCGGCAACCAACTGGCACTGAAGACTTTTGTTGCAGCTTCCTCGACCAAGTGTAACCCCATGGAGTTATGTTTACCCCTCAAGATTAGAAACCCATCCCTACACCCTTTGATACTTCACGAGATACCCAGCTCGAATCCTTAACCATGTGCTTAACCCACAGAATTGCAAAAGAACCAGTTAAGCCTCCACAATACTGGGTTCATTATGGAACTAGTGGACATAGTGAACGAGAACATTATCATCCTAAGATAGCACGAGAACTAACGATGCCATAGGGAAGACCAATTTGAGGACACATGACTTGATGAGTTTATATCACTGACCTTGAGGAATTAACTGAGACTCTTTGGTGGATTATGAGGCTTTCATATTGGTAGGTGAACTTGGTGGGATTGTGTTAATAGAGTAGCGTAACTTTCATCACCCTGGAGTAAACTGGATTTTGTAAGACAATTAGGATCACAAGCTGAGATTCTTGGAGGAATAAGATTTTGACTTGATCAGATGATATCAATAGGAGGTTGTTGACATTACAAAAATGACTTGGGGGAAATGTGTATGGATTCTTGTAGGACATGAGATTTGGATTAATAGGTGATCCTAGTGGAGTATAGATGCTGAGTAAGTCTACATGGTTTGGAGTAAATTGGATTTAGACTGAAGATCTTGATCATGATACCATGTTTCTCGGTGGGCAATAAATTAGGAGATTGGATTAATTGTCAAAGTTGATTTAGGGATCTATATAAGCCTGACCTTGGAGTTTACTCGACAATGATAATGGAAATTGGTGGACTTACTGTAGTAGAGATAGCCCTTTCAAGTATTTGCAGATTATAGGACATTAGAAGATCATGTGGAATGCCATAAATATTGGATTTGTAGAGTTAATGAATTACGTAGTGACTAATGGAAGTTAATGGGCTGTGGAGTTGATTCATAGGAAGGAAACAAGATCTTGGAGTGGCTTACGACGTGTTTCCTTTGGATAGAGATGCTCTGTCTTGGACCTTGGAAGAATAGGCTGGGCACTTGGATTGTGATGCTTAATTCAAGCTTAGCAGCTTGTATGCTCTACCCATGGATTCTTAGGGGTGGCCATACATATGGTTTTGGGGATAGTTGACATGTATAGTTTTGTTAGACCTCCTCTTAGGAGTCATGAGGATATGAATAGCGTGAGTGATGATTGGAGTTGACCTATACGAGATGATGCTTTCAGTGGTATAAAGTGATTTGTTTACAAGACTAGATAGAACTATTGGCATCTCAGAAACTGAGCTCAAGGATAGGATGACAAACATTCACTCGCACCCTAGAATCCTTGAAACCCTTAAGCCTTACCAAGCCACAACATGGTCGGATCATGACCTTGGGCTTTGGCTCTAGGTCAAGAAGACCTTGGCCAACACTCAATCGTGACCACCACCAATGCCCCAGCCAACCTTATGTACCTCGTGAACAAAGTCATCACGGAGTACTTGGACATTTTGGGTGTCTTCATTATATGATGGCATACTTGTCTACCTGAAGATAGAAGAAGAGCCATTTAGTTGGTTAAGGAACATCTGAAGACCGCCATGTCAAGGGGGAAGAACTAAACCAACCAGCATCATCAAGAAGTAAATTTCCGCGTCAAAGACCATGTGTGTATGCAAGTCAGTCCTCTCAAGGAACCAAGCATTTCCATGTCAAAGGGAAACCCACACCAAGATTTATCGGCCTCTCCAAGATCACTCCAAGACGAAGAGTAGATGGCTACCAGCTGGAGTTACCACCAGAGTTACTCAGTGTGCACAATGTTTTCCATGCGACACAACTCCGGAAGTGTTTTCAACTTCCTAACTAGCCTGATCTCTACAAGGACATTGATCACCGAGCCACCGATCTCCATCCTGACCTGACCTATCCGAGAGACCATTAGCAACCTGTATCAAGCAAAATGTCATAGATGAAGACGCACCATACAGTACTTCAAGGTGTAATGGAGCACCACACGGGAGCAGAGGCAGTATGAGGACGTGAAGACAACCCCACATCCAAGTTTCTGCATTCCTTTCCGCGCCTAGTTTGGGAATCTTGGGGGCGAGATTCTTGTAAGGGGGTAGGTCTGTCACACCCTGATTTTCATGCCACAACACTTAAGCTAATTAATCATGATAAAATTTGGTTTGACAAAAACTTTTGAGTGTTTTGGTCTTTGCTTGATTTGATTTTTGTGTGTTGGTTGCATGTGCTCTAAAGATCAACTAAATCCTCCAACTCTTATACTCCTTCTCCTTGATCCAAACCTTGGCCCATTTTCTTACAAAAATGTTTTGGCTAAAAAGTATTTTCTAAAATAGCTTTTCCAAAATCCCCTGAACTGAGACTTGAACTACAAGTACTTAATTAAGGGTGTGAAAAATCTTTCAAAAATTATGTTTGAATCCTATTAGATATAGGACTCCTAGAAACCACAAAGATATTATTTTAAAAGTTGTTTTACTATTTTATTTTAAGGCTTTTTCTTAAGGCCAGAAATGGTCTTTAATAGGTTAAAATTATTTTAATATTTCAAAAATATTTGAGAAAATTTAGAGAGACTTACTGGACATATATGGTCCATATATATGAGTTTCAACACATGGTCATAACCAAAATATTGGTCAAATCCCTGAGAAACCCTTCCTGGACATTACAAGCTTTTGAAATATTTACATAGGAAATATTATCCATTAAATCCCAGAAAATTCTACCATGTCATAAATGACCAACTTGAGGATCCTACATAGTCTCATGTCATGAGGAACGACATAGCACCACCAAACCATCTCAAAACCATTTTTGTCCTTTTCCAAGTTTGAACAACTTTGCACTGCCAAACATGTCCAAATGCTCTCAAACTTGGTGCACATTCTCAAATGGGGTAATAATGAATCTAGACCAAATGGCACAAGTTGGAGAGAAGGATATCATGATCAAAGTGTTCTAAAACCCTTCTTGTCCAGAACCAAATTTGAACAACTCTACATTGCAAAGTGTCTCCTTTTGATCTGATTTTTTGTGGACATATTCAAATCCTCAAATAATAACACTACACAAAGTGGTGCATCAATAAGAATCGATTTGCATGAATAAATCTTGGAAAAGCCATTTCTGTTGATTTCTAGGGTTTACCAAAGTTACATTGGCTACTTCGACGAAATAATCTCAAACTTGGTGGAACACCCTACTTCTATGTTCCATTTTATCCTGTTAAGTTTCATGTCAAGTGAAATTAAATTTCTTGCCCAAACCTACATCAAACACCTTCTGCCAGAATTTCCAAATGCATGTTTCGACCCCTTCAACTAATCTCCATGAGATGAAACTTTTCCCACAGCCTCATCTGGTCCTCCTCTACCCCCTGCATGCTTTTCTGCCCAAGGAGCAATGATTAAGGGGCGCAGAGACCCATTTTTCTTCCCTGGACGGCAGTTTTCCCTCTCTCTCTCTCTCTCTCTCTCAACCCCGCCTCTCCTCCAGTGGCTCCCCAGGGCATCCAATGCCCTTGCCACATTGTTTACTCCCACCTGCAGCCACTAGACACAAGTGGACGCGCGAGTGCGCGCGGAAAAGTTGCGGATGCCGGCCATTTGTGCGCTCTGGAGCGCCTGGCAGAGCACCCGGCCATTGATGATGCGCTCCCCACCACCTCGAGCCTCACCCTCACGCTAGTCGAGGTGCCTCGATGTCTGCAACACACCACCGTGCTGTCCCCCTCCTCTCTCCCTCTCTCACCTCGAGCAGCGCGTGCCCAGAGCCGCCCGGCTCGGCCTATGCGTTCGCGAGCCCGTGGCTCCACCAGGAGCTCTCCCCACTCTCTCTCTCTCCCTTCCCTACACCAACACCACCCTCATGAGGGTCGCAGACAGCCCCGAGCCTCCTCCCGTGGCCACAACGGCCATTTCCGTGGGTGCCCGCAGGCCACATCAACGGTGAGCCATGACCTTGCCATATAGGGCATCCCCGGGCTTCTCTCTGGAGCCCTTTGCTCTCTCTCCTTCACAGGAACCCCATGACCAACCCACACCTCCTCCCGTGCCCTCCTCTTCCTCCACGCCCGCCATTGCCGACGCGAACTCAGGCTAAATTCGTGTTGCCCGAGCCACCTCCTCCCCACCTCGTCGTGCCAGAACATCTCCACCGCCGACACGGAGCTCCCCCGCGCTCCAAATCCCATTCCCGGCGGTCATAGCATCCAAATCATCCTCACCGGCACCCTAGTCCGGCGCACTCGAAGCTCCTCCTCTTCCCGGGCTCCCTCGTGGGCGTGCAACACATGGACGGGTGTGCCGCGGCACGCTGAGTCCGCCAGTGTGCCGGGCGCCGCCGGAGGTGGCCCATGCCGCCCGAGAGAGCGCCGGCGCCCGCTTGGCCTTGCCTCCCTTGCCTCTGCTCTGTTCAAGTGGGAGGTAGGCGAAGGCCTGAGCGCTGGGTCCCACACGTCAGCGATTGCCGTGCGGGACCCGCCCTTTTAAGTGGAGACGGACAGCGGAAGATCCACCTCCCCTAGGCGAAGGCGCACTTCGGCGAAGAAGCCTTCGACGTCGCCCTGTCGCTCGCATGGCTGAGCCGCTGAGCCGGCCCAGTTGCGCCTCGCCGTTAAATCCCGCCCAGTGCGCGCTACCGCTGCTTTTGGCCCATTAGGTATTTCCGTTTACTTTTTATTTTTCAGCAAGATTCAAACTTTTGCAGAGACCTCATTTCAAGTACAAATCTGATGATTCGAATTTTTAGTGACTCCATAAATCAATATACATTTAATGAGCCATAGTGAACATTTTTACACTTCCTAGTTTCACCTGGATCTAACAAATAGGTCATTTATACTCCTAAACCACCTTCAAAAATCCATAGAATATTCATTTGAACTCCAAATCCAGTGAAGCCTATTTCTAAATGTTTCTAAAATCATGCCTGATTTAATGGGTACTTTTACTCATTTTCATAAAAAGGAATTCTGTGGACAACTTGCAGATCCATTAAATCCATTGATTCCATCATATTGAAATGTTCAAAAATATTCACTCATCCAATCCCAATGAAACCACTCTGGTTATTTTTCATATAACCAGAGAAGTCCTAGAAAAGTCAACTTCATATTTTTAGAGCACTTTTATTTTCTGCCTTGTTGTGTTGCTTACCATGATTGTTTCCGGCGTTAGTTGACGAAGTAGATGAAATACTTGGAGATGGACCAGAAGATTTGAAGACTCTAATGAACCAGGCAAGACCATGTCTATGAAACCCTTTTTATGCATTTCATATAGCACTTTATTATTGTTGCATCGGAATCATGATGAGATGGTAACCACTTTGGTTGGTTGCCTCTGTTACTTCCGTGTTGACACTTGCATTGTGCATGACCCTACCTTCCTATGAGGGTTATGTAGGTCGGAGTAGATGGGATGCTAAAGTAGTTGCTACGCAAGTGGGACAGGGTATATGCATGGTGATGGAGACAAAAGTATTCTCAAAGACTTTTTGAAAACCCCGTCGGGTGCCACTAATGCCCGAGGGATATGTTGAGCTAGGTAACCACTTGATAAAGAAGTGGTGTACCGAGGCAAGTGAGTGTGTTGTTTTTGAAAAC
This sequence comes from Triticum dicoccoides, assembly GCF_002162155.2. NCBI lineage: Eukaryota > Viridiplantae > Streptophyta > Magnoliopsida > Poales > Poaceae > Triticum > Triticum dicoccoides. The sequence continues at coordinate 236,762,429 of NC_041380.1, read as the reverse complement.
GGATTGGTTTAAGTTGCGACCGTTACTCCAACCTTACATGCGCAACCACTCTACCCTTATATGGGAAAGGGCATTATTGATTACCTAGTTCGTGCTAACATGGATGCCCCCATTACTAGTGACGGGACTGGCGTGGTCACTCTCGGGACGGGGTCGTGCCAAGTAGGGCGGCCATGACTGTTTTCACAGGAGACTGGACACACCGTTGTTGCCCCGTTCTTGTGATATGTGAGGAATATGAGAGTGTGGCTCCACAAAAAGAATTTATTGTGTGACAATGTTTGGCACGGGGGCTGCTACCAATCGAGTGGACTCATTGTTAGTCGTGGCTAGGGAAAGGTAATGATCAGGTGCTTACCCCGGGTACTTGGGGTACCGCGGGTCGTGGATGACACGAAGGCTTCCCAGATCTTGTGGGTAAAGTGTGCAACCTCTGCAGAGTGTCAAACTATTCGAATATCCATGTCCATGGTCAAGGATAGTTAGATAACCGTTCTTGGGCTACGTCCAAATGTTTGCGAAACTTGGTGTTTGGATAAGTGGTAAGAACTACTTGGGTCCCGTCAAAGGACTTGACATGATGATTGAGTTGGATTGTTTCCAACTCTATTTATGCTGATATCTGTAACCTGTTCTCATGGTTACTTGAATTCTCCTAATGCATGTCTTACAAGTTGTTGAACATGTCATTGCACTCAAAACTAGCTTTCTGCAAAATGACCTACTTAGTGCTATATCATGCATTGTTGTACCTTGTTTTGAAAACACGGGTTGCTTGCGAGTACATTCAAAGTACTCATTGGCTTGCAACTGGTTATTTTATTGGCCAGGTATGAAAGAACAGGGTATAGTGAAGAGTACCTTGGTGACGAACATGCGAGCTAGGACACTTCCCAGTCAGAATGCCTGTAGGGTTAAGGAAGATGGCATGGGTCCAAGTTATCGATGAAGATTTCCGCTGCCAAGTTATACTCAAGACTTGACCATAATGGTCATAATTTATGTAAGACAATATGTATGGATGTAAGACTCTTGTTATTCATCTTCCGTGTGTTCAGTGAGCATTGATCTCTGGTATCACTGTACACGTGCATTCGATGATCACGACTTATGAGTCGGGGTCCCCACATTCGCACTCTTGGGCAACCGCACATTCATCTTGGAATGAATCTTGCGGCTGCGCACATTGCACTGGAAGGTAGCTATTACAACTGCTGGATGGATATTTGGGATGTTCCTATGAACTCTGCTGAATCTCTGCAAGTACTTCCGGAGAGTCTCTCCTTCTTTCTGCTGAAGGAGTTGCAAGTCGCTGGGCCACCTAGGTTCTTGATGGCCGCCAGTGAAGGCGCCAATGAACTCATGGCACGGGTCAGCCCATGACGAAATGGAGTTCTCCGGTAGGTGCATCAGCCAAGACCTCACATTGGACTTGAGTGCCAAAGGGAAGTAGTTGGCGAATATGTTCTCATCTCTTCCCCCGACAGCTTGAACATCAATGGTGTAGATGCTCAGAAACTCTGCCGAGTTCAGCCTCCCATCATACTTCTCGGGTATCTCTGGCTTGAGCGTACGGACGGACGGCCAATGAACTCGCCACAACTCGCGAGTAAAGGCAGGGCACCCAACCTCGAGAGGTAGGCACCCGCCAACCTCGAGCGCGAGCTCGTCAACATCGGTTCCATCTCACCCATTGGCCCGACAGGGGTCGTCGCGGCGTTGCTAGAAGTTGACGCACGCGTCTCCCCTTCGTCTATCCTCTGAGGCTCTCCATTGGCCTGGGCATGCTCGAGGATCAGAGGATGCCATCAAGATGTCGTCAGGTTCTTGGTTCTACCACACTCGCGCTGGTTACCATGGTGGGGACTGTACCGTGGGGGTGGCCCCTTCCATACGGGCAGCAGCACAAGCCGTCATCATTTCTTGGGGAGGCCGTGGTGGACCAGCTCACTACGAGCCCCCAGCCTTGGTGAAACTAAGCAGACTCCGGATGGTGGCTCGTCGTTCGTCCATCTTCTCGGCCGCTGGCGGAAACCTCAGTATCAGCTGAGCCCGCGTCATGGCTTCCGTGGCAGTGCTTGGCATAGGTGATGATGATGTGGACAACACCGTCGCTCGGTCCTGATGGTGCCAGCCGCGATAGCACCACATCCTTGTTGTTGTGAAGTAGCCACCCGAATGGCATGGTGACATGGTGAAGGCGCTTGAGGGCCATCGGCTCCATTGGGCGCAGCGACCTTGTCGACTCGCCCCGGGGGAGGTGCACGTGCTGCGGTCGCTCCCGTGGTGGGGGCAGACGGAGGGCGGCGATTCGACCCGACTGGGCGCCATCACTGTCGCTGTGCCTGTCGGCGAGAGGAAGGGGCGCGAATTGAATAACCCCTTCGCCCGTACCTGATGTCACTTGAAGCTACGTCGGTATTTCCCTAAAGAGGAAGGGATGATGCAGCACAACGGCGGTGGGTATTTCCCTCGGATATGAAACCAAGGTTATCGAACCAGTAGGAAAACCAAGCAACACAACGTAAACAGCCCCTGCACACAGATAACAAATCCTCGCAACCCGACGTGTTAAAGGGGTTGTCATTCCCTTTCGGGTAATGGTGCCAGAAATTGGTGCGTGACGGGAGAAAGGTTGTAATAGATTGGATAAATAGATCGGAAATAAAATAAAGTGTAGCAAAGTATTTTTGTATTTTTTTTAATAGATCTGAAAATAAAAGCAAATAAAAATAGATCGCAAAGGCAAATAATATGAGGAAGAGACCCGGGGGCCGTAGGTTTCACTAGTGGCTTCTCTCGAGAAAAATAGCAAAGCGGTGGGTGAACAAATTACTGTTGGGCAATTGATAGAACTTCAAATACTCATGAAGATATCCAGGCAATGATCATTATGTAGGATTCACGTCCAAGATTAGTAGACCAACTCTTTCCTGCATATACTACTATTACACCACACATCGACCGCTATCCAACATGCATCTAGTGTATTAAGTCCATGGAGAAACAGAGTAATGCAATAAGAACGATGACATGATGTAGACAAGATCTATCTATGTAGAGATAGACCCCATCGTTTTATCCTTAGTAGCAACGATACATATGTGTCGGTTCCCTTTGTGTCACTGGGATCAAGCATCGTAAGATCGAACCCACTACAAAGCACCTCTTCGCATTGCTAGATAAATAGATCAAGTTGGAAAAACGAAACCCAAATTTCAGAGAAGAAATATGAGGCTATAAGAGATCATGCATAAAAGAGATCAAAGAAACTCAAATACTTTCATGGATATAAAAAGATAGATCTAATCATAAACTCAAAGTTCATCGGATCCCAACAAACACACTGCAAAAGAGTTACATCATATGGATCTCCAAGAGTTCATTGTATTGAGAATCAAGAGAGAGAGAGAGAGAGAGAGAGAGATGAAGCCATCTAGCTACTAACTACGGACGCGAAGGTCGACAAAGAACTACTCACGCATCATCGGAGAGGCACCAATGGAGGTGGTGAACCCCATCCGAGATGGTGTCTAGATGGGATCTACTGGTTCTGGACTCTGCAGCGGCTGGATCAATATTTCATCGACTCCCCTAGGGTTTTGGGAATATTGGGGTATTTATAGAGCAAAGAGGCGGTCCCGGGGGGGATCCGAGGTGGGCACAACCCACCAGAGCACGCTTGGGCCTCCTGGCGCGCCCTGGTGGGTTATGCCTCCCTCGGGGCACCCCCCAGGTGTAGCCAGGGCTTGTTGTGTTCCTTCTGGCCAATAAAAATTCTCCATAAAGTTTCGTGTCATTTGGACTCCGTTTGATATTGATTATCTGCGATGTAAAAAACATGGAAAAAACATCAACTGGCACTTGGCACTATGTTATTAGGTTAGTACCAAAAAATGATATAAAATGACTAGAAATTGATTATAAAACATATAACAACATGGAACAATAAAAAATTATAGATACGTTGGAGACATATCAGCATCCCCAAGCTTAACTCCTACTCGTCCTCGAGTAGGGAAGTGATAAAAATGAAATTTTTGATGTGGAATGTTGCCTAACATGTCATATCATATTTCTTTCTTTATAGCATGGACATTTGGACTTTTATATTATTCAAAGAAATAGTCTAGTTTTTACATGATAATTGAAATATTGAAGCATATCAACAAGCAACCATGTCTTTCAAAATATCAATGCTAAAATAAGCTATCCCTAGCCCATCATGCTCAACCATTGATCCATTCATGAAACACACTCGCATATTAGCTATGTACAATACTCAAGTACGATCATATTTCCTCCTAGTTGGTGCTTTTATAATAGAGGAAGGAGGGAAGTAGGGATTTGTAGAGGTGCCAAAGCTCAGAGCGAAAAACTTAGAGATAAAAACATTTTGGGAGGTGTATCCATCCCACCAACGAAAATGACTTAGAGTTCCCAATACTTTCCATGCTTAGATATGTCATAGGCGGTTCCCAAACAGAAAATAAATTGTATTCCTTTTTCCACCAAACTTTACTTTCCATGGCTAACCGATTCACGGGTGCCCTCCATACCAAGACTTTCCAAGGAATTTATTATTTTACAACATAAAGTAAATTCATTTTTTGCATTTTGGGGCTAGGCATCCCTAATACCTTTGCCTTACTCTCGTGCAATGACAAGTGAATAAACACGCATCTTAAGAATAACACATCTAGCATGGAAAATATTAGCCACCTCTCACCGCTCCGCGAGCGAAACAAGCACACAAAAGAGAAGTTTATTTTTGAAAATTAGAGATGGCACATGCAAATTTGCTTAGAACGGCAAAAGAATACCGCATATAGGTAGATATAGTGGACTCATGTGGCAAAACTAGGTTAAAGGTTTTTGGATGCACATCATATCTCAAAACTATTACTAAGAATCAAGTTTATTGTGTCCAATGATCTTCATGAAAGTTTCGAGTATATCCTTCTTGGATATCTATCACTTTGGGACTAATTTTCATGTGTTGCTTTTGACAAGCTCAAACAAATATAAGTGAAGATCATGAGCATAATATTTCTTTCTCTCAAATTAATTTAAGTGAAGTAAGAGGGAATTTCTTGAAAAAATTACTAACTCTCAAATAAATCTAAGTGAAGCAATAGAGCATTTCTTCAAAAATACTAAGCACACCGTGCTCAAAAAGATATAGGTGAAGCACTAGAGCAAGTCCAAGGCTCATAAAAAATTAAGTGAAGCATAGAGAGCAATTCTAACAAGCCATGACATAATTTTGGCTCTCCCAAATAGGTGTGTCTAGCAAGGGATCAAGACTTAAAACACAAAATAAAACAAGCAAAGACTCATATCATACAAGACGCTCCAAGCAAAACACATAGTATGTGACGAATAAAAATATAGCTTCGAGTAAAATACCGATGGTCGTTAGAAGAAAGAGGGGATGCCACTCGGGGGCATCCCCAAGCTTAGTTGGTTGCTCATTTTTGGATAATAGCTTGGGATGCTGGGGCATCCCCAAGCTTAGGCTCTTCTACTCCTTATTCCTTCATCCATCGTAAGATAACCCAAAAGTTGAGAACTTCAATCACACAAAACTCAACAAAACCTTCGTGAGATCCGTTAGTATAAGAAAATAATAAATCACTACTATAAGTGATGTATCAAACCAATTCATATTTTGTTCTTGTATTATATCTACTGTATTACAACTTTTATATGGCAAAAACTCATCAAAGAAAACCATAGAGCCATCAAAATAAGCACACAACACAAAGAAAACAGAATCTGTCAAAACAGAACAGTCTATAGCAATCTGACTATTTCGAATACTTCTGTAACTCCAAAAATTCTGAAAAATTAGGAAGACCTGAGTAATTTTCATATTGATCTACTGCAAGTGGAATGGGTATTTTATCGCTCTCGAGTAAAAAATGATAATTATTTTCGTGAGCGCAAAAGTTTCTGTTTTTTTCCAGCAAGATCAAACAACTATCAACCAAGAAGATCCTAAAGGATTCACTTGGCACAAACACTAATTAAGACATAAAAAACACAATCATAACAGTAGCATAATTGTGCTAACACTCAAAAACAGGATGCAAAAAGCAAAAATAAATTTTATTCATTGGGTTTCCTCCCAACAAGCGCTATAGTTTTACGCCCTTAGCTAGGCATAAAAAAAGGATCTAAGTTTTGTCATCTTTGGTTCTAGATCCATAGGATGCCCTCATGATTGATTCATATGGTGGCCTAATTCTCGTTCTAGGAAAGTGTTCCATACCCTTTCCCAAAGGAAATTGGAACTTAATATTGCCTTCTTTCATATCAATCATGGCACCGATAGTGCGTAAAAACGGTCTACCAAGAATAATTGGACAAGACGGATTGCAATCAATATCAAGAACAATAAAATATATGGGCACATAATTTGTATTTTCAATAATAAGAAAATCATTAATTCTTCACATAGTTTTTTTTAATAGTGGAATCCGGCAAGTGCAAATTTAGAGAACATGATTCAAGATTGGTAAGACCAAGCACATCACATAAAGATTTCGAAATAGTAGAAGCACTAGAACCCAAGTCACACAAAGCAAAACACTAATAATTTTAATATTGACTTTGATAGTAGGTTTCCATTCATCATGCAATTTTCTAGGAATTTAAACTTCTAATTCCATTTTTTCTTCAAAAGCTTTCATCATAGCATCAACAATATGTTTAGTAAAAGCTTTATTTTGTTCATAAGCATGGGGTGAATTTATCATGGATTGCAACAAAGAAATACAATCAATCAAAGGGAAACTATCATAATTAAAGTCTTTGTAATCCAAAAGAGTGGGCACATCACTAGCTAAAGTTTTGACCTCTTCAAACCCACTTTTATCAATTTTCTCAACAAGATTTTCACCCTCCGAAATATTAGGACGCCTTCTACCTAAAGTTGACTCTTCTCCAGTCCCTTTTTCATCAATATTAATTTTACTAAACAAGGAATCAATAGAACAAACACCAATCATTTTAATATCTTCATCACTTTTATCTTCTAATGATATTGGTTTGGCGGCCATTTGATTTACTAATGTAGCTTGTGCATCGGATATTTTTCCTAGCAAACTTTCAGAAAAAGCATATAGATTGGAGATTGCAAACTTCTCTACTAATATCATCAAGTTGTTTTGTGATAGCATCGAGCACAACAGAGTGCTCCTTAAGATCTTCGGTGAAGTACTTATTATGCTCAGATTGTGTAGTCATATATTCCTTAGTACTTTTCTCAGTTTTAAGCAAAATATTAGGGTAAGGAACATCATAATATTTTCTTTGAGGCATCATAATTACGCAAACAAGAGAGCACACAAAAACAGATCTGGCAGAGAAAATGGTGAACAGAAAAAGAGGGGCGAATAAAACGGAAATTTTTTGGGAAGTGGGGGAGAGGAAAATGAGAGGCGAATAGCAAATAATGTAAATTGCGAGGAGATGAGATTTCTGATTAGGAACCTGGTATATGTTGAAGATCCTCCCCGGCAACGGCACCAGAAATTCCTTTTGATGTCGCTTGAAGCTACGTCGGTATTTCCCCAAAGAGGAAGGGATGATGCAGCACAACGGCGGTAGCTATTTCCCTCGGATATGAAATCGAGGTTATCGAACCAGTAGGAGAACCAAGCAACACAACGTAAACATCCCCTGCACACAGATAACAAATCCTCGCAACCCGACGTGTTAAAGGGGTTGTCATTCCCTTTCGGGTAACGGTGCCAGAAATTGGTGCGTGATGGGAGAAAGGTTGTAATAGATTGGATAAATAGATTGCAAATAAAATAAAGTGAAGCAAAGTATTTTTATATTTTTTGGATTAATGGATCTGAAAATAAAAGCAAATAAAAATAGATCGCAAAGGCAAATAATATGAGGAAGAGACCCGGGGGTCGTAGGTTTCACTAGTGGCTTCTCTCGAGAAAAATAGCAAAGCGTTGGGTGAACAAATTACTATTGGGCAATTGATAGAACTTCAAATACTCATGACGATATCCAGGCAATGATCATTATATAGGATTCACGTCCAAGATTAGTAGACCGACTCTTGCCTGCATCTACTACCATTACTCCACACATCGACCGCTATCCAGCATGCATCTAGTGTATTAAGTTCATGGAGAAACGGAGTAATGCAATAATAACGATGACATGATGTAGACAAGATCTATCTATGTAGAGATAGACCCCATCGTTCCCTTTCTGTCACTGGGATCAAGCATCGTAAGATCGAACCCACTACAAAGCACCTCTTCCCATTGCAAGATAAATAGATCAAGTTGGCCAAACAAAACCCAAATATCGGAGAATAAATACGAGGCTATAAGAGATCATGCATAAAAGAGATCAAAGAAACTCAAATACTTTCATGTATATAAAAAGATAGATATGATCATAAACTCAAAGTTCATCGGGTCCCAACAAACACACCGCAAAAGAGTTACATCATATGGATCTCCAAGAGACCATTGTATTGAGAATCAAGAGAGGGAGAGGGAGAGAGAGAGAGATGAAGCCATCTAGCTACTAACTACGGACCTGAAGGTCTACAAAGAACTACTCACGCATTATTGGAGAGGCACCAATGGAGGTGGTGAACCCCATCCGAGATGGTGTCTAGATGGGATCTGGTGGTTTTGGACTCTGCGGCGGCTAGATCAATATTTCGTCGACTCCCCTAGGGTTTTGGAAATATTGGGGTATTTATAGAGCTAAGAGGCGGTCCGGGGGCACCCGAGGTGGGCACAACCCACCAGGGCGCGCCTGGGCCTCCTGGCATGCCCTAGTGGGTTGTGCCTCCCTCGGTGCACCCCCCAGGCGCAGCCAGGCCCCGTTATGTTCCTTCTAGCCCATAAATTCTCCGTAAAGTTTCGTGGCATTTGGACTCCGTTTGATATTGATTTCCTGCGATGTAAAAAACATGGAAAACATAGCAACTGGCACTTGGCACTATGTTAATAGGTTAGTACCAAAAAGGGAAAGTTTTGTTTTTTCCACTCTAGATTTTTCCAATTTTCCTTATGCCACTCAAGATTTTTGACATTTCACTTTTGCCACTCTTAGTTTTTTTTCAAATATCACAATTGCCATTCCCATGGCAAAAGCAAAATTTTCAGAGTGGCAATTGTGATAATTGTCAAAAGCTAAGAGTGGCAAAAATGAAATGAAATTATTTTGCTTTTGCCACAGAATGGCAATTGTGATAATTGTCAAAAGCTAAGGTGACAAAAGTGAAATGTCAAAATCTAGAGTGGCATAAGAAAAATTGGCGAAATCTAGAGTGGCAAAAACAAAAATTTCCCCACCAAAAATGATATAAAATGACTATAAAATGATTATAGAACATCCAAGATTGATAATATAACAGCATGGAACAATAAAAAATTATAGATACGTTGGAGACGTATCAGTACCCCGTGAAGCGTGGCCATCGGGATGCCGTTGATGTTGCTCTCCTCTGGTGTCTCCTGCCTCGGGCGCGGGGGAGGTGGTGACGGCGCCGCCTGCTCCGACCACATCACCAGTAGCGTCCACATCCTCATGTGCCTCCACATCGCTCGTAGCATTCGTGGCTGTGGGTGGCGGAGCTTTCGAGGTGGATGCGTGAGCTGAAGCACCTGATTTCTTCTTGGGCACCATGGTCGATGGTGCCGCCGAAGATGAAGGTGGCGATGAAGATGACGCGCTGCTCGCAATTTCAGGTTTGCGCAAGTGATCCCCCTACCTGGCGCACCAAAGATGTCATGGGAGACCATGGCCACCCATGGTACCAAAGGTCCCTTGCTGGTTCGTTGGGGGGATGGCATGTTGCACAAAGAGTAGAGGAGCATGGGGCAGCACGGCAGAGATCACATGAGCAATTTTACCCAGGTTCGGGCCGCCGTGGGTGATACGTCTCCAACGTATCTATAATTTTTTATTGTTCCATGCTATTATATTATCTACTTGGATGTTTAATGGGCTTTATTATGCACTTTTATATTATTTTTGGGACTAGCCTATTAACCGAAGGCCTAGTGCAAATTCTTTTTTTTCCTATTTCAGTGTTTCACAGAAAAGGAATATCAAACGGAATGAAACCTTCGCGAGGATCTTTTTGGAACAAACGCAATCCAGGAGACTTAGAGTGGACGTCAAGGAAGCAGCGAGGTGGACACGAGGTAGGGCGGCGTGCCCAGGGGGGCCAGGAGTGCCCCCCACCCTCGCGGGCCCCTCGTAGCTCCACTGACCTACTTCTTTCGCCTATATATACTCTTATACCCTGAAAACATCCAGGGGAGCCTCGAACCCACTTTTCCACCATCGCAACCTTCTGTACCCGTGAGATCCCATCTGGGGACCTTTTCCGTCGACCTGCCGGAGGGGGATTCAATCACGGAAGGCTTCTTCATCAACACCATAGCCTCTCCGATCATGTGTGAGTAGTTTACCATAGACCTTTGGGTCCATAGTTATTAGCTAGATGGCTTCTTCTCTCTCTTTGGATCCCAATACAAAGTTCTCCTTGATGTTCTTGGAGATCTATTCGATGTACTTCTTTTGCGGTGTGTTTGCCGACATCCGATGAATTGTGGGTTTATGATTAAGATTATCTATGAACAATATTTGATTCTTCTCTGAATTCTTATATGCATGATTTGATATCTTTTCAAGTCTCTTCGAATTATCAGTTTGGTTTGGCCTACTAGATTGATCTTTCTTACAATGGGAGAAGTGCTTAGCTTTGGGTTCAATCTTGCGGTGTCCTTTCCTAGTGACAGTAGGGGCAGCAAGGCACGTATTGTATTGTTGCCATCGAGGATAAAAAGGTGGGGTTTATATCATATTGCTTGAGTTTATCCCTCTACATCATGTCATCTTGCCTTATGTGTTACACTGTTCTTATGAACTTAATACTCTAGATGCATGTTGGATAGCGGTCGATGTGTGGAGTAATAGTAGTAGATGCAGAATCGTTTCGGTCTACTTGACACGGACGTGATGCCTATGTTCATGATCATGCCTAGATATCATCATAACTATGCACTTTTCTATCAATTGCTCGGCAGTAATTTGTTCACCCACCGTAATATATGCTATCTTGTGAGAAGCCACTAGTGAAACCTATGGCCCCCGGGTCTACTTTACATCATATTATTTTCCCATCAACTAGCTATTTCTGTCAACATTTATTTTGCAATCTTTACTTTTCAACCTATACAACAAAAATACCAAAAATATTTATCTTATTATCTCTATCAGATCTCACTTTCATAAGTGACCGTGAAGGGATTGACAACCCCTTTATCGGGTTGGTTGTGAGGTTCTTGTTTGTTTGTGTGGGTACTAGGCGACTTGCATGTGGTCTCCTACTGGATTGATACCTTGGTTCTAAAAAACTGAGGGAAATACTTACGCTACTTTGCTGCATCACCCTTTCCTCTTCAAGGGAAAACCAACGCATGCTCAAGAGGTAGCAAGAAGGATTTATGGCCCCATGGTCGGGGAGATTTGCACCAAGTCAAGTCAAGATTTGATCTCCCAACAACTAGCCATTTTTGGCGCCGTTGCCGGGGAGATCTACGCCAAGTCAAGACATACCAAGTACCCATCACAAACTCTTATCCCTCACATTACATTATTTGCCATTTGCCTCTCGTTTTCCTCTCCCCCACTTCACCCTTGCTGTTTTATTCGCCTCTTTTCTGTTCGCCCTTTTTCCGTTCGCCTTCTTTCGCTTGCCACTTGTTGGATTTATTGTTTGTCAGGATGGCTCAAGATAATACTAAATTATGTGACTTTTCCAATACCAACAATAATGATTTTATTAGCACTCCGATTGCTCCTCTTACCGATCCCGAATCTTGTGAAATTAATACTGCTTTGTTGAATCTTGTCATGAAAGATCAATTTACTGGCCTTCCTAGTGAAGATGACGCTACCCATCTAAATAGCTTTGTTGATTTATGTGATATGCAAAAGAAGAAAGATGTGGATAATGATATTGTTAAATTGAAGCTATTTCCGTTTTCGCTTAGAGATCATGCTAAAACATGGTTCTCTTCTTTGCCTAAAAATAGTATTGATTCATGGAACAAGTGCAAAGATGCTTTTATCTCTAAGTATTTTCCTCCCGCTAAGATCATCTCTCTTAGAAACGCTATTATGAACTTTAAGCAACTTGATCATGAGCACGTTGCACAAGCTTGGGAGAGGATGAAATTAATGATATGTAATTGCCCTACACATGGTTTGAATTTATGGATGATTATACGGAATTTTTATGCTAGATTGAATTTTGCTTCTAGAAATCTTTTAGATTCGGCTGCGGGAGGCACTTTTATGGAAATCACTTTAGTTGAAGCTACTAAACTCCTACATAATATTATGGTTAATTATTCTCAATGGCACACCGAAAGATCTACTAATAAAAAAGTTCATGCTATTGAAGAGATTAATGTTTTGAGTGGAAAGATGGATGAACTTATGAAATTGTTTGCTAATAAGAGTGATTCTTCTGATCCTAATGATATGCCTTTGACCACTTTGATTGAGAATAATAATGAATCTATGGATGTGAATTTTGTTGGTAGTAACAATTTTGGAAACAACGCGTATAGAGGAAATTTTAATTCTAGGCCGTTTCCTAGTAATTCCTCTAATAATTATGGTAATTCCTACAACAACTCTTATGAAAATTTTAATAAGATGCCCTCTGATTTTGAGACTAATGTTAAAGAATTTATGAATTCGCAAAAGAATTTCAATGCTTTGCTTGAAGAAAAATTGCTTAAGATTGATGAGTTGGCTAGGAACGTGGATAGAATTTATCTCGATGTTGATTCTTTGAAACTTAGATCTATTCCACCTAAGCATGATATCAATGAGTCTCTCAAAGCCATGAGAATTTCCATTGATGAGTGCAAAAAAGATTGCTTTGTGAAGGCGTGTTCTTCTAGTTTTCATGATAATAATGATGAAGACCTAAAAGTGATTGGTATGTCTCCTATTAAATCTTTGTTTGCCAATATGAATCTTAATAAAGATGGGACTGGAAATGAGTCAACTTTAGTTAGAAGGCGTCCCAATGATTCGGTGTTTTTAGATCTTGATGCAAAAATTGGTAAAAGTGTGATTGAAGAGGTCAAAACTTTACATAGCAATGAACCCACTATTTTGGATTTCAAGGAATTTAATTATGATAATTGCTCTTTAATATATTGTATTTCCTTGTTGCAATCCGTGCTAAATTCTCCGCATGCTTATGATCAAAACAAAGCTTTTACTACACATATTGTTGATGCTTTAATGCAATCCCATAAAGAAAAGCTTGAACTAGAAGTTTCTATTCCTAGAAAACTTTATGATGAGTGGAAACCTACTATTAAATTTAAGATTAAAGATCATGAATGCTATGCTTTATGTGATTTGGGTGCTAGTGTTTCCATGATTCCAAAAACTTTGTGTGATGTGTTAGGTTTCCGTGAATTTGATGATTGTTCTTTAAATTTGCATCTCGTGGATTCCACCATTAAGAAACCTAAGGGGAGGATTAATGATGTTATTATTGTTGCAAATAGGAATTATGTGCCCGTAGATTTCATTGTTCTTGATATAGATTGCAATCCTACATGTCCTATTATTCTTCGTAGACCTTTCCTTAGAACGATTGGTGCAATTATTGACATGAAAGAAGGAAATATTAGATTCCAATTTACATTCAGGAAAGGCATGGAACACTTTCCTAGAAATAAAATTAAATTAACTTATGAATCTATTATGAGAGCCACATATGGATTGCGTACCAAAGATGACAATACCTAAATCTATTCTTGTTTTTTATGCCTAGCTAGGGGCGTTAAATGATAGCGTTTGTTGGGAGGTTCTTGTGTGTTTGTGCAGGTACTAGGCGACTTGCATGTAGTCTCCTACTGGATTGATACCTTGGTTCTCAAAAACTAAGGGAAATACTTACGCTACTTTTCTGCATCACCCTTTCCTCTTCAAGGGAAAACCAACGCATGCTCAAGAGGTAGCAAGAAGGATTTCTAGCACCGTTGCCGGGGAGATTTGCACCAAGTCAAGTCGAGATTTGATCTCCCGACAACTAGCCATTTCTGGCATTGTTGCTTGGGAGATCTACGCCAAGTCAAGACATACCAAGTACCCATCACAAATTCTTATCCCTCGCATTACATTATTTGCCATTTGCCTCTCGTTTTCCTCTCCCCCACTTCACCCTTGCCATTTTATTCGCCTCTTTTCTGTTCGCCCTTTTTCCATTCGCCTTCTTTCGCTTGCCTCTTGTGTGACTGTTTGTTGGATTGATTGTTTGTCACTATGGCTCAAGATAATACTAAACTATGTGACTTTTCCAATACCAACAATAATGATTTTATTAGCACTCCGATTGCTCCTCTTACCGATGCTGAATCTTATGAAATTAATACTGCTTTGCTGAATCTTGTCATGAAAGATCAATTTGCTGGCCTTCCTAGTGAAGATGCGGCTACCCATCTAAACAACTTTGTTGATTTATGTGATATGCAAAAGAAGAAAGATGTGGATAATGATATTGTTAAATTGAAGCTATTTCTGTTTTCGCTTAGAGATCGTGCGAAAACTTTCTTCTCTTCTTTGCCTAAAAATAGTACTGATTCATGGAATAAGTGCAAAGATGCTTTCATTGCTAAGTATTTTCCTCCCGCTAAGATCATCTCTCTTGGAAACGATATTATGAACTTTAAGCAACTTGATCATGAGCACGTTGCACAAGCTTGGGAGAGGATGAAATTAATGATACGAATTTTCCCTACACATGGTTTGAATTTATGGATGATTATACAGAATTTTTAAGCTGGATTGAATTTTGCTTCTAGAAATCTTTTAGATTTGGCCGCAGGAGGCACTTTTATGTAAATCACTTTAGGAGAAGCTAGTAAACTCCTAGATAATATTATGGTTAATTATTCTCAATGGCACACCGAAAGATCTACTAATAAAAAAGTTCATGCGATTCAAGAGATTAATGTTTTGAGTGGAAAGATGGATGAACTTATGAAATTGTTTGCTAATAAGAGAGCTTCGTCTAATCCTAATGATATGTCTTTGTCCACTTTGATTGAGAATAATAATGAATCTATAGATGTGAATTTTTTTAGTAGGAACAATTTTGGTAACAACGCGTATAGAGGAAATTTTAATTCTAGGCTGTTTCCTAGTAATTCCTCTAATAATTATGGTAATTCCTACAACACCTCTTATGGAAATTTTAATAAGATGCCCTCTTATTTTGAGACTAGTGTTAAAGAATTTATGAATTCGCAAAATAATTTCAATGCTTTGCTTGAAGAAATAATGCTTACGATTGATGAGTTGGCTAGGAACATGGATAGAATTTCTCTTGATGTCGATTCTTTGAAACTTAGATCTATTCCACCTAAGCATGATATCAATGAGTATCTCAAAGCCAAGAGAATTTCCATTTATGAGTGCAAAGAAAGAACCACTAGGATGCGTGCTAAAAACGATTGCTTTGTGAAGGCGTGTTCTTCTAGTTTTCATGATAATAATGATGAAGATCTAAAAGTGATTGGTGTGTCTCCTATTAAATCTTTGTTTGCCAATATGAATCTTAATAAATATGGGACTGGAGATGAGTCAACTTTAGTTGGAAGGCGTCCCAATGATTCGGAGTTTATAGATCTTGATTGAAAAATTGGTAAAAGTGGGATTGAAGAGGTCAAAACTTTACATACCAATGAACCCACTATTTTGGATTTCAAGGAATTTAATTATGATAATTGCTCTTTAATAGATTGTATTTCCTTGTTGCAATCTGTGCTAAATTCTCCTCATGCTTATAATCAAAACAAAGCTTTTACCAAACATATTTGATGCGGAGCATCCCAAGATCATCCCCATGGACGCACCTACACCTCCAACGACACCACTTGGACAAATGACACGAGCCCGAGCCAAAGTTATCGAAGATAAGGTGAACTCACTCCTCTCCGAACTTCCACTTTCTATGCATGAGACATGGCTACTACCTAAGTCCGAGGTGTTGTGCATAATTAGGTACCAAGAGGGTCCCCCCGAAGATGTGCATGAAGATGTACAAGTCCCCAAGTCCACGGAAGAGGAGAACCAATGGAAGGAGCCAAGAGCATCTCCCAGGCCCCGGACATCCGGCCAAGGCCCTGGACGTCCGGCCCCTGGAGCGTCTTCCACTACAGCAGCCCAGCCGCAGAAGGCTACATGCCCCGGACATCCGGCCCCGGCAGCCGGGACATCCGGCCCCCGGCCTGGAAATCCGGCCCCTCTGAACCCGAGAGCAACAAATGCCATCGCTCCAGCCCGGACATCCGGCCCCCCGGCCCGGACATCCGGCGTCGCCTGAAAGCCTGGACATCCGGCCCGACCAGCCCGGACATCCGGCCTCCCCTGTCTGCGCACAGTGAAGGGCCGAGGCCCATGTATCCCTTCTCCCACCTAGACTATATATACTCCACCCTGTACAACTTTCTAGGGTGAGCATTGGTTTAGCTCATTTTAGAGATAGAGCATTGCTCATCCACATCGGATCTACTCCACGAGAGAGACCGCGACCTCTATAGAGAAGATCCCTTTGGATTCAAGACCTCCTTTTGGAGAAGAACTTCAAGACCTCCTCACGGAGAAGAACCGGTTACCCTTTTGTATCGTCCCTAGTTGTCCATGGATCATGTATCTTCTCTTATGTATTAGAGGATCTAACACATGTGTGACTTGTTCTTGTTAGTTTGAGTGTTCCTCTTGTGTTTCCCCTTGTGATTTCCCTTGTTTCCCTCTTTGTGTGCCTCGTGTTCTTCGCGGGATACGCTCCTTTCGTGAAAGATCGGCCGATTAGGGTTCCACCCTACATCATCTTGGATTAGAGCCAGCTTGTCTCATGATATCATCTTGGTATCAAGAGCCACGTTGATCAGGATTTCGGAGCCTCCCTGTTGTGTTTCTAGCCTTGTTTTGTTGTTTTTCGTCCTAATTCGAAAAATCCCCACCAAAAATAGCCCCAATTTTTTTTTGTGATTTGTTGGTGTGTTGAGATTTTGTTGGTTTGGATCTGTGGATTTGCTTTGTTTTGAGTGGACCTAGCTTCCCATCCATTTTCCCCCAAACTTCCATCCACAAATTCCTCCGAATTTCGCCCGGATTTAACCTCTCCTCACGGTGTTCATCCCGTTCGTCCCCGGATCCAGAGCCCGGACATCCAGCCCGTCTAGCCCGGACATCCGGCCCGTCCAGCCCGGACATCCGGCCCATCCACCCGGACATCCGACCCCTGACAGCAACATCTCCATCCACCGCCCCGTTTTCTGCCCAATTTCCACCAAATTTTGTTCCGTTGCCCACCATATACCATATATACTTCCGCATACCTCCACCGCTTCCGCATAACCCAACCATTTTTGGACCGTTTCGCTCTCCGTCACAATTGCTACTTCGAGGTTTGAGAATTTGAGTTGCGGTACCGTATCCTTTTGTGTTTCGTCTATCTAGGTACGGTTCGACATCGACATCACCGTCGCTCATCTTCGCCACGGACGTGTCCTACATCATCACCTCCGTCCTACATCGTCATCAACAATGACCACCTCGACTACATCTTGGTATTCGTGCCACCATTTTGACACCATACCCGAAGCAAGACCGGTAACCTCATCTTGGTATTGGACATATCACTCTTGTCATTACATTGATAGCCGTCATAGCCTTACTCCTTTGTGTCGCTTACCCATCGAGACTAGCCATTGAGTATTGCCGGCAACGAGACTTGTGCACATTAGTGATCATACTTCCCATAGCATACATACATCATTGTTGCATATATTGTTATCATCTCTTGTGTCACAAAGTTGTCATTGCATACTCATTTGCTATCTTGGTTTGTCAAGCATTGCATGAGAAAAGAGCTCAAACATCAAAGAGCCAAACAAGATTTTAAGCAAAGAGAAAAGATAAGCCAAGAGCTTTTAAGCAAGAACCATGGCATCTTACAACATTAAGATTGTCATACTCGATCATCTTGGATCATATCATAGCAACACCTTGCATAGAACATATTTGGGATAGAAGTCGTTGCATTTTTGCTAAGTAGGTTGTGCACAAGTTCTTGTATCCACCTATTGTGCAATCGTGCTAGCATCTCTCTAGTGTTGTGCAACAAGAGCATTTTTGTGGATTCCACATTTTGGCTCACCCTTGGTTGCACAACCCCACTTACCTTTTTGCGTGTGTGTTTCCGTGTACCTTATATGCTTGGTCTACTTGTTACATTGCATCTTGCGAATCTTTTCCAACATTATTGAAGCTCACTTACAATTGCATCAAATTTTTGTGCCACCATCCTAACCAAGCTCCTCCAAAAGCTCTTACTTGTGTAGGTGTGAGAAACCGACAAGAACTAGTACCAATTGTGTTATTTCCTTGTCCTACATTGGAGTGATCCTCGATCCACTTTCAACTTCGGTCAAGGTACATTTGGTACTCGTTCTTCGCTTTCTACCACTCACATTTGTCTTGGAAGGATGGATAGGCCTAGTATTTCTACCAACCCACTATTCATGGAGCAAGACGACGACATGAACTCCTTCGTCACCAAGAGTCACCTCTTTGGTGCACAACGTGCTTTGCATCAAGAGCAACAAGCTATGAGTGAACGCATCGACAACCTTGCCACCGACCTACGACTTTCCGAGCAGCGTACAAGGGACTACTTCGACCACAAGCTCGACGATCACAAGCAAGAGAATGACGCAAGGATGGACGAAATCTGTGCTTTGTTGCTCGACCGCTCGTCTTCCACTTCAAGAAGGAGCCGTTCAAGCCGCCACTCCGACTTCACCCTCTCCGGCTCAAGTACACTGACATCGAACACTCTTCGTCGGGCCGCGTGCACCGATCGCCAAGCAAGCCTCAATCCACTACATGACATCGACTCTCAAGAGCACCGACAACGTCAAACTCAAGAGGCCTTTGCCCTAGCCCGATAATGGCAACGACAACGCCAACAAGAAGAGGAACAGCGAGCGCGTCTACACCAAAATGCTCAAGATGCCGAGGCACAACGTCAAGAACAACAACTCTGTGACGCTCAAGCACTTGCGGCGCAACAAGCTCTATGCGATTTGAGTCGAGCAGTAGCCGACCGAAGCCGACAAGCCCATCAACAAGAGGAAGCACTTCGCGAAGAAATTCAAGAACGAAGATTTCAAGCTCGCGTGCATCGTCAAGTTCCTCCTCGAGCTCGACAAGCTCCTCCACAAGCTCGCCAAGAACAACAAGTCAATCAAGAGAATGAAGAGCAACGTTATGGCAAACTCAAGTTCACCATGCCCAAGTTCAACGGAAGCAACGATCCCGAAGAGTACCTTTCATGGGCATTGATGGTTGACAAGATCTTCCGTTTGCACAATTTTGAAGAAGAGAAGAAGATCGCGATGGCATCCCTTGAGTTCCAAGATTATGTCCTCATTTGGTGGGAACAAATCATAGAGCACCGAGAGGCAAGAGGTGAACCACCCATCACTACTTGGGCGCAAATGAAGGATGTCATAAGAGCACGGTTCCTACCTACCTACTACAACCGCGACCTCTTCAAGAAACTCCAACAACTCAAGCAAGGAACAAAGAGCGTTGAATAATACTACAAGGAGATGGAGATTGCAATGATAAGAGCCAATGTCATAGAAGATGATGAGCAAACAATGGCACGTTTCTTGAATGGCCTCAATCATCCTATCAAGAAGATCGCCGACTTCCAACCATACTCAAATCTCATCGAGCTAGTGCACCAAGCTACCAAAGCGGAACGCCAAGTGCAAGATGATTTCAAGTATGCCAAGTTCTCATCCAAGTCCTACAGCTTCTCCAACAACCAAGCTTCAACGACTCCAACACCAACTACAAAGCCTTCTTCTACCAACATCGACAAGTCAACTTCCAAGAAAGCTTCGTCAACTACAAGCCATCCTCCTACGAGAAACTTCAAGCCGAGAGCTTCATCATCATCAACCCCAACCGACGAGACCATCAAGACGAGTTCCTTCAAGTGTTTCACTTGCGGAGGCCGAGGCCACAAGTCCTACGAGTGCACCAACGAGCAAACCATGGTCTTCAATGACGATGGCACCTATGACTCCATGAGCGAAGACGAAATGGAAGCCCTCGAGCAAGTCGCCATGCACTGCCAAGTGAACAATGAAAAAGAAGTCTTTTGTGATGAAGACTCAACTCCTGCACTTGTTGTCTTCAAAGTCTTGACTCTCCAACATCACCAAGAAGAAGACCAAAGATGCCACATATTCCACACCAAGGCCGACATCAATGGACGATTCGTCAAAGTCATCATCGATGGAGGGAGTTGTCATAATGTCACAAGTGAAGAACTTTGCTCCAAGCTCCAATTGCCCAAGACGAAGCATCCACATCCATACAAAGTGCAATGGCTTAGTGACTCCGGCACCATCCAAGTCGAGCATCGAGTACAAGTATCCTTCAAAATCGGCGCCTACGAAGACACCTTGGAGTGCGACGTCGTTCCAATGACCGTTTGTCATCTTCTCCTTGGACGGCCATGGCAATTCGATAGAGGAGTCATACACAACAGCCGAACGAACCACTACATCTTCAAGATGAAGGGCAAGGAGTACGTCCTCCGTCCAATGTCGCCAAGTCAAGTGATCACCGACAAGCAAGCCACCCATCGTGGAGATCATAGTGAGAGAGCGAGCCGCCAAAAAGAGAGTGAGCGCCACAAGCCAAAATTGAGTGCCTCCACGATGAGCGAAAACAAGAACCTAGTTCTAGTTGCCACCAAACGTGAGATGAGAGAAGTGTGTGAGAACCTATCTAGTGTCCTACACTATGTCCTCATGTGCAAGGACAATGCACCACAAACTAACACTTCTCACACTCTTCCTCCAGTGTTGTCTTCTCTTTTGCAGGAATTTCAAGATGTTTTCCCTGATGAGCTACCTCCGGGTCTACCTCCTCTACGAGGCATTGAGCACCAAATTGACCTCATCCCCGGAGCACCTCTTCCGAACAAAGCTCCATACCGTGTCAACCCTGACGAAACAAAAGAAATACAAAGGCAAGTAAAGCATCTCATAGACCATGGACATGTGCGTGAAAGTTTGAGCCCTTGTGCCGTTCCGGTCATTCTTGTGCCAAAACGTGATGGTAGTTTTCGCATGTGCTCTGATTGTAGACCTATCAATGCTATCACCATTCGCTATAGGTATCCCATTCCACGCCTAGATGATATGCTTGATGAGCTTAGCGGTGCCACTATATTTTCCAAAATTGATCTTAAGAGTGGTTACTATCAAATCCGCATACAAGAGGGTGATGAATGGAAAACCGCCTTCAAAACCAAGTTTGGTTTGTATGAGTGGTTAGTCATGCCTATGGGTCTTTTGGAAGCACCGGGCACTTTTATGCGCCTTATGAATCATGTCTTTCACCCTTACATTGGTATATTTGTTGTGGTCTACTTTGATGACATTCTTGTGTTTAGCAAATCTATCAAAGAGCATGTCACCCATGTCTGCACCGTTTTCCAAACTCTTAGAAAAGAGCGCCTCTATGCTAATATGGAGAAATGCCTTTTTGGTGTTGATAAGCTCGTTTTCTTGGGTTTTGTTGTTTCTTCTAAGGGTGTTCATGTTGATGAGTCCAAGATCAATGTTATTAAGACTTGGCTGCAACCAACCAACTTGCATCAAGTGCGTAGTTTCTTGGCCTTGCGGGTTTCTATCGTTGCTTTGTGAAGGATTTTAGCACCATTGCTTCGCCTTTGCATGCTTTGAGCAAGAAGAATGCACCTTTTGTTTGGGGACCATCCCAAGATATCGCATTCAATGAGCTTAAGAATTTGCTTACTCATGCTCCCGTGCTTGCCTTACTCAACTTCGATAAACCTTTTGAAATTCATTGCGATGCTACTGGTAATGGCATAGGAGGTGTGTTAACACAAGAGAAGCGCCCCATAGCTTACTTTAGTGGGAAACTTTCCGGAGCGCAACTCAATTATCCCATCTATGACAAAGAGCTATATGCTTTAGTCCGTGTTTTGCATGAATGGGAACATTACCTTCGTCCCCATGAGTTTAGCATTCATACCGATCATGAGACCCTCAAGTATCTTAAGGGTCAAACGAAGTTGAACAAGCGTCATGCTAAATGGAGTGAATTTATTGAGTCTTTTCCCTATGTAATCAAGTACATCAAGGGTAAACAAAACATCGTAGCGGATGCTCTTTCCCGCATATGCATGCTTGTCACGCAACTTGAGTTAGATGTCATTGGCTTCGAGCATATCAAAGACTTGTATGAGCATGATGCAACTTTTGCTACTCCTTATGCCAAGTGTTTGTCCAATACATCTTGGGAATGCTGTTACATTAAAGACGGATATCTTATAAGAGCTAACAAACTTTGCATTCCCGAGTCCTCTCTTCGTTTGTTGCTTTTGCAGGAATCTCATGGAGGAGGCTTAATGGGACACTTCGAACGCGACAAGACATTCGCCACACTCTCGAAGAGCTACTTTTGGCCAAAGATGTTTCGGGACGTCAATCGTTTCACCAACCGGTGTTCTACATGTCGCAAAGCTAAGTCCAAAGCTCAATCTCATGGTCTCTATATGCCTTTACCAATTCCATACCAACCATGGGAAGACATTATCATGGACTTTGTACTTGGTTTGCCTAGAACTCGAAATGGGAAAGATTCCATATTTGTCGTTGTGGACCGTTTCTCCAAAATGGCACATTTTATTCCTTGCCACAAGATAGACGATGCTTCACATGTTGCTAATCTCTTTTGTAGGGAAATTTTACGTCTCCATGGTGTGCCAAAGACCATCGTCTCGGACCGCGACATCAAGTTTCTTAGCTACTTTTGGAAGACCCTATGCGCCAAGCTCGGAATCAAGCTACTCTTCTCCACGACGTACCATCCTCAAACCGACGGCCAAACGGAGGTGACAAACCGCACACTTTCCGCTCTACTTCGAGTACTCATCAAGAAGAACATCAAGGAGTGGGAGGAGTGTCTACCCATCGCCAAGTTTGCCTACAACCGAGCACGACACTCAACAACCGGTAAGTCCCCTTTCGAGGTCGTCTACGGATTCAACCCTTTGTCACCATTGGATATTCTACCTCTACCACTCCAAGAGCGAATCAATTTGGACGCAAGTGCACGAGCGACCCATCTCAAGAAGGTGCATGAAGATACAAGAAACACCATCAAGCGCCAAGTACAACGCCTTGTGACCAAGCACAACGTCAACAAGCACCCTGTGATATTCAACATTAGAGACCTCGTGTGGCTACACCTTCGCAAGGACCGTTTTCCCCAAGAACACAAGTCCAAACTTTGACCACGCGTGGATGGACCATTCAAGGTGCTTGCACGTTACAACAACAACGCATACAAGATCGACATCCCTCTTGACAAGTACTCCGTGAGTGACATCTTCAACATCAAAGATCTCTCGCCCTACCATGGTGATGAGGATTTCGATCCGAGGACGGATCTTCCCCAAGGGAGGGGAGATGATGCGGAGCATCCCAAGATCATCCCCATGGACGCACCTACACCTCCAATGACACCACTTGGACCAATGACACGAGCCCGAGCCCGAGCCAAAGCTATCGAAGATAAGGTGAACTCACTGCTCTCCGAACTTCCACTTTATATGCATGAGACATGGCTACTACCTAAGTCTGAGGTGTTGTGCATGATTAGGTACCAAGAGGGTCCCCCCGAAGATGTGCATGAAGATGTACAAGTCCCCAAGTCCACGGAAGAGGAGAACCAACAGAAGGAGCCAAGAGCATCTCCCAGGCCCCGGACATCCGGCCAAGGCCCCGGACGTCCGGCCCCTGGAGCATCTTCCACTACAGCAGCCCAGCCGCAGAAGGCTACAGGCCCCGGACATCCGGCTCTGGCAGCCCGGACATCCAGCCTCTCCCGAGCCCCCGGTCATACGGCCCCTGGCCCGGAAATCCGGCCATTCCGAACCCGAGAGCAACAAATGCCACCGTTCCAGCCCGAACATCCGGCCCCCCAGCCCAGACATCCGGCGTCGCCTGAAAGCCCGGACATCCGGCCCGACCAGCCCAGACATCCGGCCTCCCCTATTTGTGCACAGTGAAGGGCCGAGGCCCGTGTATCCCTTCTCCCCCTAGACTATATATACTCCACCCCGTACAACTTTCTAGGGTGAGCATTGGTTTAGCTCATTTTAGAGATAGAGCATTGCTCATCCACATCGGATCTACTCCACGAGAGAGACCGCGGCCTCTACGGAGAAGATCCCTTTGGATTCAAGACCTCCTTTTGGATAAGAACTTCAAGACCTCCTCACGGAGAAGAACCGGTTACCCTTTTGTGTCATCCCTAGTTGTCCATGGATCATGTATCTTCTCTTATGTATTTGAGGATCTAGCACATGTGTGACTTGTTCTTGTTAGTTTGAGTGTTCCTCTTGTGTTTCCCCTTGTGATTTCCCTCATTTCCCTCTTTGTGTTCCTCGTGTTCTTTGCGGGATCCGCTCCTTTCATGAAAGATCGGCCGATTAGGGTTCCACCCTACATCAATATTGTTGATGCTTTAATGCAATCCCATAAAGAAAAGCTTGAACTAGAAGTTTCTATTCCTAGAAAACTTTATGATAGTGGGAAACTACTAGTAAAATTAAGATTAAATATCATGAATGCTATGCTTTATGTGATTTGGGTGCTAGTGTTTCCATGATTCCAAAAACTTTTTGTGATGTGTTAGGTTTCCGTGAATTTGATGATTGTTCTTTAAATTTGCATCTCGCGGATTCCACCATTAAGAAACCTATGGGAAGGATTAATGATGTTATTATTGTTGCAAATAGGAATTATGTGCCCGTAGATTTCATTGTTCTTGATATAGATTGCAATCCTACATGTCCTATTATTCTTGGTAGACCTTTCCTTAGAACGATTGGTGCAATTATTGACATGAAAGAAGGAAATATTAGATTCCAATTTCCGTTAAGGAAAGGCATGGAACACTTTCCTAGAAAGAAAATTAAATTAACTTATGAATCTATTATGAGAGCCACATATGGATTGCATACCAAAGATGACAATACCTAGATCTATTCTTGTTTTTTATGCCTAGCTAGGGGCGTTAAACGATAGCGCTTGTTGGGAGGCAACCCAATTTTATTTTTGTTCCTTACTTTTTGTTCCTGTTTAGTAATAAATAAATCATCTATCCTCTGTTATGATTGTGTTTTTATGTTTTAATTAGTGTTTGTGCCAAGTAAAGCCTTTGGATCTTCTTGGATGATTGTTATTTGATCTTGCTGAAAAAACAGAAAGTATGCGCTCATGAGAATAATTTTCATTTTTTACCAGAGAGCGATAAAATATTGATTCTAACTGCAGTAGATCAATATACAAATTATTTAGGACGTCCTGCTTTCTCAAGATTTTTGGAGTTACACAAGTATTCGAAACCTATAGATTACTACCGATTGTTCTGTTTTTGACATATTTTGTTTTTCGTGTGTTGTTTGCTTATTTTGATGAATCTATGGCTAGTATCAGGGGGTATGAACCATAGAGGAGTTGGAATAAAGTAGGTTTAACACCAAAATAAATAAATAATGAGTTTATTATAGTATCTTAAGGTGGTGATTTGTTTTCTTGTACTAACGGAGCTCATGAGATTTTCTGTTGAGTTTTGTGTTGTGAAGTTTTCAAGCTTTTGGGTAAAGATTTGATGGATTTCGGAACAAGGGGTGGAAAGGTCCTAAGCTCGGGGGTGTCCAAGGCACTCCAAGGTAAAATTCAAGGACAACCAAAAGCCTAAGCTTGGGGATGCCCCGGAAGGCATCCCCTCTTTTGTCTTCATCTATCGGTAACTTTACTTGAGGCTATATTTTTATTCACCACATGATATGTGTTTTGCTTGGAGCGTCTTGTATGACTTGAGTCTTTGCTATTTAGTTTACCACAATCATCCTTCCTTCAAACACCTTTTGGGAGAGACACACATGATTCGTAATTTATTAGAATACTCTATGTGCTTCACTTATATCTTTTGAGCTAGATAATTTTGCTCTAGTGCTTCACTTATATCTTTTTAGAGCACGGTGGTGGTTTTATTTTATAGAAATTATTGATCTCTCATGCTTCACTTATATTATTTTGAGAGTATTTTAGAACATCATGTAATTTGCTTTGGTTACGAAATTAGTCCTAATATGATAGGCATCCAAGATGGGCATAATAAAAACTTTCATATATAGTGCATTAAATATTATGAGAAGCTTGATACTTGATAGTTGTTTTGAGATATAAAGATGGTAATATTAGATTTGTGCTAGTTGAGTAATTCTGGAATTGAGAAATACTTGTGTTGAAGTTGGCAAGTCCCGTAGCATGCATGTATGGTAAAAGTTGTGTGACAAATTTGAAGCTTGGGGTGTTCTTTGATTGCTTTCCTTATGAGTGGCAGTCGGGGAGGAGCGATGGTCTTTTCCTACCAATCTATCCCCTAGGAGCATGCGCGTAGTGCTTGGTTTTGATGACTTGTAGATTTTTGCAATAAGTATGTGAGTTCCTTATGACTAATGTTGAGTCCATGGATTATACGCGCTCTCACCCTTCCATCATTGCTAGCCTCTTCGGTACCGTGCATTGTCCTTTCTTACCTCGAGAGTTGGTGCAAACTTTGCCGGTGCATCCAAACCCCATGATATGATACACTCTATCACACATAAGCCTCCTTATATCTTCCGCAAAACAGCCACCATACCTACCTATTATGGCATTTCCATAGCCATTCCGAGATATATTGCCATGCAACTTTCCACCGTTCCGTTTATTATGACACGCTCCATCATTGTCATATTGCCTTGCATGATCATGTAGTTGACATTGTATTTGTGGAAAAGCCACCTTCATAATTCTTCCATACATGTCACTCTTGATTCATTGCATATCCCGGTACACCGCCGGAGGCATTCACATAGAGTCATATTTTGTTCTAAGTATCGAGTTGTAATTCTTGAGTTGTAAGTAAATAAAAGTGTGATGATTATCATTATTAGAGCATTGTCCCATGTGAGGAAAGTTATTCGAAAAAATAAGAGATAAAGGCCATAAAAATGGAGAGGCTCAAAGAAAAAGAGAGAGAAAAAGAGAGAAGGGGCAATTTTACTATCCTTTTTCCACACTTGTGCTTCAAAGTAGCATCATGATCTTCATGATAGAGAGTCTCTTATGTTGTCACTTTCATATACTAGTGGGAATTTTTCATTATAGAACTTGGCTTGTATATTCCAATAATGGGCTTCCTCAAAATGCCCTAGGTCTTCGTGAGCAAGCAAGTTGGATGCACACCCACTTAGTTTCTTTTGTTGATCTTTCATATATTTATAGCTCTAGTGCATCCGTTGCATGGCAACCCCTACTCCTTGCATTGACATCAATTGATGGGCATCTCCATAGCCCATCGATTAGCCACGTCAATGTGAGACTTTCTCCCTTTTTGTCTCCTCACACAACCTCCATCATCATATTCTATTCCACCCATAGTGCTATGTCCATGGCTCG
Organism: Triticum dicoccoides; assembly: GCF_002162155.2. NCBI lineage: Eukaryota > Viridiplantae > Streptophyta > Magnoliopsida > Poales > Poaceae > Triticum > Triticum dicoccoides. Next base: position 236,734,761 of record NC_041380.1, on the reverse strand, counting down.
TGCACATATATTGCGTGAAAGTTGAAAGAGTTTGAAAAGGCTAAAGTATGAAACAATAGCTTGGCTTGTCATCCAGGTTGTGCATGATGGGAGCATTTTGTGTGACGAAAATGAAGCATGGCCAAACTATATGATTTTGTTGGGATAAGCTTTCTTTGGGTATGTTATTTTGATAAGACATGATTGCTTGCTTAGCATTGCTTGAAGTATTATTAGTTTTTATGTCAATATTAAACTTCTGTCTAGAATCTTTTGGATCTAAACATTCATGCTGCAATAAAGAGAAATACATTGAAAATTATGTTAGGTACATTCCACATCAAAAATTCTGTTTTTATCATTTACCTACTCGAGGACGAGCAGGAATTAAGCTTGGGGATGCTTGATACGTCTCCAACGTATCTATAATTTTTTATTGTTCCATGCTATTATATTATCTGTTTGGATGTTTAATGGGCTTTATTATGCACTTTTATATTATTTTTGGGACTAACCTATTAACCGAAGGCCTAGTGCAAATTGCTATTTTTTTGCCTATTTCAGTGTTTCGCAGAAAAGGAATATCAAACGGAATCCAAACGGAATGAAACCTCCACAAGGATCTTTTTTGGAACAAACACAATCCAGGAGACTTGGAGTGGACGTCAAGGAAGCAGCGAGGCGGCCACGAGGTAGGGCGGCACGCCTAGGGGGGCCAGGCACGCCCCCACCCTCATGGGCCTCTCGCAGCTCCACCGACCTACTTCTTTCGCCTATATATACTCTTATACCCTGAAAACATCCAGGGGAGCCACGAAATCACTTTTCCACCACCGCAAACCTTCTGTACACGTGAGATCCCATCTGAGGACCTTTTCTCGCGATCTGCCGGAGGGGGATTCAATCACGGAGGGCTTCTACATCAACACCATAGCCTCTCCGATGATGTGTGAGTAGTTTACCACAGACCTTCGGGTCCATAGTTATTAGCTAGATGGCTTCTTCTCTCTCTTTGGATCTCAATACAAAGTTCTCCTCAATGTTCTTGGAGATCTATTTGATGTAATTCTTTTTGCGGTGTGTTTGCCGAGATCCGATGAATTGTGGGTTTATGATTAAGATTATCTATGAACAACACTTGATTCTTCTCTGAATTCTTATATGCATGATTTGATATCTTTGCAAGTCTCTTGTGGCACCCCGGCTCAGAGAAAACCGGAACGCCCCGTATTCTAGCCCAGAGATCAAGGAGAAGTCTTCTGGAATACGACACTGCTTAGCATAGAACAAACCAGCTCTCTATTACAACATGAGTATGAATACAAGGGTTCCGATATTACAATGAATAACATCGGCACAACGACACTACGCCAACCACGGTTGCTCTATACAAGCAGCATAACAACTCGAAGCAGCGGAACAACTACTAGAAGCAGAACAACGAACGACGATGATGGACTCCAATCCGCAGGGACTCTGACTGGAATGTTTATCCTAGCTCGTGAACACAGGAATAACACCAAACAAGCAAGCAATCAAGGCACGACCTGCAAACTGGCATGACACGCCAGGTCAGTACATTGAATGTACTTGCAAGATCACAATAACCAGAAGCATTCAAGACAAACAACAAAATGGCAATTACAGGTTAAGCAGGAATTAACATGAGATCATCAGAATAACATGGCATGAACAACATGAACATAATACTGTTAGAACAATATGATCATGGCAAGAACATATAAGTCTGATGATACTAGCATGCAACATGATAACACTATATGCACCAATTATTATGCTCGGATTACCTCGTAACCATCACATGCATCACTTACACACCTCGGACATTACACGATCATCTCAGGATCAAATCAAGCTTGGTATAATCAATACCGTAGTAATCATCAAATGATCACAAGGAGCTTGATCTTTACACACGATTCTCGCACAACATCACGAATATCCAACAACTCGGTATCCTTGATACCACGATGATCATTCTGGCGATCACAACCATGACCAACACTTGGTCTCAAACCATGATCCTTCCGGCGATCACAACCAAATTATCTCAAACAGTGATCCTTCCGGCGATCACAACCAACTTATCTCAAACCGTGATCCTTCCGACGATCACAACCAACTTACTCCTCATTGAGCACATTATTATTATTATTATTATTATTATTAATACTGTTGACTCATAGTGTGACCAACTACAAACTGGGCCCTTATCCGCGGGCATGGCTATCGATAGATTTAATATACACTCTGCAAAGGTAGCACACTGTACCGACACCACGGAACCCATGGCCTCGCACTCCCATTCAGGTGGACCAATGACATTCCGACAAAACCGATATACTGCCATGACACTCTCCCGGCCACTCCGACCAACTCACCTTTGGGCTAAGTCCTGGGTGGCCCCGTGTCTACCAAAGACACAACGACCACCGTCGTGGTCCATCCCAAACAGGGACAAAAGCGCTTATCATCCAACTACGGGCACACAAGGTTATGTCTGCTTACCGGGCCAGGGTACGCACACCCATAACCTTCCCTAGTTGGAGGCACCGGTGAGAGGCACGACAATAGACCCAGTTAGGACCTTCCCATAAAGGTAAGCGTGGTTGCACTGGTCAGTTCGATATGGTGGCACCATGACTCAGCCAACAGTTGTTCAAGTTCAATTTAATCCGTTTAAACTTGAATGCAAAAATGTTGAGCCATGATAAATAACATGATGCAATTACAATGCATGAGCATGATATCAACATAATCATGAGAGGACCACATAACTATCCACCATATCAACAATGAATCATATCCAACTAAGCATGGCGTACTGATTGGCATGAACATCATAAGTACATACTTCTCCGAAACATAGCATGACCACTAGCATCAACAATAAATATCATGCAAGAACATATCAACAATGCCATCATGCAAGAATTTAACCAACTAGATGCAATGGAACATGCATAACAACGATACCCGGGACAGACGACAGTCATGCACCGAAGACCATTACCAACATCAACATATACTACTAGCAAGCATAAGCATATAAACATAATACTAGCAACTAGCAGGGCATGACAACTAGGTGCATAACAACATAGCAAGAAAGTAAGCATGAATCCATAAGCATTATCGATACAACTATAACCATATTTTAAGCAAGCAAACATTTAATAAATATTCAAGTTGAAAACCATGGCTACTTCATAACTATCATGCAAGTGGGTATTGTGGCTTGCCTGGGGTGACGGAGACTACAGGAAGAAGTGCGATGAAGCCGCGGAACGAAACGTCGGACGGTATGTTCTCGGAGGGGGCTGATTAGAGGCAAGTGCAAAATGGTCATTTTCACTATGATAACACCTAGTGAAAATGTTACCAAAAGATAGAGCTCGACGATACGAAGAAGTGAGCGTTGGTTTCACCTCAATCAGAGTTACAGTTGCGGAGTTATGAGGTGTAGAAGAAGAAGGGCCAATCTATGAAAATTTTATCACCAACAGGTCCCTGAGTGGATAAGGCAAAAGCGTATTGAGAGAAATACGTTTTCAGAATAGTGAAAGCGTACTTTAGGCTGTAGTAGAACGGAATACGCTTTCCAGAGGGGAAAACGTATTTTGAGTAAAAGGAAGGAAAAATACTCTTTCGAAGGAAGAAAACATACTGACCGGAATACGTGTCCACTTGACATGTCAGCGGGGGCGCCTGGGCCACTGACGGGCCGGGCCCAGGGGCAGGGAGGGAGGCGCGGGCGCACGTCGTCTTCCTCCTCTCGCTCCTGTTCTCACGTGAGCAGAGGAGAGGAGCAGGGGAGGGAGCGGCGGCGGCCTGGCCGGCTCATGCCCGGCATGGCGCGTCCGTTCAGGGGGTCGGCCGGCCCCGGGGGGGGGGAGAGGTGGACGCAGGGGTGGAGGAGGACCGAGTGAAGACAGAGGCGGCCGGTGGTGGAGGGGCTCTGCGCTGCGGCCACTCCGGTGAGGGGGCAAGGGGGTGGGATGACTCAGCGGAGCACGAGGAGGACGGTGGTGGAGTCGGGAGGGAGAGTGGAGGCTTGGATGGACTCAGTCGGGGTGGTGGCCGAGAGCAACATCAACGGCCAAGCACCGGCAGGCGCGGCCAAAGGCATTCCAGGGTCGAACGAGTGGGGTGGGGAGGACCGTGGTGACCAGGGGAACCTTGTGGACAAGGTAGGACGAGGAGAGGGGGCTCAGGTTGGTCGGAACCAAGCCGAGGCCGAGGCGGCCATGGCGATCTCCAGCGAAAAGAAGAGAGGGCCGAGGGCTCTAGTGGGCGAGGAGGCTTGGGGAGAGGCTAGTGAGGTGCAGAGGGACTCGGGGCACGCTTAAATAGCCGCGGGGAAGGCTCTCGAGCTCACAAGCGAGCTTGAGCAGTGCACTAATGGAGGTCAGGGGTTGAGCACGGCATGAGCACTGTTCTAGCGGCGCATTAATGGCAAACCACGACGAGGCAGAGACGCAGGGCGATGCAGTCGAGCACGGGCGAGCTCCAGGACATGTATGGAGGTCAAGATGAGGAGGGAGGAGACGAGCATAGTGGCCGGAACAAGCGAGAGCACGCCTGCAGCCATGATGCCAGCGTGATCACCACGTGCAGTGGCGCAAGCGGCGCTCTTTGGCGTGGCCAACCATGTCCAGTGGATGGACCGTTGTGTCCTTAGTCAAAATGAGGAAATAAGTCGGTCCAAGGGCAAAGAAGTGATTTGCACTTAGTTCCAAAAGTAAATCAGTAAGAAGGTGCTTGTAACTTGTTGTGGTTAAACAACTAGGTAACATGATAAAGAGTTTGTCTGATGATGATCACATACTAAGGTGATGCTGATCACCAAAAACCAGACTAAGAGGAGGAGGTTAGATGGTGGTTGCAGTAGAAAGTGCAAAACTGGCCAGAATTGGGGATTTGGATGATGCACTCACATACATGATTTCTGTGAGCTGAAATTTGGCAGAGATGGGTTATATGATGATATGAAGCTGCTGCAAAAATTTCATGCCATTTGGAAATACCAAAGTGACACTTGCTTCACAAAGCTTCATTGTGGGCAGAAATTTGGAAAATTACCCAGGGTAATTGGATTAACCAATTGAGGTAGAAATTGGTGGAAGGAGTTTATATAGGTAGAAGCATGTCCTGGTAAAGTTTCAGCTCAATTGAAGCAATATAAAATATAGTTGCTTCACAAACTGAAAATCTGACCAGAAACTAAGATTTGGGGCTGGGATCACATAGATGAGTTACATGAGCTCATATTTGGTGGAGGATTATGATTTGATTATGTAAAGGACCTTGCAAAATTACAACTCATTTGGATATGTCTAGATTGTACTTCCTTCACAATCACTTCCCTCGGACAGGAACTTTGAAAAATTGCTCAGGAATATTTAATAGGAAAATTGAGTTGAATTTTGGCATGAGCCAATGATATGGACAGGAAAAGATGTCCAAGAAGTTTGGGGTCAATCAAGCAAATATAAATAGCACTTCCTTTGCAAAGTGCCATTTAGTACAGAATAGGAAAAGAATTATTGGAGGATTATTTTTGAACATGTCAATGAAATATTTTTCCATACTTGAGCAAGATAGGACCCAAACAATTTATGAGAATTACTTGGGAATTTTAGGAGTGACAGAAATATAGGTTGCTTCACAACCTAGGGTTTTAAGGGTTATTCTTTATCAGAAAAGGAATATTCCCAACAAAAGAATTTTGGGTTAGGTCAAGGATGGAAATGACATGATCTTAGGATGATGAAGAGGGTTACAAGCCACTATAAAACCTAGGAAGACATGATCTTCCCAAGTTTCAGACCCATATAGCCACGGAAAAGCAAAACAAAACCGAAAATCCAAGAAAATCAAAGGAAAAAGAAAAGGGCAAAAATCCAGGCTGTTACAAACCTTCCCCCCTTAAAGAAATCTCGTCCTCGAGATTTGGTTGTTCAGGGTTAAATAATTTTCCTGACTTGAAGAAACCGTTTCCAACTCAGGTTTCTTTTATTCATAATATTTCCACTGAATTAGATCTGACTCACAGTCTTGATCTGGGGTGGTTTGCTTCACTGGATTTGACATACTGACAGGGCGTACCTCATATGTTCATGTTTATACTGACTCAAATTTTCTTTCATATTTGTTGGCTGAGCTGGCATTTGAAATATGATTTGTACTGACATACTTGTCCTTCTTGATATTGATCCTTGCTGGAAATGTTATTCTAGTATCGAGTACCGAGAATATTTCCCGGAGTTGGGGAACATATCTTCCCGTGGAACAAAGAATCTCTTCTATCCAGACATCGGATTCCTCGAATATAGGCATGCCTTATGGTTCCAAAACAGTGATGCAGATTATATCTGTTTTGCTAATGGATGCTGACATCTTGCAGGAGTTTCTGACTTATCTTGACTGGCTTCACAGTCTTGAGTATACAAGTTGTACCAAAGGTTTGACTGTCGCTTGTCGTGACTGATAGAAAAATGTACCATCTCCTGATGATAAGATTTGCAGACTTGACTGGCGGTGATCTTGGCAAAGAATCCTATCCACACAGGCTATTCTTTTAATTGCTTCCCCTATGCGAGAGATAACAATCCTCAAAGTCGGCATTTTCACACTAATTCTCCATTTTTGCCAGTATCTCCCTGGGAATAACAGTTTGTGCGATGCTCCATCGCGGGAGTTGAGGTCAATATATTGAGCTGTCCATGAGTCTGACTGGACAGACTCGGGTATTCAATGCTGACAGTTCTGAGCACACTATGGATTGAGTCGGTTGCCTCGCTATGAGGTCCTTACCACAATGGAGTATACCCCTTGGGTTTGCCGTGGAATAAGACGGTCTTGGGCATCCACATTTTTCACATAATAATCAGCATACCTATATTGTTGGTCTTGCTCTTTCATTATTACTTTCTTCAGCTGGATCCTCAACTGAAAGAGCGGGGCCTTATATATATATATCCTTGATTATTTTCGCGGCCCTGAATACCGTTACATACAATATCTGGCAATCATACCTTGGTCTGGTTCATGTTTTGAGCCTTGGTATATTTATCCGGCTCACGTGTGGTTATACAGATCTCAATATTGTTGTTGATTATGCCGGACAGTGACATGGTTAATAACATCATTTTGTTGGATGTGCAGGACTGATCTTGATAATCACTGCCAAGATTATTGTCTCAACGTTGTCTTTCCTTCAAGACTTGTTGATTATGGCCTCACCCACTTGTTTTTGTTTCTTGAATAACCGGTGAGGTTGTCGGATGCGTACCGTGAATTCTTCCTTATGCGAGAGACTTGCATGGACTTGGCAGCATACTGAATGAACTAATATCTGATTCTCGAGGCATACCTTTGTTCTGACCAATTTTTTGTTTTAGACCGAATTGTTGCAAATTTGCCATTTGGAAAACACTGTCATATGCTGACAATTCATAATTTAATGCGTTGTATTAGTGTCGTACTGAAGAAGATTGGGCAGCGTGCGTTGGAAGCCATCGGGACACCGTGCTGAGGAAGACTGGATGTCTTGTGCCCGAAGCCTTCGGTGGATATCTTAACGGGGTACCGTACTCCATAAGTTTTCCCCCTTAAAGACTTTGCTAGGGAAGACTCGGTACCTTATGACAAAAGCTTTTGTAGTATTTTATCGGGAAGACTGAATATCTTGCATGGGAATCCATTCATTCCCTACCGATGCAGACTGGAAACTTTATCTTTGTACACTTCGTCAATACATTGTGGAGGAGGATGGGACTGATTTTCTTGGTGATTGGAATGACATATATATATATATATATATATATATATATATATATATATATATATATATATATTTGTCAGTCCGGCAGCTGATTATTGATATGACAAGAATTATCTGACTGTTCTTACTGAATTCACCGTGCAATTGGACTGACTTCTAGGTGTCGCAATGTTTTAAATTTTGACTTATGGCACATTCAATCATTGTGCATAGCCCATACCTTTGACTTGAAATGCACTGTTGATCCAAATTTTTTCTCTTGCTAATTTAATCTTTGCTGCGATGAAGTGTATCTCTGACAGGTACTTGTTGCTGAAAGTCCAATACAATTTGTATTCGGACGGATGTCTGGAATACAATGTTGTCGGCTGAAAACCTCATTTATTTTAACTGAATTCCTTGGTATATATCTGTACTGCTTACGGCTTCTTCTGATCCGGTGTCGGTCGAGGAATAATTTCCATAAGGGGGTAACACCAAGGATTTAAGACAAAGAAGCACGAGAAAATGATTTATTGCAACAAAGCACACATCAAACAAGCTACAAAGCTACTTCACACAGGCACACACAAGCATGATGCTACAACAAATGCACAAGCGCTACGCGAAGGACTACATCCTACGCTTGAGCAAACGCTTGCGAACTGATGAGGAAGCTAAGGGAGTAGCGAGTGGAACCGCTAACACTTAAACTCCGGATGGACGAGGCGGAGGAGTTGGAGAAGCTCGCGGAGACTGAGGTAAAGCGACACCAAGCAATCTCCTGGCTCGAATGGCGTCTTGGATTAACTCACAAATAAGAAGACACTCGGCCGTCATGTAACAAGACATGGCAAGGATAGCCGGGTCATATTGAGGGTTGACAGAGGGAAATTGGATTCGCCTAGGATTCTCGACGATGGTGGGATAATATTGATAAGCACGGTTCTCTTGCACCATGCTCTCTTGATGACGAAGACCGGTGACTCCTGCTGTCGGTGTCAAAACCGGCGGATCTCGGGTAGGGAGTCCCGAACTGTGCGTCTAAGGCGGATGGTAACAGGAGGCAGGGGACATGATGTCTTACCCAGGTTCGGGCCCTCTTGATGGAGGTAAAACCCTACGTCCTGCTTGATTATTCTTGATAATATGAGTAGTACAAGAGTAGATCTACCACGAGATCGGAGAGGCTAAACCCTAGAAGCTAGCCTATGGTATGATTGTCCGTTGTCCTATGGACTAAAACCCTCCGGTTTATATAGACACCGGAGGGGGTTAGGGTTACACAAGGTAGGTTACAAAGGAGGAGATATACATATCTGTATTTCCTAGCTTGCCTTCCACGCCAAGTAGAGTCCCATCCGGACACGGGACGAAGTCTTCAATCTTGTATCTTCATAGTCCAACAGTCCGGCCAAAGGATATAATCCGGCCGTCCGGATACCCCCTAATCTAGGACTCCCTCAGTATCCCCTGAACCAGGCTTCAATGACGATGAGTCCGGCGCGCGGTGTTGTCTTCGGCATTGCAAGGAGGGTTCCTCCCTCGAATACACCACGGAAGAATCTGAATACAAGGATAGTGTCCGACCCTGCAAAATAAGTTCCACATACCACCGTAGAGAGAATAATATTACCACAAATCTAATCTGCTGACACGTTTTCGGTAGCATGACATCACGCCACGGCCCGGTAATTATTTGAACCGTTTTTCTTTAACCAGCCCCGCACATAACGCGAGGCGGTTTCTTGACATGTCTTGTCAAAGCAGAGATCGTGTTCCCCTTATTACGGGATTCTCATCAATACGGGAGTGGGTAACCCAACCGCGCCATCAATTACGGCGCTTGGGGGATAAGCGAGTTTTACCAGGCTAGTGGGGGCGCACAGTTTAGTCCGCCCTTATAAAGGGATAAGATCTCACCTTTTTCTACCCACGCCTTCTTCCTCCTTGCTCATCCATTCTCGCGCACTCGAGCTCTAGCGCCCAAGTCCGCATCCTTCTCCTCAACTCTCTCCAAACATGTCCGGAGCGGGAGGCAAGTGGATGGCCTCCTCCGTCACGGAGGGACACATCAAAAAGCTACATGGAGCCGGATACTTAGCCGCAGATATCGCGCATCGGCTGCCAGCCGCGGGGCAGATCGTCCCTACCCCGGAACCTCACGAAAGGGTGGTTTTCCTCCCCCATTTCATTCGCGGGTTGGGGTTTCCCCTCCATCCATTCGTCCGCGGCCTCATGTTCTATTACGGGCTGGACTTTCATGATTTGGCCCCGAATTTCATCCTCAACATCTCGGTGTTCATCGTCATGTGCGAGGCTTTCCTCCGCATCTGGCCCCACTTCGGCCTATGGCTAAAGACCTTCAACATCAAGCCGAAGGTAGTAGGCGGCCAACAAGCGGAATGCGGCAGAGCCATGGTGGGCAAAATGCCCAATGTTACATGGCTCGAGGGCTCCTTCGTGGAAACCGTAAAAGGGTGGCAATCAGGGTGGTTCTACATCACCGAGCTGCGCGACACCAACTGGGTGGCGGCCCCCGAGTTTCGATCCGGAATCCCCACGCGGCTCACTTCCTGGAAGGAGAAGGGCCTGTCCTGGGGTTCATTGGTGGACCTGGATGGACTCCAGAAGTGTATCTGAAATATGACAAGCAAAAAACTTAAGCTTGTCAACATAGTCCAAGTCATGCTCTTCCGCCGGATCCTCCCGTGTCAACAACGGGCTTTCAACTCATGGGAGTTCGACCCGGCCCAGCACCAGACTCTACGCGAGCTCTTCGACACGATGCATAAGGACGTCTGAAAGTTGCTGTTCAAGGGCATCGAGGTCCCTCCTTCTCTTATCGAGGACCGTGGGCTAAGCGCGAAGCGCTCTGCGAATCCGGTAAGTTCTATACATCTGGTAGGGCATTTATTTCCCATAGCTTAACCATGTGCGGGGTCTAAGCTCTCATGCCTTTGACAGGACTGGGTGGAGGCATCGGAGCAGATTAACTATCCGGCCCCACTGCCCGAAGACCATGCGGACGCTCTCCTGACGGAGATGTGGACTCCGGCTCCTTACGAGGTGCCGGAGAAGACCAAGAAGAAGGCCAAGGGAATCCGAAAGAGTTCCCGACGCCAGGTGGTATCGGACTCATCGTCCGATAACTCCGAGACGCACTCCTCCCGTGAAGACGAGGAGAAGGAATATGAAGATTCTCCCCCTCTAGCTGGGGGAGACAAGAAAAGGAAGGCCGCCCCAACCGGGGAGGCCGAAGGGTCCAAGAAGGGAAGGACTCTCCTTCTGGACTATTCCACCACCGCCGCCGACATCGAAGACGAGTGGCTGCTCAGGGCCAAGCCCCTGGCGAAGTCGTAAGTATTCGGATACCAGAGTAACTCATAGCATACTTTTATTGCAGTGCTTCTCCTAACGTCGAATATTATTATGCAGTCCGCCCCAAGCCCGTATCGATGTATCATCGTCGGACGGTTCCTTGGACTCGTCGGACATGGATAGTGATACACTTCCAACCGCCACCTCTCCTTGCCCTACGGACAATGCTGAGGTACTGTCTCAAGGGGCACCGAGCCGGGGGGAGACAGTCCCGGAGGCACCTCAGGGCGACCTTCTGGACTCCAGGAGCAAAGGGAGCAAGGCTCCCAGAGGCTCCCAGGGGCTCCAGTGGTTCCGGACTCGGGCAGGCGGCCCCCTTCCAAGAGGGGCAAGTCGTCCGTGCCGGTGACCTCTGTCCATCCAGAGGCACCGGACGAACTATTGGGAGCACTTAGTGGCGCTTCCATCGACGAAGAGCACCGCACTATTATCAGTGCAGTGATCAAGAATGTTCAGTCCGCCAAGAGCGGACTGACTGAAGTCTGTACCATCCTTCTAACAGGCTTTGAGGTAAGTATTTAAAATATAGGAAAATATTACCGCATAGACAGTAACCCTTGATGCTCTGTTTGGTGTTCACAAAGAAAAGCCGAATAGAGGATCAAATAATATCTGCAGGAGTCTAATATAAGTATGTCTGTATGCGTATGCAGGCTTCACTGCTGACCTCTGCTGCACTGACTGCGGAGGTCGCCGCACTGAAGCAGGACCTCGAGCGGTCCGAGAAGGAGCTCGGCCTTGACAAGAGGCAGCTTGAGGAGAACAAAGGTAAGTAATACCTTGTCTATATAAACAAGAAAATGTGGTTGCGAACTGACAGGATCATCATGAATGTGCCAGGGGCCACGACCGAAGTGGCGACCCCTGAAGCAAGTGCTATCCGAGGCCGAAAACAAAGCGGCCAAGGAGCGCACCGAGCGGGAAAAACAAGAGGCACGGGTGGGCGAGGTGCAGCAAGAGCTCCAGGCTCTCGTGAAGAAGCATGAGGCTTTGGAGCTTGACTCGAAGACGTGAGAGTCCGAGCTTGCCGCGGCCCTCGAGAGCACAAAGCATGCCAAGGCTGAAGCCCAAAAGGCCCTCCAGGAAATTGAGGCGATGAGGAAGATAGCGGCGGGCAAGGCATTCAATATGCAAAGCAAGCATGTGAAAGTAAATTACTTGTTACTTACCCGACTCCGGAGCTCTCCAGGAGCATTTGCAGATTTTCCCCGTAGCGTGTTGGATGCCGCGAAATATTACCATGCCGAGGAGGGAAGCTTGACGAAGAAGCTATTCTGGTCTCAGTATACTGGGACCGAACATCCGATGCCTATGAGAGACTAGCAGAAACAACTGGTCAAGCTGCACAAGGCGGCCGAACAGGCCATGAGGGGCCTTATAGTCCGGATGTGGCCTGGCGACTCCCTTCCCAACAGCTACTTCGGCCTGGTGAGGTGGCTTGTGGATGCCTGCCCATGGCTGGAGGCCATAAAGTGGTTCGTCTGCATCGAAGGTGCACGTCGGGCCTTTGCCCGTGCGAAGGTGCACTGGGCCAAGATGGACACAGAGAAGCTGGTGAAGGAGGGGCCGCCGCAGGGCAAGGAGCATCGCCACCCTGAGATGTATTATGAGGGTGTCCTGAAGGGTGCTCGTCTTGTGGCGGACGAGTGTGCGAAGGATGTAATTTTTGAATAAACTTGCTTGGGTGATCCTGTATTATGAAAACTTGTTCATATGCGCTGTGCAATGCTTGTTTGAATTTAAAATATTACCTTTTGTGCGGCTGTTTCTCAAATATGAGAGATGGCCAGTCGTCGGCTTCTGCCCCCATGCCACGAGTGCTGGGGTGTTCGGGATAAACCTGAGCACTCTTTTTCCCATTGTTGGGTCCTTCGAGGGAGGTGGTCAGCACAACTAACAAGGCAACCAGACTAAAATGCTTTATCACTCTCACTTAGCCATAGAAGTCTACAATTTTAAATTTTGGCGAAGCCCCTAGTATTCGGAAGGCCGAGTTCGGGGCGCTATACACGCCTTAAGCCGGACAAAGCCGACTTCTCGCTCTAAGCGGCATAAGTCTTTAGGGACTCGAGACCTCTTGAACAGCGACCAGCTCTCGCCTTATCATGACAGTCAGTTTTAGCTTTCTCTACTGAGGTGCTTAGCCCAGCTGAACCGGGGCACAATCGCAGTAGTTCTCCCAGTGCTACATTAGCCGATATAGCGGAACGTAAGGTGCCAAAACATGGGATCCGGGAAAACCCAACTATTGACCCAAGACATGATTCGGAGCTGATGCATATAATGCTATAAGTTCGGGGTGCAGCACTGTCGAAAGTGTTCGGACTTCTCACGCCGTATTATGGGGTATGCTTAAGCCCCTGGCGTATTGGCCGTACCAGAGTGTACGGGTGCTGAATGTCATGAA
>NC_041380.1:236702997-236720635 GCF_002162155.2 Triticum dicoccoides | reverse complement strand
AATAGAGAATGCGGTAATAGTCTAGCGCTATGCATTGTTTATTCAAAAAGGTGCGTCGAAGCAGAATGATACAAGTAGTGCGATAAGCAAAAAGTAGGACTATTTGACATGTCCCCTCCAAGGGCAAGCTGAGGAATGGTATTTAAAGCAAGTATTTCACTCGTTATCGGAGACCACCTGGGAGTTCCGTGGTGCGACGTGGCTTTTTGCCTCCTTGGTTGTTGCATCGTGTGTCCGACAATCGTACTGCCGGACGGGGTTTCCAGAGATTAAAGTCCTGAAAGAGAGAAAAGTAACAAAGCGGGAAGCCCCTAGTGCGGCGGAGCCGCGTCTTGGGGTGTGCCATAGTTGTGCCCCCCTCCCCACTGTGCCCATGGTATTTCCAATGCATAATTATGTACGCGTGGCATGGATTTCGCCGTTTGGCTGGGACTGGGGTGGGGGCCGCATTGCTATGCGAGCTCGGAACGTGCCAGGCGGTCTTGTTGCTGATTACTCCAGGCGCGCTTGAAGGTGTCCGGGTCTTTAATCGCCGAACTGGTGGATTGCCTTAAGGGGCTGCTTTGTGCTTCTGCTGCAAGGGCTGCAGTGTGCTCCTCTGTGCGGAGAGAGCGCTATGTGTTTCATTGACTGTGATGACCCCTCGAGGTCCTGGTATCTTGAGCTTGAGATGTGCATAGTGCGGTACCGCGTTGAATCTCGCAAATGTGGTTCACACGAGCAGTGCATGATAGCCACTGCGGAACGGGACTATATCGAAGATTAACTCCTCGCTTCGGAAGTTATCCGGGGATCCGAAGACCACTTCCAGTGTGACTAAGCCTGTGCAATGGGCCTCTACACCTGGTATGACGCCTTTAAAGGTCGTTTTTGTGGGTTTGATCCTTGAGGGGTCTATACCCATTTTGCGCATTGTGTCCTGATAAAGCAGGTTCAGGCTGTTGCCACCGTCCATAAGGACTCGAGTGAGGTGAAATCCGTCGATGATTGGGTCTAGGACCAGTGCGGCGAATCCGCCATGACGGATACTAGTGGGATGGTCCCTGCGATCGAGGTGATCGGACAGGAGGACCATGGGTTGAACTTTGGGGCGACTGGCTCCAACGCGTATACATCCCTTGACGCACGCTTTCGCTCCCTCTTGGGGATGTGGGTTGCGTATATCATGTTCACCGTCCGCACTTGTGGGGGGAACCTCTTCTGCCCTCCGGTGTTCGGCTGCCGGGGCTCCTCCTCGTCATTGCTATGTAGCCCCTTATCTTTGTCTTCGGCGCTTAACTTGCCGGCCTGCTTGAACACCCAACATTCCCTGTTGGTGTGGTTGGCTGGCTTGTCAGGGGTGCCATCTTTTTGGCACGAGCGATCAAGTATACGACCCAAACTGGACGGGCCCGGAGTGCTTCTTTTGAATGGCTTTTTTCGCTGATCGGGTTTAGAGCCTCTGAATCCGGCATTGACTGTCGTATCCTCGATATTGTCGCTATTGATGCGACGCTTATGTTTGTTGCAACGTGACCTGCCATTGCTATCCTTGGTATCTGAAGTATCGTGGTTCTTTGATATGTTATTGCTGCGAGCCAGCCAGTTGTCTTCTCCCGTGCAAAAGCGGGTCATAAGTGTCATGAGGGCTGCCATGGATTTTGGCTTTTCCTGGCCAAGGTGTCGGGCAAGCCACTCGTCACGGATGTTGTGCTTAAAAGCTGCTAGGGCCTCTGCATCCGAACAGTCAACGATTTGATTTTTCTTTGTCAGGAACCATGTCCAGAATTGCCTGGCCGATTCCTCTGGCTGCTGAATTATGTGGCTCAAGTCATCGGCATCTGGTGGTCGCACATAAGTGCCCTGGAAGTTGTCGAGGAATGTGGCTTCCAGATCTTCGCAACAGCCAATGGATTCTACTAGCAGGCTGTTGAGCCAATGCCGAGCTGGTCCTTTGAGTTTAAGTGGGAGGTATTTGATGGCGTGTAGATTTTCACCGTGGGCCATGTGGATGTGCAGGAGGAAGTCCTCGATCCATACCGCAGGATCTGTTGTGCCATTGTATGATTCTATATTTACGGGTTTGAAACCCTCTGGAATTTGGCCATCCATTACTTCGTCTCTGAAGCATAGGGGGTGTGCGGCGCCTCTGTACTGGGCTATGTCGCGACGTAGCTCAAATGAGTCTTGTCCGCTGTGTTCGGCCCGGCCGGATTTACATTTACTGTATCCTACGTGACGATTATCGTCCCGCGTGGTGGCGCGCCCTCGTGATCCGTAGATCGAAATTGCGTGTTTTGCTTTGTCCTCCAATACGTCTCGCAGGACTAGCATGTTTCCCCATGCCTTGACATTTTTATTTGAGTAGCGTTGGGGTGCGGGCTGAGCTTTTGGCTGAAATGCCTCTCTGTCGCGGCCACGAGGTGGCCGATCAGCCGCGTCATACGCTGGAGATGTAGGTTTTAATGCTTCCTCCTCCAGCCGGGGTAGCAACCTGTGCTTTGGGTAACTCTTGGAGGGGCGTTCGAGTTCATATTCCTCGGCCGCAAGGACATCAGTCCATCTGTCAGCTAGCAAATCTTGATCAGCTTGAAGCTGCTGCTGCTTTTTCTTAAGGCTATTTGCCGTGGCTATAAGTCGGCGCTTGAAGCGCTCTTGCTCAACGGGATCCTCGGGCATGACAAATTCGTCATCATCGAGGCTTGCCTCTTCTTCATAGGGAGGCATGTAATTATCATGCTCCGCCTCTTCATCTGCCGCTCTCTCGGGAGGGCTGGCTTCTCCATCCTCCTGCTCTAAATCTTACTGGAGGGGATTGTTGTCGTCTTCGGCACTGTCCGGAGTGCTATTATCTCCTGTGCCGGTTGCTTTGGCGAGACTTAGAGCAACGCCGCTGACGTCGGCGCTTGGGTTGTTTCTTGGAGGGGTCATCCTCCCCTGTCTCGTCGCCATTGCCTTCTTTGGTTGTGTCCACCATGTATATATCATATGATGAGGTGGATGTCTAGTGCCCTGTGGGCAGTGGTTCCTCTTCGTCTCCCGCATCGCCATCCATACCGTCAATGTCTTCGGAGTCGAAGTTGAGCATGTCGGTCAAATTGTCGACAGTGGCTACTAAGTGGGTGGTGGGTGGGCGGCAAATTTCTTCATCATCCGCATCCCAATCCTGCCGAACATAGTTCGGCCAGGACTTTCCTGACAGGGAGAGAGACCTTAATGAGTTCAGTATGTCGCCAAAGGGCGAGTGCTGAAAGATATCCGCGGAGGTGAACTCCATGATCGGCGCCCAGTCAGATTCGATAGGCACGGGCGCAGGCGGTTCGGAGTCCGTGGCCGGGGAAGAATCCGGCAGTTCGGCATCACGGCTCCCGTAAAGGGTAAGGTCAATATTCGGCTCGATCGCTGCTGAGAATACGGCGTCCGAGGCGGGGTCTATCCACCCGTCCATGGATGGCGCAATTGGCTCCAAATTGAGGGTCGGAGCGGTCGCCGGTGCGGTCTCCTGAACACTGTCCGATGGTAGAGCTAAATCATGCTCATCGTGACCGTACGGCGCACTCGGCAGGGGCTCGAATCCGTTGAAGATCAAGTCTCCGCGGATGTCGGCTGTGTAGTTTAAGCTTCCAAACCCGACCTGGTGGCCAGGGGCGTAACTCTCGATGTGCTCCAGATGGCCAAGCGAGTTGGCCCACAGTGCAAAGCCGCCGAATACAAAGATCTGTCCGGGGAGAAAAGTCTCACCCTGGACTGCATCGCTATCGATGATTGAAGGAGCCATCAAGCCTAACGGTGACGACACAGAGGAACTCTCAATGAAAGCACCAATGTCGGTGTCAAAACCGGCGGATCTCGGGTAGGAGGGCCCGAACCTGGGTAAAACATCGTGTCCCCTACCTCCTGTTACCATCCGCCTTAGACGCACAGTTCGGGACCCCCTACCCGAGATCCGCCGGTTTTGACACCGACACCTGCCATTGCGGCAAGCTGAACGGCGCGCTCAGGAGTAGCGCTGTAACCACCATGGAAACTGTAGGTGCGCTTACCGACAGGAATCGGGGCTGACAGATGAACATGAGCAACATATTCCTGAATTCTTCCTCCAGCAGAAGACTGGAATACTTGATAATGAGGTGGATCTCGGAGGGGGTAAATGCTACGCCACATGTCGCCAAGGAGGGTGGCAAAGCTGAGTGGTGCAGGAGTGGGACTGAACTCAATAGGAACAGCACCGGGAGCTAAGGGAAGAGCACTGAACTCATGGAATTTGACCGCCCTCTATGCATGAAACAGGAGTTAATGGTAACCAAAATAAAACTATATGTAGCAAACAAATGCAACAACCAAATGCATCAAGCAAGGGCAACAACCAGACCCTATACTACCATTTTCTAATGTTCCAGCAGACTAGAACGCTCTATAGCCAGACCTGCTCTGATACCAAGCCTTGTGGCACCCCGGCTCAGAGAAAACTGGAACGCCCCGTATTCCAGCCCAGAGATCAAGGAGAAGTCTTCTGGAATACGGCACTGCTTAGTATAGAACAAACCATCTCCCTATTACAACATGAGTATGAATACAAGGGTTCCAATATTACAATGAATAACATCGGCATGGCGACACTACGCCAACCACGATTGCTCTATACAAAGCAGCATAACAACTCTAAGCAGCGGAACAACTACTGGCAGCAGAACAACGAACGGCGATGATGGACTCCAATCCGCGGGGACTCTGGGTGGAACGTTTGTCCTAGCTCGCGAACACAGGAATAACACCAAACAAGCAAGCAATCCAGGCATGACCTGCAAACTGGCGTGACACGCCAGATCAGTACATTGAATGTACTTGCAAGCTCACAATAACCAGAAGCATTCAAGACAAACAACAGCATGGCAATTACAGGTTAAGCAGGAATTAACATGAGATCATCAAAATATCATGGCATGAACAACATGAACATAATACTGTTAGAACAATATGATCATGGCAAGAACATATAAATCTGATGATACTAGCATGCAACATGATAACACTATATGCACCAATTATTCTCCTCAGGTTACCTCGTAACCATCACATGCATCACTTACCAACCTCGGACATTACACGATCATCTCAGGATCAAATCAAGCTTGGTATAATCAATACCGTAGTAATCATCAAATGATCACAAGGAGCTTGATCTTTACCCACGATTCTCGCACAACATCACGAATATCCAACAACTCAGTATCCTTGATACCACGGCGATCATTCCGGCGATCACAACCATGACCAACACTTGGTCTCAAACCATGATCCTTCCAGTGATCACAACCAACTTATCTCAAACAGTGCTCTTTCCGGCGATCACAACCAACTTATCGCAAACAGTGATCCTTCCGGCGATCACAACCAACTTATCTCCTCATCGAGCACATTATTATTATTATTACTGTTGACTCATAGTGTGACCAACTATGAACTGGGCCCTTATCCGCGGGCGCGGCTATCGATAGATTTAATATACACTCTGCAGAGGTAGCACACTGTACCCACACCATGGAACCCATGGCCTCGCACTCCCATTCGGGTGGACCAAGGACATTCCGACAAAACCGATCTACTGCCATGACACTCTCCCGGCCACTCCGACCAACTCCCCTTTGGGCTAAGTCCTGGGTGGCCCCATGTCTACCAAAGACACAACGACCACCGTCGTGGTCCGTCCCAAACAGAGAAAAAAGCGCTTATCATCCAACTACGGGCACACAAGGTTATGTCTGCTTACCGGGCCAGGGTACGCACGCCCATAACCTTCCCTAGTTGGAGGCACCGGTGAGAGGCACGATAATAGACCCAGTTAGGACCTTCCCATAAAGGTAAGCGTGGTTGCACTGGTAAGTTCGATATGGTGGCACCATGACTCAGCCAATAGTTGTTCAAGTTCAATTTAATCCGGTTAAACTTGAATGCAAAAATGTTGAGGCATGATAAAATAACATGATGCAATTACAATGCATGAGCATGATATCAACATAATCATGAGAGGACCACATAACTATCCACCATATCAACAATGAATCATTTCCAACTATGCATAGCATACTGACTGGCATGAACATCAAAAGTACATCTCCGAAACATAGCATGACCACTAGCATCAACAATAAATATCATGCAAGAACATATCAACTATGCCATCATGCAAGCATTTAACCAATTGGATGCAATGGAACATGCATAACAACGGTACCCGGGACAGACGGCAGTCATGCACCGAAGACCATTACCAACATCAACATATACTACTAGCAAGCATAAGCGTATGAAAAGAATGCTAGCAACTAGCAGGGCATGACAACTAGGTGCATAACAACATAGCAAGAAAGTAAGCACGAATCCATAAGCATTATCGAAACAACTATAACCATATTTTAAGCAAGCAAACATTTAATAAATATTCAAGTTGAAAACCATGGCTACTGCATGACTATCATGCAAGTGGGTATTGTGGCTTGCCTGGGGTGACGGAGACTCCAGGAAGAAGTGCGATGAAGCCGCGGAACGAAACGTCAGACGATACATTCTCGGAGGGGGCTGATTAGAGGCAAGGGCAAAATGGTCATTTTCACTATGATAACACCTAGTGAAAATGTAACCAAAAGATAGAGCTCAACGATACGAATAAGTGAGCGTTGGTTTCACCTCAATCGGAGTAATAGTTGCGGAGTTATGAGGTGTAGAAGAAGAAGGACCAATCTGTAAAAAATTTATCACCAACGGGTCCCTGAGTGGATAAGGCAGAAGCGTATTGATGGAAATACGTTTTCAGAATAGTGAAAGCGTACTTTAGGCTGCAGTAGACCGGAATACGCTTTCCGGAGGGGAAAACGTATTCTGAGTAAAAGGAAGGAAAATACGCTTTCGAAGGAAGAAACGTACTGATTGGAATACGTGTCCACTTGACACGTCAGCCGGGGCGCCTGGGCCACTGACGGGCCGGACCCAGGGGCAGGGGAGGGAGGCGCGGGCGCACGTCGTCTTCCTCCTCTTGCTCATGTTCTCACGTGAGCAGAGGAGAGGAGCAGGGGAGGGAGCGGCGGCGGCCTGGCCGGCTCCGGCCGTCCCCGGCCAGGGCGAGGCCACCGGAGGGTGCGGCCTGGCGTGGCGCGTCCGTTCAGGGGGTCGGCCAGCCCCGGGGAGGAGAGGAGGACGCGGGGGCGGAGGAGGACCGAGGGGAGACAGAGGCGGCCGGTGGTGGAGGGGCTCGGCGCTGCGGCTACTCTGGTGAGGGGCAAGGGGGTGCGGAGCACGGGGAGGTCGGTGGTGGAGTCGGAAGGGAGAGAGGAGGCTCGGATAGACTCGGTCGGGGTGGTGGTCGAGAGCAACAGCGACGGCCAAGCGCTGGGAGGCGAGGCCAAAGGCACTCCGGGGTCGAACGAATGGGGTGGGGAGGACCGTGGTGACGAGGGGAACCTCGTGGACAAGGTAGGAGGAGGAGAGGGGCTCAGGTTGGTCGGAACCAAGCCGTGTCCGAGGCGGCCATGGCGATCTCCGGCGAAAAGAAGAGAGGGCCGAGGGCTCTGGTGGGCGAGGAGGCTTGGGGAGAGGCTAGTGAGGTGGGGAGGGACTCGGGGCACGCTTAAATAGCCGCGGGGAAGGCTCTGGAGCTCACAAGCGAGCTTGAGCAGTGCACTAATGGAGGTAAGGGGCTGCGCACGGCACGGGCACTGTTCTAGCGGCGCATTAATGGTGAACCACGACGAGGCAGCTACGCAGGGCGATGCAGTCGAGCACGGGCGAGCTCCAGGACATGAATGGAGGTCGACACGAGGAGGGAGGAGACGAGCATAGTGGCCGGAACAACCCAGAGCATGCCAGCAGCCATGACGCCAGCGTGATCACCACGTGCAGTGGCGCAAGCGGCGCTCTTTGGCGTGGCCAACAATGTCTAGTGGATGGACCGTCGTGTCCTTATCAAAATGAGGAAATAATTCGGTCCAGGGGCAAAGAAGTGATTTGCACTTAGTTCCAAAAGTAAATCAGTAAGAAGGTTCTTGTAACTTGCTGTGGTTAAACCAGCTAGTAACGTGGTAAAGAGTTTGTCTGATGATGATCCCATACTAAGGTGATGCTGATCACCAAAAATCAGACTAAGAGGAGGAGGTTAGGTGGTGGTTGCAGTAGAAAGTGCAAAACTGGCCAGAATTGGGGATTTGGATGATGCACTCACATACTTGATCTCTGTGAGCTGAAATTTGGCAGAGAGGGGTTATATGATGATACGAAGCTTCTGTAAAAAATTTCATGCCATTTGGAAATACCAAAGTGACACTTGCTTCACAAAGCTTCATTCTAGGCAGAAATTTGGAAAAAATTACCCAAGGCAATTGGATTAACCAATTGAGGTAAAACTTGGTGGAATGAGTTGATATAGGTAGAAGCATGTCCTGGTAAAGCTTCAGCTCAATTGAAGCAATATAAAATATAGTTGCTTCACAAACTAAAAATCTGACCAGAAACTAAGATTTGGGGCTGGGCTCACATAGATGAGTTACAGGAGCTCCTATTTGGTGGAGAATCATGATTTAATCATGTAAAGGACCTTCCAAAATTACAACTCATTTGGATATGTCTAGCTTGTACTTCCTTCACAATCACTTCCCTCGGACAAGAACTTTGAAAAATTGCTCAGGAATATTTACTAGGCAAATTGAGTTGAATTTTGGCATGAGCCAATGCTATGGATAGGAAAAGATGTCCAAGAAGTTTGGGGTCAATCAAGAAAATACAAATAGCACTTCCTTTGCAAAGTGCCATTTAGCACAAAATAGGAAAACAAATTATTGGAGGATTATTTTTGAACATAGCAATGAAATATTTTGCCATACATGAGCAAGATAGGACCCAAACAATTTATCAGAATTATTTGGGAACTTTAGGAGTGACAGAAATATAGGTTGCTTCACAACCTAGGGTTTTAAGGGTTATTCCTTTATGAGAAAAGGAATATTCCCAACAAAAGAAATTTGGGTTAGGTCAAGGATGGAAATGACATGATCTTAGGATGATGAAGAGGGTGACAAGCCACTATAAAACCTCGGAAGACATGATCCTCCCAAGTTTCAGACCCATATAGCCACGGAAAAGCAAAACAAAACCGAAAATCCAAGAAAATCAAAGGAAAAAGAAAAGGGCAAAAATCCAGGCTATTACATCTCTTCGAATTATCAGTTTGGATTGGCCTACTAGATTGATCTTTCTTGCAATGGGAGAAGTGCTTAGCTTTGGGTTCAATCTTGCGGTGTCCTTTCCCAGTGGCAGCAGGGGTAGCAAGGCACGTATTGTATTGTTGCCATCGAGAATAAAAAGATGGGGTTTATATCATATTGCTTGAGTTTATCCCTCTACATCATGTCATCTTGCCTAACGCGTTACTCTGTTCTTATGAACTTAATACTCTATATGCATGCTGGATAGCGGTCAATGTGTGGAGTAATAGTAGTAGATGCAGAATCGTTTAGGTCTACTTGACACGGACGTGATGCCTATGTTCATGATCATGCCTAGATATCATCATAACTATGCACTTTTCTATCAATTGCTCGGCGGTAATTTGTTCACCCACCGTAATATATGATATCTTGAGAGAAGCCACTAGTGAAACCTATGGGCCCCGGGTCTAATTTACATCATATTATTTTCTCGTCAACTAGCTATTTCTGTCACCGTTTATTTTGCAATCTTTACTTTTCAATCTATAGAACAAAAATACCAAAAATATTTATATTATTATCTCTATTAGATCTCACTTTCGTAAGTGACCGTGAAGGGATTGACAACCCCTTTATCACGTTGGTTGCGAGGTTCTTGTTTGTGTGTGCAGGTACTAGGCAACTTGTGTGTAGTCTTCAAGGGAAAACCAACGCATGCTCAAGAGGTAGCAGTGAGGCGTAAAACCCTACTCCTGCTTTGGTGGATTGATGGTGGAAAAGTGGTGGTAGTCATAGCCCGCTTGCCCGACAGGGTTGCCCCAGGGCTAAACGGTTACGTGCGTATGAAATATGCGGGTGTGGATTTGCTAATCCAGTGTCCAACCCTTTCTAGGGTTGCCTCAGGCCTCCTTTTATAGGTTAAGGGGTCACCACAGTGGCAAATTAGTCATTATCCACTGATAAGATAGCAAACAGTGCTATCATACCTAACTCTGCAGGCTGACAGAGCGCATTAAATGCGTCGCTCGACGTCACATCGTCGCTTGCCCGACAAGCCTTGGCGGGCGGTTTTGCTAGCTTTGCGCCTGCTCGCTTGACACGTTGTAGGACGGGTGTCATCTATGGATATTCCCTGTACAAATAGGTCGCCATGTGGCAGATGGCTACCACTTAGTCATCTTGCGGCTTGACACCGCACTCATCGATGACATGCGTCTTGGTGAGGTGGTTTTAATGAGGTGGATGTGTCTCTGTGAGCCTGGCAGGCCCTACCGGGGCGTCTTGGAGGTATTCTTCTAGGGGTAACCCCATCCTTGCCAGGCTCGCCTGCCCAGTGAAGGAGGCTTTCCTCTTGGTGGTTTCTTACTCCTCTCGCTTGGTCATGTTCCTCTTGATCTACATGTTGGCCTTCTACTTCAGCCAGTCCTTGGTGTTGTAAACTTGCTCCCGTGTCTGTGCATAGTCCAGGCAACAGACCCAGGGTTTGTTGCACCGACAAGGAGCCCACCACATCTATGATGATACCGGGTTTTGTCATAATTATCGTCATAGAAGTGTCATAAGCATGACAGAAAAAATTCGTTCGACCCAAAATGTCATGGATGTGTCTTTTTTTGTAGTGATTGTGCTCATGGAATCTGACAATTCCAAAGTCTTCGAAAGCTTTAGGAGAGGAGACTTGTATATTGTTGATTTCTCTACAGGACCATAGTCTGCCACATGTCTACTTGCAAAAGCTTTAGAAGGCTGGTTATGGCATCGACGACTAGGTCATGCTGGCATGAGGAACTTACACATACTCACGAAGAAGAAGCACGTCATTGGCATCGAGGGTGTCAAATTCCTCAAAGATCACCTTTGTGGGGCTTGTGAGGCTGGAAAGATGACCAAGTCCAAGCATCCCTCGAAGATTATCATGACTACCACTCATTCATTTGAATTGCTTCACATGGACCTCTTTGGCCCTACTCATTATGCCACACTAACAAATGCAACATCTCTATATGGCTTTGTTATTGTTGATGACTATTCTCGTTACACATGGGTGCATATCATCACTTACAAAACTGAAGTGCAGGAAGTCTTCAAATGATTCTCCTCAAGGGCCTCTACGAACTTCCGTGTGAAGATTAAGCACATACAGACTGGCAATGGGACCGAGTTCAAGAATACTAGTCATGATGGCTATCTTGATGAACTTGGTATTACTCACGAGTTATCTGCCCCCTATACTCCTCCGTAGAATGGCGTCGTGTAGCGCAAGAACATGACTCTTGTTGAGATGGCTTGCACTATGCTTGATGAATACAAGACGGCTCCTCGCTTCTGGCCTGAGGCTATTGATATTGCGTGCCACATCATCAACCGGGTATATCTTCACAAATTCTTCAAAAAGACCTCATATGAACCCCTCACTGACAAGAAACCCAATGTGAGTTATTTCAAAGTCTTCGGTGCTAAATGTTGGATTAGAGATCATTGTCACAATTCTAAATTTGCATCGAAGTTTTATGCTTGGTTACGGAAAGGACTCGCACACCTACAGAGTCTTCAACACCTTTCACCACAAGATTGTTGAAACTATAGATGTGTGGTTCGATGAAACTAACGCCTCGCAATGAGAGCACCTACCTCATGTGCTAGATGAAATGTCACCAAAGGAATCCATCAAGTTCAAGGCTACTGAGGATGTCATACCCACTGAGGAATCTGCTGAAGAAGTCATTCCAGAATGTGAAGAAAATCATGCTAGTGCATCTGAGGAAAATGGCTCTAAAGAAAATGTTGAGCCCAATCAATGTCATCAACCTGCTCATCCTCGCATTGCAAATGAAGTGCAAATTGAGAAAATCATCAACGACATCAACGCACCAAGTCCTCTCACACGCTCAAGAGCTTCACATTTGTCTAACTTTTGTGAGCACTTTGATTTTGTCTCTATCACAGAGCCCACCAAAGTTGATGAGGCATTTCTGGAGCCTGAGTGGATTCAAGCAATGCAAGATGAATTGCATCAATTTAAGCTCAACAATGTATGGGAACTTGTCAAGCGACCAGACCCATGCAAGCACAATATCATCGGCACAAAATGGATCTACCACAACAAGAAAGATGAAAATGGCCTTGTGGTGAGGAATAAGGCTCGTCTTGTAGCTCAAGGCTACACATAGGTTGAAGGAATTGATGTCGATGAAACTTTTGCACCTGTTGCTAGACTTGAGGCTATTCGCATATTGCTTGCTTATGCTAACCATCATAATATCATCTTATATCAAATGGATGTGAAAAGTGCATTCCTCAATGGTAAGTGTCGGTGCAACAAACCCTGGGTTTGTTGCCCAGACTATGTAGAGGCACGAGAATAAGATCACAACATCAAGATCATATTGGATCACAAGGGACCAGTCCTTTGTAGGATCCAAGTACAGATCGGGAATACCAAGAAGAGCCATAGAAGCAAGACGTTGCTAAGGGAAAAGTGTCCCTTGCCGGGAAGGCGAGCCTGGCAAGGACGGGGTTTCCCCCGGAAGCAAGCCTTCGGGTCATCCCTGCAGGCCTGTCGGGGCTTACGGAGGCAGAACCACCCCACCGCACCACCTCATCACGACCCAAGTCGTCAATCAGTGCGGTGTCAAGCTCCAAGATGACTAAGTAGCTGTTATTAGCCACATGGCAGCCACTTTCTACAAAAAATGCCTCCAAGCAACACCCATCCTACAACGTGTCAAGCAAGCAGGCGCGAAGCTGCCGAAACAGCCCGGCAGAGCCTGTTGGGCGAGCTATGATGTGACGTTGAGCGACGCATTTAACGCGCTCTGTCAGCCTGCAGAGTTGGGTATGATAGCACCGTTCGCTATCTAATCAATGCATAATGACTGATTTGCCAATGTGGTGACCCGTTTATCTATAAAAGGATGCCCATGGAAACCGTAGAAAGGATTCAGACCTCCTCACACTCATACGTGCGTTGCCCCTCTCACCCCGAGGCAACCCTGCCGGGAAAGCGGGCTGCGCTCACCACCATTTTTTCACCATCAATCCACCAAAGTAGGAGTAGGGTTTTACGCCTCACGACAACCCGAACCTAGGTAATGATTGCTCGTGTGATCCCTGTTGTGTTGTTCCATGCTCTTCCGCTCTTTGTGCAACGTTCCATCCCCTCGCCGAACCAAAAAGGGACTCTTGCTCCCATAGGTGGTCGTGATTTTCTGCGACATCTTTGCCGCACCAGGTAGGGGGATCACTTGCGCGAACCTGAAAGCATGAGCAGCGCGTCATCTTCATCGTCGGTAGCTCCATCTACTATGACGCCCAAGAAGAAGCCCGGTGCCGCAGCACACCCATCCACCTCGAAGGCTCCACCGCCCGCGGCCGCTGATGCCGCGGAGAAGGCGGGGGCACACGAGGATGTGGGCACTTCGGGAGACGTGGTCGGCGCAGGCGGCGTTGTCACCACCTCCCCCATGGCCGAAGCATTAGCATGAGGCACCGGAGGAGAGCAGCATCAGCAACATCCCAATTGTCATGCTCCACAAGGTATTAATAAAGGGGTTATTCCGTCCGTACCTCTTCTCCTTGCCGAAGGGCACAGCCACAGCGGTGGCACTCGGTCTGGGGCGAATCGCCACCCTCCGACTGCCCCGTCATGGGCGCGACCGCGGGGCGTGCGCCTCCCCGGAGTGGGTTGACTCTGCCACTATGCCCAATGGAGCCACTGGCCCTCAAGCACCTCCACAGCATCACCATGCCATCCAAGCGGCTGGTTCGCAACAGCGAGGGCGCGTTGTAGTCGCCAGCGACACCGTCAGGAGCCGGGCAACGATATGGTCTACATCATAATCACGGATGCCAAGCACCGCTACAGAGGTCATGGCGCGGGCCCAGCTGCTATTGAGGTTCCCGCCGGTGGCCGATCAAATGGATGAATGGAGAGCCACCATTCGAACTCTGATTGGCTTCACCAAGGCCAGGGGCTCGCAGCGAGTTGGCCCGCTACGGTCTCCCCAAGCGACGAGAATGGCTCGCGTTGCTGGCCGTACGGAAGGGGGCACCCCCACTATGCAGTTCCCTCCATGGCAACCTGTAACACCCTCGATGCGACTATAGCTCCCACGTGTCGAGGCACGACTTAGAGACATAATCGCATTGAAGGCATATGTCGCAAGTTAGGCAATCTTCACAACATCCCATGTAATATGAATAATAAAGGGGAGATAACATAGTTGGCTTACACTCGCCACGTCAATCAAGTACATAAATAACATTACATCAACCAAAACACTCATGGCCCGACTACGGCGCCAAAATAGAAGAAAACCCAACATGCGACAACGGTCCCAATCACCCCCAACTGGACACCACTACTGATCATCGGGAAAGGAAACGTAGTATCGCTGAGAGTCCTCGTCGAACTCCCACTTGAGCTCGTACTCGTCACCTGGAGCGGAATCACCTAGACCTGCATCTGGAGTTATAGTAATCTGTGAGCCACAGGGACTCAGCAATCTCGCACCCTCGCGATCAAGACTATTTAAGCTTATAGGAAGGGGTAAGGCAAATATATGTGGAGCTGCAGCAAGCGACTAGCATATATGGTGGCTAACTTATTCGCAAAAGAGAGCGAGAAGAGGAGGCAAAGCGCGAGCGAGAAACTAGAGAGCAACCTGCGCAAACATTACTCCAACACCGTGTCCACTTCCCGGACTCCGCCGAGAAGAGGTCATCACGGTAACACACTCAGTTGATTCATTTTAATTAATTAAGGTTCAAGTTATCTACAACCGGACATTAACAAATTCCCATCTGCCCATAACCGCGCGCACGGCTTTCGAAAGTTCAATCCCTGCAGGGGAGTCCCAACTTAGCCCATGACAAGCTCTCACGGTCAACGAAGGAATAGACCTCCTCCCAAGACATTCCGATTAGACTCGGTATCTTGGTAACTCAAGACACTTCGACAGGTTAAAACAAGACTAGCAACACCGCCCGAATGTGCCGACAAATCCCGATAGGAGCTGCACATATCTCGTTCTCAGGGCACACTCAGATGAGACTAGCTACGAGTAAAACCAACCCTCAAGTTTCCCCGAGGTGGCCCCGCAGGCAGCTCAGTTCGGACCAACACTCAGAGGGAGCACTGGCCCGGGGGGGAGGGGGGGTTTAAAATAAGATGACCCTTGAGTCTGCAAAACCCAAGGGAAAGAAAAGGCTAGGTGGCAAATGGTAAGACCAATGTTGGGCATTGCTGGACAAGCTTTAAACAAGGCGAAATATCAAGGGGTTCCCATTATAACCCAACCGCGTAAGGAACGCAAGAATCCAGGAACATAACACCGATATGACGGAAACTAGGGCGACAAGAGTGGACCAAAACACTAGGCGAGAGGCCGAGCCTTCCACCCTTTACCAAGTATATAGATGCATTAAGATAACATGGCAATAAAATGATATCCCAACAAGTAAATAAATGTTCCAACAAGGAACGGCTCCAATCTTCACCTGCAACTAGCAACGCTATAAGAGGGGCTGAGCAAAGCGGTAACATAGCCAATGAACGGTTTGCTAGGACAAGGTGGCTTAGAGGTTTGACATGGCAATTGGGAGGCTGACAAGCAAATGGTAGGCATCGTAGCATTGGCATAGCAAAGAGCGAGCAAACTAGCATAGCAAAGATAGTAGTGATTTCGAGGGTATGATCATCTTGCCTGCACAGTTGTCAGAGTTGACTGGATCCTCACAAGCAAACTCAACAGGCTCCTCGGTAGTGAACTCGTCTCCCGGCTCTACCCAAACAAGACAAACAAGCAACAAGGACACAATCAACCACGTGCAAGGATCAAGCGTTATGATGCAATGATGATATGCTATGCGGGATGCGATGCGGGATGCAAAATGCAAGATATGACAGGAAATGCATGAACCTGGCCTCAACTTGGAATTCCAAGGGTGCCACTGGAAAGAGGGGATGAAATTGCTTGAAAATGATATAAAGATCATTGGAAACGGAGTTACGGTTTGGAAATGGCAAGCGTTTCAAAATTGACTCCGGTCTGCGATTTACAGCAAGTAGGCATCTAAAGGCAACGAAACGAACATGCTACAGCCACCAAACATGACAACAAAATACATGGCAGGGATGCACACAAGATGCTTAACAAAAGACTAGCACTGAGCCACGACCAATTCATCCATTATGAGGTTCAAACAAGCATGGCAAAAACGCAAATGCAAAACAGATTCCAGACTTAGTGAAATTAACACTTGTTTGAAATTTCAGATCACGAAGCCCTCTTCGGAGCAGCAAAACAACATGATACATGACATGATTAAGACAAGTAAGAACATGGCATGGAGCTACTCAACAAGCTTAACAAAAGTCCCTAAGTGACCTGGGCCAAAAGGGATCACAAAATATACTAATAAGCACACGAACATAGCTAAAACACAATCAGTTTTCAGACTTAGTGAAAACTGAGACATGCTGAAATATAACTCACGAAGGCATGTAAACGAGCTCGATGCACTCACTACGGTGCATGTCATGGCAAGGCAAGCATACATCCACTAAGAAGGCACAACATACAAGCTAGACATGGCAAGAACAATGGCATATCATGCACGGATTAACTACAATAGCAGCGGCAAAATCGCAAACGAGTTGACGATCTGCCCAGATTCACCACGAAGCAAAAGTAGAGCTCGATTGACTCAAGCCAGGGTGCTCCATAATTGCAAACAAAGACATGGATGGATAGAGCATAACAAGATTAACAAAACTCCTTTACTGATCATCCTCAAAAGAGGCACGGATCACTAGGAAACAAGCTGAACATATGGCATCATGAACTAAATAATCCCAGACTTAGTGAAAACTACGAAGTCCCTGAAAACAGATTTACCGGGTGCCTCACTTTGCAAGCTTGCACAAGTCACCACACACATCCTAAAAATGTATGGGTTGCACCTCTGGAAAGAAGACAAAAGCCTTAACAAAACATATGAAGGACTCACAGGCATATCATGCACACAACAATCATGGCAAAAATGACAAGTCTAAGATGAACTAGCAGATCTGACAATTAACTCACGAAGCCTCCTTCTAACAGAATTTCGGGAATCAAGATGAACTCAAATGCAAATGATGCAATGGAAAGAAATGATGTACTCGTCGAGGCGAACATTTTGATATACCATATGTCCAAATCGGAGCTACGGATGCGGAGATATGACAGGTCAAAGTTTGCATAAAAATTAGGGTTCGGAGGGAAAAAGTCAACTGAGATATTTTCAGATCCAGATCCAGCGCGGTTCCCGATGCACTCGCCGGAGTCTCGCCGGAGTTCCTGTTCACCGGGAAGGAGGACGACGCCGAAGGGGGAGAGGATGACCGGGGCGGCGAGATCGGTGGAGAGGGCGGCGGAGCCGGCCGGTGGTGGCGGGCGTCGGCCGCGGCGCCGGCGAGG
>NC_041380.1:236617541-236702362 GCF_002162155.2 Triticum dicoccoides | reverse complement strand
CGGTGGCGACCGGGCCCGCGCGGGCCGGATCTGGGCCCCGCGGGCCGTGCGGAGAGAGAAAGAGCTGTCGGGTGAGGTGGCGGGCGCCTATTGGCTTGGAGCGGCGGCGGGGATGACGTGGCGCGACGCCACTGGCCGGAGCGAGGTGGAGGGCGGACATGTCCGTCGGTGGAAGAAACGTCCGAGCGCGAGGTGGAAGAGGACTAGGGTTTGTACCGCGAATGTTTCGGAGGGGATCACATATATATAGGTAGAGGGAGCTAGGAGAGTCCAAATGAGGTGCGGTTTTCGGCCACGCGATCGTGATCGAACGCTCTAGGACATGGAGCAGGGTTTGGTGGGCTTTGCACCAAATTGGAGGGGTGTTGGGCTGCAACACACATGAGGCCTTTTCGGTCCCTCGGTTAACCGTTGGAGTATCAAACGAAGTCCAAATGGTACGAAACTTGACAGGCGATCTACCAGTAGTAAACCAAGGACGCTTGGCAAGTCTCGGTCCAATCCGGAAATGTTTAATTCCCACACACGAAAGAAAAAGCTAGAAATGGCCACCGGAGGAGAACCAAGCGCCGGAATGCAAAACGGACAACGGGGAAAATGCTCGAATGCATGAGATGAACACGTATGCGAATGCAATGCACACGATGATATGATATGAGATGCATGACAAAGACAACAACACACGGAGACAAAGACCTGAACCCGAGAAATAAATATAACTTAACGCCGGAAATGGCAAGAGTTGGAGTACAAATTGGGAAAGTTACATCCGGGGTGTTACAACACTCCACCACTACGAAAAGATCTCGTCCCAAGATCTAGGACTGAAAGAACGACGAGTACTCAGAACGGAGGTGATCCTCGCGTTCCCAGGTAGCTTCACGGTAGGAATGGTGTGACCACTTGACTTTGAGAAATTTGATTGACTTGTTGCGAGTCTTGCATTCAGTCTCTTCAAGAATAGCTACTGGGTGCTCACGATAAGAGAGATCTTCTTGGAGCTCAATGTCCTCGAAGTTGATGGTGCGGTCAGGAATCTTGAAGCACTTTCGAAGCTGAGAGACATGGAACACGTCATGAACATTTGCGAAGTTTGAAGGAAGCTCGAGTTGATAGGCGAGGTCGCCTCTCTTGCTGACAATCTTGAAAGGTCCCACGTATCTAGGGGCAAGCTTCCCTTTGATACCGAAGCGACGAGTACCTTTCATAGGAGAGACACGGAGGTAAACATGATCTTCGATCTCGAAAGCCAAATCACGGTGCTTACTATCATAGTAGCTCTTCTGGCGGGATTGGGCTGCTTTGAGGTTATCACGAATGACTTTGCACATTTCTTCTGCCTCTGTGATTAAGTCATTACCCAGCAGCTGACGTTCATCGGTTTCAGACCAGTTGAGAGGGGTACGGCACTTCCTGCCATACAGAATTTCAAATGGGGCCTTGCCCGAACTTGCTTGAAAACTGTTGTTGTATGAGAATTCAGCATAAGGAAGACAATCCTCCCATTTCATGCCGAAGGAGATCACACAAGCCCTGAGCATATCTTCAAGAATCTGGTTGACACGCTCGACTTGACCGCTTGTTTGAGGATGAAAAGCTATGCTGAAGCGGATGTTAGTGCCCATGGCCTTCTGAAAAGAATCCCAAAACTTCGAGGTAAAGATGCTGCCATGGTCTGAAGAGATCACTTGAGGAATACCGTGCAGAGAGACAATTCAAGAGGTATAGAGTTCCGCCATCGACTCTTTGATAGGCAGAAAGTGAGCCACTTTGGTGAGTTTGTCGATGACAACAAATATAGCATCATTGCCACGCTTGGACTTTGGAAACCCAGTTACGAAGTCCATCTCAATGTGGTCAAACTTCCATTCTGGAATGGCAAGAGGTTGGAGGAGACCTGCTGGCCTTTGGTGTCCTGCCTTCACTCTTCTGCAAACATCACATTCATTCACGAATTGAGCGATCTCGCGCTTCATTCGAGTCCACCAATAAGCTTGCTTAAGGTCCTGATACATCTTCGTGCTCCCAGGGTGGATGGAGAGGAGAGAATTGAGAGCCTCGTTCATGATCACTTATGTGAATGCAATGCACATGATGACATGATATGAGATGCATGACAAAGACAACAACACACGGAGACAAAGACCCGAACCCGAGAAATAAATATAACTTATCGCCGGAAACGGCAAGAGTTGGAGTACAAATTGGGAAAGTTACATCCGGGGTGTTACACAACCAGTGCAGGAGCTGCGGAATCAAGAACTTGACGATGTCTCAATGGCCTCTTCCAACCCTCGAGCATGTCCAGGCCAACGGCGAGCCCCGGAGGACCGGCGGAGGGGAGGCGCATGCATCGTCATTGAGCGACGCCCCGACGACCACCGTCGGACCGGTGGGTGGGATGGCCCCGACGTCGAGGAGCCTGTGCTCGAGGATGGTGGGTGCCTTCCTGTCAAGGTTGGGTGCCCTGCCTTTACTCGTGAGCTATGGCAAGTCCGCTAGCCATCCGCTCGCACGTTCAAGCCAGAGATACCTGAGAAGTACGACGAGAGGCTGAACCCGGTAGAGTTCTTGAGCATCTACACCATCGATGTTCAAGCTGCCGGGGGAAGAGATGAGAAGGTGTTCGCCAACTACTTCCTTTTGGCACTCAAGTCCAATGTGAGGTCTTGGGTGATGCACCTGCCGGAGAAGTCCATTTCTTCATGGGCTGACCTATGCCATGACTTCATTAGCGCCTTCACGGGCGGCCATGAAGAACCAGGACAGCCCAGCGAGCTTCTCCAGCAAAAAGAAGGAGAGATTGTACGGAAGTATTTGCAGAGATTCAGCAGAGTCCATAGAAATATCCCAGGTATCCACCCGGCAGCTGTGATAGCTGCCTTCCAATCCAGTGTGCGCAACCGCATGATACATTCTAAGATGAACATGCGATTGCCCAAGACGGCGAAGGAGCTTTACACCTTGGTGGACAAGTGTGCTCAGGTGGAAGAAGGGCGGAAACTTCCTGGAGAGGAGGATTGCGTCGACATCGACTCATAGGATGATGATGAATCTACCAGTCAAAAGAAGAAGAGCAAGAAGGCTAAGGCTGAAGCCCCCGACAAGGAAGTTGCCGCATGCACTGACTACCGGGAGGCTATGGCTGCCGAGAAGGCCGGGAAAGGCGAGGGGGCGTATTGCAAGATTCATCGGACCAAAGGCCATGATCTCCAAGAGTGTCATCAGGTGGATCAGCTCGTCAAGAAGCACAGGGATGAATATGAGAAGCGTGACAAGGAAAAAGGTTAGAATGGTGCTGGCGGGAAGGGCCAAGGAGGTGAAGCAAATCGCCCCGGCAAGGCTTTTCGGAACCAAGGGAAGCCCGCCAGGGGCTGCGAGAAGGAAGTTTGCAATGATGAGAGTGATGGAGGTGATAAAGAGGAAACCAGCAAGCAGGAATTCCAGAAGGCCACTAACGCCCTATGCATTGACGGGGGTGCATCTTTGCACTCCTCTCACCGCCAACTTAAATAGTGGGCACGTGAGGTCAATGTCGTGGAGCCAGCGGCAGAGTCTCAGAAGCCGCTCAAATAGTCACGCACGCCCATCATCTTCGACGAAGAGGACCATCGTGACCGCACCATCACGGTAGGGTGTTTGCCGTTGTTGGTCTCTCCAACAATTCGCAAGCTCAAAGTCCCGAAGATGTTGGTTGACGGAGGGGCCAGGTTGAACCTGATTTCCCCAAAGGTTATCAGCAAGCTTCAAATAGCAGAGGAAGAACTAAAGGTCACAGGCACATTTCAAGGAATCAATCCCGGCAGGAGTCGTCCTAAGGGAAAGATCACGTTGCCAATGGCATTTGGGGGAAAATTGAACTACCGGACTAAGAAGGTTGTGTTTGATGTGGTCGACCTCCCCCTACCGTACAATGGGATCCTTGGATGCCCAGCCTTGGCAAAATTCATGGCAGCATCCCACTATGCCTACAACACTCTAAAGATGCTAGGGCCAGTGGGAGTAATTTCCATTCCGTTAGATGAGAAAGACGCAATCATTTGCATGGATAAGATGTACCGGGACGTAGTCGCGGCAGAGGCTGTAGGAGCGGCAGTTCTCGTCAAGGAGAACAAAGGAAAGAAGGATAGCAGGGACACTAGCAAGGAATCCGGGAAGCGTTTCTCTTCGGAGGGTGTTGCTCCTGTTGATGATTTGCCGGAGAGTTCCAATAGCAAGAGATCCAAGGATGATGCACCACATGTGAAAAAAGGTCCCGACAGGGCTGGCTGGCGTTGATGGTACCTTCACCATCAGTGCCACCCTTGATGACAAATAGGAAAGCACGCTCGTTGCCTTCCTGTGGGCGAATATCGATGTGTTTTCCTGGCAACCATCTGATATCCCCAGTGTTCCCACGGAGGTAATCGAGCACCACCTTGTTGTCTGCCCACATGCCCGACCCATCAAGAAGAAGGTTCAGAAGCAGGCCTTAGAGAGGCAGCAGTTCATTGCCAAAGAGATTAAGAAGCTTGAGGCAGTTGGTCTGGTCAGAGGAGTACTGCATCCAACATGGTTAGCAAACCCAGTGGTCGTATGCAAGGCTAACTGAAAATGGAGGCATTGCATAGATTTCACAGATCTCAACAAAGCTTGCCCGAAGGACCCATTTCCCTTGCCGCGCATCGACCAGATCATGGACTCCACTTCAGGTTGTGATTTGCTCTCTTTTCTAGATGCATACTCTGGGTACCATCAGATCTTCATGTCCAAGGAAGATGAAGAGAAGATCTCATGCATCACCCCATGTGGTATGTACTGCTTTGTGCGCATGCCTTTTGGGTTAAAGAGTGTCAGGTCCACTTTTGCAAGAGCAATCCAAATTGGTTTTGAGCCGCAATTGCATAGAAACATTGAGGCTTGTCGGTGTTCTGGGAACGGGGGTCCCCAGACTTGCCTGCCTGCGGCCCACGGCGTGGCTCCTCCAGCGGCCCTGTATGGCCCATCTTCACCAGCAGACACCCAAGACCCTCGCGAGGGGCCAAGCCTTGTGAGGAGGACGACTCAAGACCTCTTCAGGGGC
This sequence comes from Triticum dicoccoides, assembly GCF_002162155.2. Taxonomy (NCBI): domain Eukaryota; kingdom Viridiplantae; phylum Streptophyta; class Magnoliopsida; order Poales; family Poaceae; genus Triticum; species Triticum dicoccoides. The sequence continues at coordinate 236,697,300 of NC_041380.1, read as the reverse complement.
GGCCTCACCAGGCTGGCTCGCGAGGGGCGTAGAGATAAAGGCAAGGCGAACCTCGCGAGGTTCCAATGATGCAAGCCGTGACGATGAAGACCAGTCGGGCGCCAGCACACACAGTGTCCTCGTTTCCTCTTTGGTGTTAAGGAGGCAAGCACAGGCAAGGAGTCCCAAGGCATCAGGCAAAGGTTTCCATATCGGTGCAACAAGACCAAGACCAGTAGGACGGCAGGACGGAGGTCACCGTGGAGCCCAAGATGGCGTCACCACCAGAGCCTTTGGCAGGCGAAGACTAATTTTGTCAGGATAACTTGTACTAGTTGTCTCCCTTCGAATTTGGCCGTTGTGGGATCCCTTCCCGCTCAATATTTTGGGAATAGGACCAGAGCCTCTATAAATAGGACTAGCCACCACCATAGCAGGGATCGATCCGGTCTTAGAGGGATCGATCGATCGGATCTTGGATCGGAGCCATTCCATCCTTAGCCTCGCACAAGCTCACCAAGCACAAGAACACCTCTCCTCAGGAGGCTATTCTTCCCTTGTAACTATTCATCCATAGCCCAAGAGGCAATCCACCACACCACACTGTAGTAGGGTATTACACCACAACGGTGGCCCGTACCAGTATAAATCTTGTGTGTCGTCTTCTTTGGGCTCGTCGAGCTAGGCCGTCAGATCGTTGAGTGTGCGAGCAAGAGAGGGGGAGATCTTCGTGCGCACCCCAGTGTTCGAACCTCTAGGGTTTTGCCGGAACCCGAAATCTAACATTTGGTGCGCCAGGTAGGGGTGCGTCGAAGCCTTCTTCTTCGTCGACCCATGCTTAGTCACTCCAGCAAGCTCATGGCCAACGCTCGCCGGGCTCGAGCGGAGTGTCGGGCCGCTCTCGCCGCCCGTGTCGCTCAGACGGCCCCAGTAGGCAGGCCTCCTCGTCGTTCTCCATCACCCGCTGCCAACGCTGTCACCGGTCCGGCGGCAAACAAGCAGCAAGCCTGTTCGCCGCATCCCTCCATGCGCCATGACGGCCACACCGCCACCCCGTCGCTGACTCCAGCAGGCTCGTCATCTCAAGCTCGCCGCACACCCACGGATGCGCAGGCCGCACTGCTCATGGCACGCGAGCTCCTGCTCCACTGTCCAGTCGACGACCTCTACGAGGACTGGCTGGACTGCATCGCTGAGCTCGTCAGCGCTGCGGGAGGCTCTCTTGCACCGTCCCTCTCGCTGCCTCGCCCGCCCCTAGCCACGGGCGACGTGGCTCATGGAGCTCCTCCGCCTCCTCCGCAACAAGATGGCACCCTTGCACTGAGGCGTGCGGCTCAGGGAGCATGTCGGTGTCAAAACCGGCGGATCTTGGGTAGGGGGTCCCGAACTGTGAGTCTAAGGCGGATGGTAACAGGAGGCAGAGGACACGATGTTTTACCCAGGTTCAGGCCCTCTTGATGGAGGTAAAACCCTACATCCTGCTTGATTATTCTTGATAATATGAGTAGTACAAGAGTTGATCTACCACGAGATCGGAGAGACTAAACCCTAGAAGCTAGCCTATGGTATGATTGTATGTTGTCCTACGGACTAAAACCCTTCGTTTTATATAGACACCGGAGGGGGCTAGGGTTACACAAGGTCGGTTACAAAGGAGGAGATATACATATCTGTATTGCCTAGCTTACCTTCCACGCCAAGTAGAGTCCCATCCAGACACGGGACGAAGTCTTCAATCTTGTGTCTTCATAGTCCAACAGTCTGGCCAAAGGATATAGTCCGGCTGTCCGGAGACCCCCTAATCTAGGACTCCCTCAGTAGCCCCTGAACCAGGCTTCAATGACGATGAGTCCAGCGTGCAGTGTTGTCTTCGGCATTGCAAGGCAGGTTCCTCTCCAAATTTCGAACGTTTGTCAAGTAGTGTCCGGTACCATAAATGTTGGGCTTCTTGGCTTCCGCGCCCAATAAGGGCTATCTTCCATGCGTTGAGTGAATATGAGGGGCCAGGGCATTTTTACATTCACCCCCCTAGCCAGATAAATAAATTGTCTATTAAAGGGATGTGGATTCTTAGATCCAATCCATACCATCATCCCCCAGCGAGAATTCATCGGAGCGCGCTTCGAAAAGATCCACTCCAGCATGGCCGACCTCCGCAGCTCCTCCTCCCGCCCCCGTAGCCCTAAGCCCGGTGATTGGGGGAGGTGTTCCGTCCCACACAGTCGATTAGTCGAGCTGCAGACAAAGGGATTTCTCCCTCCAGCGTATATGGTTCCCGTCCGAGCCGGGCTCGCCACCTACAATGGCGGGGAGCAAGCGGAGAGCTTCCCCAGCCCCTCGACGGGGGAGCGGGTATGCCTTGTTCCTTACTTATTAAGGGGACTCGGATTTCCAATTCATCCGTTCCTCCGCGGGCTCCTGGAGTTTTACGGCCTCCAACTGCATAATTTCACCCCTACTTCCATTTTACACATCGCCGGCTATGTTGCCCTCTACGAGTTATTCCTGGGCTACGAGGCTCATTTTGAGCTGTGGAAAAGGTTATTTTGCCTCGTCCCTCGCACACAGAAGGGGTCACTTTATCAAGTGGGCGGAGCCGAAATATGGCGCATCGCCGAAACCGGATACCTATCCGATACTCCGAAGAAGACGTCCGAAGACTGGCCTTCGGAATGGTTTTATATGGAGGAGGTCCCCCTTACGGACCCTGTTCGGCGGGGTCTTCCTGAGTTCAACAATGCTCCTCTGAAGAAACGCCGAAGTTGGCGCCCACGGAGCCCCCAGGAGGAAGACAACGGAGAAGTCCTTTACCTGATGAACCGGATTAAAGCGCTGGCTCAATCAGGATTGACAGTAATCGAGGTTATGTCAATATGCATAATGCGGGGAGTGTAACCACTTCAATATCGAGGGCACCCCCTGTGGTGTTTTAACGGGGAAGATGACGCCACCCATTGCGGGCATAAGGGTCCGGACAACGCTGCCGCTTTAGCAAAAAAATTGTCCGAATTGTTCAAGGGGGAGGAAGAGGAGTTCATCCGCATCAAGCCATGGGATGGATTCTCCATGTACAACCCTCCAAGCTGGGTGAGTTATATCTCCTTACTCCCATTCTTCCCACATTCTTTGTCGTAGGTACTCACCTTGCCATTTTGCGGCAGGAACTGTGAAAAGCCATAAGGGAGGTCAGCAGCCCATCTCCACAACCAGAGGACCCTGACTGGGCCCTCGGTCCCGGACTCGAAGAAGATCCAGACATATTCATGGAGCTGATAGACCGGCAGTTCTATCAATTAAGCTGTGATGACGCCATAGTGGCCATTACGGTCGACTATCCCGGACTGCTTCCTGCATCGCACATAAGAAAAACCAAAAATCCCAACTCCAAAAACTAGGATCTCCTTTTAGACACTTCACCTACCATATACATAAGGTGTTTTTACAGGGAAGGCATTCGGGACGCCATGCCGAACCCGCAGCAACTCGCCAACAAGAGGCACCGAGGCCGGGCAGGCCAAAAAGGAAGGCGGTCAGGACGGAGACGCCGGCGTAGAGGTATGACAGAAACCCCGCTCCATGGTTGTCGTCTTTCTTGAAATGTAATGACGTCCATGTTTCTTTAACAGCAAAAACGCTCGCCGGAATAGGTCTGGTGAGGCTGCCGATCATGCTTCCACCAGTCGGGCTCCAGGACCAGACATAGAGGCGGAAGCCGACATGGGGCAGTCGCCGGATACTCCCCCTACAGAGGATGCGGATAGGCTATCCGCTACAAATTCAGAAGTGGAGAGCGCCATGAATCATAGGCGTCGTCGGGCCGTACTCCGCGACGCTTGCTTCTCACCAGAGGCATTTGATGCCTTCAATTCTGGAGAGGCGTACCTCCGTGCTGCTCAGAATGGTCTAGCCAGAGCCACGAACCAGTATGTAAAGGATGTACGGGTAAGCAAATCTGACGATTATATGTATCAGTAGCCCCTGAGACTTGAAACAGTTAGCAGAACTGATTTAAGGATCATCTTATTGTGCAGGTTCTTACAGAGAAGAATAGTCGACTGTCACAGGAGCTGGAGGAATGCAAGACCCAACTTCGGGCCGCTGTTGCCGCATTGAAGGAACCTAAAAAGTCCCCAGCTGGTAACATTTCTTTCAAAGAATGATAGGTACCATATAGCGTGCGGCATGGCTGCAGATCTAAAATAGATGTTGTAGATGAATCCGGATAGAATCCGGAGGAGCAGCACGCCGTACGACAGCTAAAGGCTGGCGAACGCATGCTGACTGAGGTCAGGCGAGAGAAAAACAATCTCCAAGACGCCAATACCAAGCTGAGCATGGAACTAAAAGATGTTCGAGCCCAGCTTGCGGACTCCAAGAAGGAGAATAAGCGGCCTTGACGCGGCATATTCAGTAAGTGCTTGAACGAACCCTTAATAAAGGGGACGACGGAGAAGCCGGCTAACAGAGTTATTTCTGCAGGTATGCTGACGGGTCGTTCCACAGAGGAGATGCCTGGGTCTGCGGGTGATCTTCTATCCGAGCTCTCACAACTGCACGAACAAGTTCGGCAGGTGATGCAAGGTATTGCCCAGGCCTTGTGGCCATCCGTCTCCCTGCCAGAAGGCGCTGGAGAGCTTGTGGAGAAGCTCAAGGGAGCACGGCGGAGCTTCCGATTATGGAAGGTATCTGCCTGCCGTCAAGGTGCCAGGGAAGCCTGGGCCATGGTGAATATGCGGTATACCAAGGATGGCCCAAATCACATGGCCGAGGTCGGACCTGTGGGGCCCGACGGGAAAGAGATCCCCATTAGCTTAGTCTATGGGTAGGTAGAATTAGCCGCAAAGTATTCCCAACAGGATTGTAGGCTAGACCACCTGTTGGATGGTATAGAAGAGGAATTTAGTCAGTCTACATGACTACGTAATTAAAGTGACATGTATAATGCCTTCTAGCCGGATTGTAGATCATTTGTCATGGCGGACCTTTTCGCTTCAACCTCGGGATCCGATAGTCCGGAGTGTATCTGAATACCCGCTCAGTTATATAAGAACCAGGGTATGCGTGGAGACCAGGTGTAGGGGTCATTAGTACTTGAACAGACAAGTGCCCAACTAGTTATCTTATATTACATGGGTAGTAAGAAACATCTTCCAGGGAGAATAGTTCCGTTAAGGGTTCCTTTCCCTGGGTACGCATGCCCTAAAGTGCATGTCCGGACTGCGAGAGGAAACGCGGGAAAAAACATCTGGGGGCACATATGGAAAATAAATAAAAAACATCTTTTGTTCACCGACCGAATATTCTCTTAAGAACGCTAGCTTTCGGCTTCACCCAGTCTGAGGTACACATCCGGCTGACCCGGCAGTAACAATCACAGAGGTGCTCCCCTTATGCCCTAGCCGAATTAACGGGAACGTAGGCATAAATACAAGAGCCAGGCAACCCAGCTTGGTCAAAACTTAAGTCATATCGATGCATATAATGGCGAAGAAAAGGTACATGCGGAAGAATAACACATGTGCTGGGCATGAAGCCCAGATAGATAATTAAGCTTCTATGTAAGAAGCCCCCAAGTAAAATGAGCGCGGTTAGCGCATCTATAGTGTGCAAGCGAGGCACAAAGTTGGCCCTTGAAGGCCTTGAGAAAGAATAAAAGAAAGAAAGAGAAAAAAGACAAATAATATATATTCAAAAGATGGACAGAGGAAGGAGACGAACATAGAGTCCGGTGCTAGGCGTAGAATCTTCGGAGCCTTGCTGCGTTCCATGGGTTCGGCTCAAGTCGATTATTCGATGCATCCCGCAGATGGTACGCTCCACTAGTCAGAACTTGGTCAATAATGAAGGGACCTTCCCATTTGGGCTCGAGCTTGGTCTTTTTCTTCTCCGGCAGGCGTAGAACTAACTCACCAACATTATAAGTTTTGGCCCATACTTCTCTGCTTTGGTATCTGCGAGCCTGTTGCTGATAGAATGCGGAACGGGCTTTTGCCACATCGCGCTCCTCCTCCAGGGTATCCAAACTGTCCTACCGATCGAGCTCGGCTTCTCTTTCTTCGTACATGCGCACTCGAGGTGAGTCATGAATTATGTCGCAGGGCAGAACTACCTCTACGCCGTACACCATAAAGAAGGGTGTATATCCAGTACTACGATTCGGCGTGGTCCGCAGCCCCCAGAGTACGGAGTCGAGCTCCTCTACCCAGTGCGTGCTAGACTCCATTAAGGACCGCACTAATCTGGGTTTAATGCCGCTCATGATAAGACCATTTGCTCGCTCAACTTGGCCGTTGGTTTGTGGGTGATAGACGGAAGCATAATCGAGCTTGATGCCCATGTTGCTGCACCAGAGTTTTACCTCGTCGGCCGTGAAGTTCGTGCCATTGTCAGTGATGATGCTGTGGGGGACGCCATAATGGTGTACAACCCCGGATATGAAGTCTATCACTGGTCCGGATTCGGCTGTTTTAACAGGTTTGGCTTCTATCCATTTGGTGAATTTATCCACCATGACCAGTAAGTATTTTTTCTTATGGGTTCCCCCCTTAAGGGGTCCGACCATGTCAAGCCCCCAGACCGCGAAGGGCCAGGTGATGGGGATTGTTTGGAGGGCGGTGGGTGGCATGTGGCTTTGGTTTGCAAAAAGCTGGAAACTGGCGCAGCGTTGGACCAAGTCCTGTGCATCTGCCCGGGCCATCGGCCAATAAAACCCTGTACGGAAGGCCTTGCTTACGAGGGCCCGGGCTGCGGCATGGTGGTCGCCGAGTCCGGTGTGAATTTCTGCCAAAAGCTTCCGCCCTTCCTCTTCGGGGATGCGCCTTTGAACGACTCCCGTAGTGATTTTTTTATACAGCTCTCCCTCGTGGACCCTGTAGGCTTTAGATCGCCGCACTATGCAGCGTGCCTCATTTTGCTCCTCAGGGAGTTCCTGCCTAGTTAGGGGGTCCCCACCTAAGCTTCCCCCGTGTCAAGACGGTGTCCTCACTCCAAGATGCGCGGCCCAGTGGCGCGACCCACCGCGCCACATGCCCGCGCACGAAGAAAGAAGCTGCCAACAGATTCCCCGTCCACAAGGAAACGCTCCACCACTCCCACCTCCGCTACGCCAGGATTGCTTGCTGAGGCAGGGCCATGCGCCGCATGCCGCAGCGACACGGGGGCACCACGACCAAGCTCTGCCTCCACGACGACCCGCGGTGGCCACGGCAGGCTGTCGTGCCTTCACTCCGGAGTTGCGTTGCGTCGTCTGGCCGGGCAAGTTCAAGCCAGATCTGCCTCCTCGCTATGATGGCACCCCCGACCCTATAGAGTTTCTACAGCTCTACTAGCTCAGCATCGAAGCGGCCAACATCGACGAAAAGGTCATGGCTAACTGGTTTCCCATGGCTCTCAAGGACGGCGCCCGCTCATGGCTCCTGAACCAGCCTCCTGGCTCGATTTCCTCCTGGAACAAGATGCGCAGTCGCTTCATCGCCAACTTCCAGGGCACTCGTGACCGCCCCCCAGTCGCGGGTGACCTGCAACGAATCAAGCAACAACCAGGAGAAACCCTGCAGAAATACATCCAATGCTTCAACAGCGCGTGAATCAAGATCGCCAGACTTGAATTTCTTCAAAGAAAGCAAGATCTTGAAAAGCTAAGAGTGAGTTATGAAGATCTTCAGAAGGAGCGCGATTCATTACTTGCTCAACATATCAGCGCTTCTCAGGAAGAATTTGTTCCTCCATGCTTGAAGTGCATTGAACGTGAATCTGCTAATTCTTCACGTGAATGTTCAAATGTTGCTAATGTTTCAAATTCTTCACATACCTCTGCTATCACTAATTCCTCATCTGAGGACATTGCTAGTATCACTGATGATGCAGGGTTGAAGGAATTGTACATGACAGGCATGTACAAAAGCCTCAAAGGGCATCAGACTCTTTGTGATGTGCTTAAAAAGCAGATCCTCAACAGGAACCCTAGGAAAGAGGGTATTGCCTTTCAGAGGAAACTCAATGCTGATGGTACATATTGGAAGCCTGAGCAGTACCCCAAAACTACATGGGTTGCTGCAAAGGGATCTCCAGTTGATCCATATAACCTATCTAGATATGCATGTGAATCTCCTCATTCTGATGATGAGTCATTTGACTCCAACTACAAACTATTCAAAAATCAGAATGGTGAAGTATTTGCTAGATATGTTGGCACTAACTACAGGAACGGTCCCCCTATGAAGAAAATCTGGGTTCCCAAAAGATGCCATGAAAATCTTCAGGTGAATGTCATCATGACGCCACCTGTGAAGAATAGGAACCCCAGATCAAATGCTTCATATGGACCAAATTCTTCATATGGATCCAAGTCCTCATACGGACAAAACTCCTCACATAGATCATATTCCTCAAAAGGATCAAAGTCCTCAAATGAACATCATCGTGCTAACCCGTCTGTTTCGCAGGAAAGATCTAAGGATTATGGATATGTGCATTATTCTTCAAATTATTATGTCCATAAGTCCTCGAGGAATTTCTCTGCTTACTCTTATGCTTATTCTAACCCCTCTTATGTGAAACAAAATGGACTGGCTTATATGCCATCCTTCTCGTATGGAGCTCGCAGAATGATGAACTCTTTGCCACCCCTTCAGATGTGGGTGGTGAAGAAAAAGAACTAATCTCTTCTGCAGGGTCAGGTCTCCAGACGTACGTAATCGTCTGAAGAATTTGCTGGAGACCTGAGCATGCCTGATAGGACGCAGGCTAATCATGAATAAATGAACTTTCATTTCTCACGTCCTCATATTGCTTTATCTGTTCTTTTCCTTGATGAAATTGATCTGATGAATTGATCTGATGAATTGATGTCATATATCTTCACAAATTCTTCAAGAAAACTGCCTATGAACTCCTCACTGATATGAAACCCAATGTATGTTATTTCAAAGTCTTCGGTGCTAAATGTTGGATTAGAGATCCTCATCACAACTCAAAATTTGCACCGAAAGCACATGAAGGTTTTATGCTTGGTTACGGAAAGGACTCGCATAGCTACAGAGTCTTCAACAACGTTCTTCACAAGGTTTTTGAAACTGCAGATGTGCAGTTCGATGAAACTAATGGCTCGCAAAGAGAGCACCTACCTACTATGATAGATGAACCAGCACCTGAGGAAACTATCAAGTTCAAGGCTACTGAGGATGTCATTCCCATTGAAGAATCTGCTGAAGAATTCATTCCAGAACATGAAGAATGTCGAGCTAATGCACCTGAAGAAAATGCTGAAGAAAATGGTGCTAAAGAAAACGTTGATCAAATTCTTCAACGGCAACCAGCTCATCCTCGCATTGCAAAAGAAGTGCAAGATCGTCAATGACATCAAAGCGCCAGGTCCTCTCACACGCTCAAAAGCTTCACATTTGTCTAACTTTTGTGGGCAATATGCTTTTGTCTCTATTACAGAGCCCACTAAGGTAGATGAAGCATTTCTGGAGCCTAAGTGGATTCAGGCCATGTAAGAAGAATTACATCAGTTCGAGCTCAACAATGTCTGGGAACTGGTCAAATGACCAGATCCTCACAAGCACAATATCATTGGCACAAAGTGGATCTACCGCAACAAGCAAGATGAAAATGGCCTTGTGGTGAGGAATAAGGCACTGCTTGTAGCTCAAGGCTACACACAGGTTGAAGGAATTGATTTCGATGAAACTTTTGCACCTGTTACTAGACTTGAGGCTATTCGCATATTACTTGCTTATGCTAACCATCATGATATCACTTTATATCAAATGGATGTGAAAAGTGCATTCCTTAATGGTAAGCTTGACGAAGAAGTATATGTTGCTCAACCCCTAGCTTTTGAAGATCCAAAAAATCCTGACAAAGTCTTCAGACTCAACAAAGCCCTCTATGGCCTCAAGCAGGCCCCACGGGCATGGTATGATACTTTGAAGGAATTCCTCATGACGAAAGGCTTCAAACCCGGTTCACTCGACCCTTCTCTTTTCACTAAATCTTATGATGGTGAATTGTTTGTGTGCCAAATATATGTTGATGATATTATCTTTGGCTATACTGACCAACGTTATAGTGATGAATTTGCCTATATGATGAGTGAAGAATATCAAATGTCTATGATGGGAGAGTTGAAATTCTTCTTAGGACTTCAAATTCGTCAACAACGCAATGGCATATTCATATCTCAGGAGAAATACCTCAAGGATGTACTGAGGAAATTCGGCATGCAAGATTGCAAAGGCGTCAAAATTCCTATGCCCACAAATGGCCATCTGTGCACTGATGAAAATGGTATTGACTTTGATCATAAGGTATACCGCTCCATGATTGGTTCTTTATTGTACTTATGTGCATCTAGGCCAGATGTAATGCTTAGTGTTTGCATGTGTGCCCGATTTCAAGCTACACCGAAGGAATCACACCATAAGGCTATGAAGCATATTCTTCGATATCTAGCTCACACACCAACACTTGGATTATGGTACCCCAAGGGCTCGGCTTTTGATCTCATTGGATATTCTGACTCTGACTATGCTGGTGATCGTGTGGACCGCAAGTCAACATCTAGTACATGCCATTTCCTCGGACGATCTTTGGTCTGTTGGTCCTCGAAGAAACAGAACTGCGTATCACTATCTACTGCTGAAGCTGAGTACATTGACACTGGTTCTTACTATGCCCAATTGCTATGGATGAAGCAAACTCTCAAGGACTACGGCGTCAACATGAAGAATGTGCCTCTCTTCTGTGACAATGAGAGTGCCATCAAGATTGCTCACAACCCAGTTCAGCACTCGAAGACAAAGCACAATCAGATTCGTCATCATTTTCTTCGTGATCATGTGTTGAAGGGCGACATTTCTATTGAGCATGTGATGACTGAAGAACAGCTAGCCGATATCTTCACAAAGCCCTTGGATGAGAAGATATTTAGCAAGTTGCGGTGTGAGCTAAATATCCCAGAATCTTCAAATGTTCTTTGAAAAGGACACTCATCCTAACACTTATGCAAAATTGATGACTTAGATGTGCAACACATGAAGAAACGCTTTTCTTCAATTCAATGAAGAACAACACTCTTAGTGTGAAGAAATTAGTGAAGAATTTGATTCTCATACGGTGGGTCACGCATAATTGTACGCGGTGTCTGAAATCATCATTCTTATACGGTGGGTCACGCCACCACCAAAAGTTGAAATTCCTCAATTATTCATATTCTTCAACTTTGCATCGTCTTCACTACTTCCGTCGTTTTTCTTCATTGACTATATACATACATACATATATATATATATATATATATATATATATATATATATATATATATAAAAGCTTATGTCCTCTACAACATTCACTTATTGCTAATTCTTCAAGTTAGTTTTTCTGCTAAGTGAATGTGATCGGACCCTTCCCCCTCTATGCTATACTCAACCCAATCTATTCACAAATTCTTCATGTGCGTTCTATTTGAAACTCGTTCAAAATCTTCAGTGTGTCCTTGTCAGCTGAGGAAATTGAGAACGAAACTTTAAAACCTATCCTATCAAAATTTTCGGCTTTGCCACTCAAACCATTCCGCATCCCACGTTATACTTATCCACTCACCCACGATCGCACACGATCTCCACCTCTCAGTACGTGGGTGACACATGTCAAGCGAATGAGAAGGGTCAGAGGCATGTTCATCCAATTTCTTCGGGCCAGCAGTTTTTCACCGTGGCTATAAATACCCCTCCACCACTTCCTCACTTCTTTTACTCCGCTCGACCTCTCTCTCCAGCTCGAGCTTCTCAAACCCTAGCGCCGCCGCTACTTCATCACCGCCGGTAAGGAAGAGCTTCACTGCCTCGACCTCGTCGCCGACGTACTCGCGCCGACCGCAGAAATCTTCACTCTGCCGCCGTCGTAGCCGTCTTCCTCCGCCAAGTTAGGGCGTGGAAGATCTGCACAGACGAACTTCACATCTCCTCACTCCAGTTCGTCATGTTCTTTGTCCAGGGTAATTAAAAGTTACTTTTACTGCCCTCGTTGATTCGAATGATTATCTTCAAAATCTTCAAACGTGTTTTTTTATAGTTTCACACACTAAACACCTCACAAGTCATCTGTTCTTGATCCGTTTCTCTAAGCATCATTTTTCTTCAAGATTCCTCAATTGTGTGGATCTTCGATCTATACAACTCTGGAACCTAAGACAAAGAACGCTTAGTGAAATTCTTCAAGACTCATCTGGTCAAATTCTTCAACTTGTTCTTTTGAAAAACCCTCTGAGAACGCATATGACCTCTCCAAATTCCTCGCAACTATACTCTGTTCACAGGTACACATGTCAGCTGCTGAATCACTAGGTTCTCATCAACTTAACTCATTTGCAGCGTTCCTCGAAGAAAAGTTGCATACTTCTTCAGAGAATTGTTCAAATTCCTCAACTGAAGAAAATGGCTGACGGTAAGAAGCCACAGAAGGGAGGAAAGAGGCCTGAGGTAAATACAACATTTGAGATCCCTGATGAAATATATGCTGGGTACTGCACACCTACCGAGGAAACCAAGAATAAGCGCAAAGTGTGCATTCAAAAGATAGAGAGGAGATGGGAAAGAGAATGGAGGGAGTACAGATATGTCACTCCTAAGTATATGAAGAAATTCGCACTCAATCCTCCATGCCCAAGAGCTCCATTGACACCTAGCCAAATCGTTGATCCCACCAGCCTCAAGCACGGTGAGGACTATCCTGATGAATGGGCCAAGCGCCAAGCCAAGTTGGCTAAGCAAGCCAAAGAAGCAGTGAGGAAATTCAATGAAGACTCTCCTGCTGCTGCTGCCTCTGCTGAGGCCTTTGCTGTCAAGCCAAAGAAGGCTATGTCAAAGAAGCCTACGCACAAGCCAAGTGCTTCACCAACAATGCCCTCAAGGCCAAGTTCCTCAGCAATGCCCTCAAGCCAGAATCCTCAAAGCCCTCACGGCCAATTCCTCATGCTCCTCCTCTTCCTCCAAAGTCCTCATCTCCTCCGCCTAAGCCCTCAGTTGTTCCGACTAAATCCTCAGCACATGTGCATCTCGCCTCATGCCAAAGGACTGTAGGCATCTCCATTGCCTCAGGTGTCTCAGCTAGTTCCTCAGCTGCACCAAGTTCCTCAGCTGGCCCTCACTGCTGAAGACAAAGGCCACTGCTGGACGAGGTCCTCGCTCAAGTCCTCAAAAGAAACAAGTCGCTTTCCAAGTACCGTCTGAAGAAGACGAAGCTGATGATGATGAACTTGCAGAAATCATCAGAGACATGCAAGTCAGGGCCGCTAGAGCCAAAGGATCAGAGGTGCCACTGCTTTTGGATCCCAAGTTGATCCTTGACTACATTGATGTCTGGCACAAGGACCCCAACACTCCCATGCCTGACTTCAAGCTGACTCCTGGCCAAAGTCACATGCTAACCCACTTCATTCAAGAAGAAAAGTGGAAATTTGAGAAGGCCAGGCAGATCAAGAAAGCACAGTACAAGAAAGAGCGCTATCTAAAGAGAAATGTTGTCTCTATGACAAATGAAGAACTTGTCACTATTCACACTGAGATCAAGAAACTCAGTGATGACTTTGACGCATATTGCGCTGATTGGCTTGGAGCCAAGGTTCATTTTGTGAAACTTGCGGATAACTTCACTTCCAATGTTGCAGCCCCAACGCAACAGGAAATTCCTCAGGCTGAAGCATCTGCTTAGCCTACTGAAGAAAATGCCAGCACCACTGATAACAATCAGGCTGCTGAAGAAAATGTGAGTTCCAGGGCTAATGACTGCATTCCAGCCACTGAAGAAATTGCCAGGGCACCCACTAGTGGTGCGCCTGAAGAACTGAAGAACTCAGGGCAACTGCATCAGTTGTGCCTGAAGAACATCAACCAGATTCCTCAGCTGCTCCTGCACCAACTTCAACTCCAATCCTTCCATCTGCATCAGATGTGAAGAAGACCAAGGCTGCAGAGCGTGCTGCAATGAAGAAAAGGAAAGCATCAGTTGCTTCAGATTCTTCAGCTCCGAAGAAAATGAAGCCTATGACAAGTTCATTTGCAAATCCGATTGATGTTGTGCCCATCTCAACCAGGCCATCAAAGGACCTTGTTCCTTTTGATGAAGAACATGTTATCCCCAGCGGATCTGATGAATAAACTCCTTCTGCTGCTTCGTCTGAACCGTTGGATGAAGAAATTGAAGTGGATGTGATCCCAACACCTATCATCTCCTTGCCTATGCCTCAGTTCACAGCTGAAGAGGCTGGCGTTGAAGAAATGGAAGATGAAGATGTGGATGTTGGCTGCTCCACACCTGTAATCAGTGATGAATTCTGGGAAAGTTAGCATCCAAACTCTCCAATGTTCACCCCTCTATAGCAAATTCCTCAGTCCCCCACACAAACTGTACAAATGGGCTCTGAAGAAACTCATCCCGCTGCATCTGTCCATGAGGAAATTCCAGCCACTAGCGCTGACGAAACTGCTGCTGCTGAACCACTAAAGACACAGACTTCCACTAAAGAGGAACCAAAAATTCCTCAGCCTGAGGAACCTGCAATTGAGATTCCTGAGGTTGTGATGCAACTCACTGACACTCCTCTGCCGAAGCCAAAGGATCCATTCTCACGCAAGCAAAAGTTCAAGGCTAATGATTTCTTCGACGTTCTTCGAAGACTACAACCCCTATAACTCTGCTCGCATTAGGAAGAGGCGTTTCTGGACTGCTAGTCAAGCCAATTTCTATTCCTCAGTGTTGTTCAACAAGGAGAAGATCTTCTACCATGAGCATATTCCTCACGTGGATATGGAATCTCTGCCGTGCTTCGCACCAGTCCTCAGTGTTCTTCACGACGCTGGATTGCTAAACCTTTGCTCTAACATCTGCGATTGGAATGAAGAACTGATTCTTCAATTCTATGCAATGCTGCACATCACCGGAGATGCTGAAGATGTGAATTCATGGGAGCTGGACTGGATGTCTGAAAACACTCACCACACTGCACCAGCCTCTGAATTGCTTCGTGCTCTACCACTCAGTCCTCCCCTTGAAGAAGCTTGCTGCATCTACAGTGAACCTGAGCTCACACATCATTACATGCAGGTGCTGATGAAACCTTTGAAGCCAGGTCAAGCACCAAGAACCAAATTCCTCGTGAAGGAATTGTTGTACGTGCCCAGAACTGTCTATCGTATTCTTACGAGGACAATCGGTCCTATCAAAGGCCATGACTCATCTGATGAGGAAATTGTTGGCATCATGAAGTATCTGGTATTCAACATCGTTCATGGCATTCCTATCAATTATCACAATTTCTTCATGAGGACTATGGCAAATGTTGCACTGTCTCCATTTGAGCTAAAGCCTTATGCACCTTGGATTATGAGATTCCTCAGGACAAGGTATTCACTCAACTACAAAGCTGATTTCCAGAATCACCTCAACTACTTGCCCCCAATTGAAGTCCTCAAGCAAACATATTCCTCAGTTGATGGAAAGGGCAAGGCACCAGCTGTAATAGATGAAGGCATTCGTCCATTGGATGGTTAGTTTCGCAAAGCTGCATCTTATTCCACCAATGATGACTCTGCCACACATGACTCTGCCAATGCACCCAAGTCCACTCCTCAAGCCACTGCTCCGCGCGTGATGACTGACCGTGAAGTTCTGCTTAGTCTTCACCAAAAGGTGGATCGAAATCACAAATGGGTTAAGCGTCAGTTTGGTTCACTTCTTCACAACATGACTGCCACACACAATGCAGTGAAGAAAAACCACTACTACCTCCATCAAGTCTTCGGTCGCACCTGGGCAATCCTGTCACATCTGTATGGTGAAGAAGATCTGAAGAAAATGCATCTCAAAGAAGATTTTGACTGGTCTGCACCTCCATCAAAGAAATTCAAGAAGGTCAAGGTTCCTTCTCTAGTGGCCAGCTCATATTCTTCATCGCGCGACACTGATGAAAATGAAGACTTAGACGACACTGCGGCAGGCCCTACTACGACAAACGACCCCAACAACGCTGATGCTCCTTCATCAACTTGATATTCTTCAGGGGTGTTAGTCCTCATATTCGATCCTTTTGGTCATTTGATGACAAAGGGGGAGAATTTTGAGTTGGTCTTCAAGCAGGTCTTTCTATATGGGCATTTTTTGTTAAGTTACAACTCTTGTTCTTTTGAGACTTTATTGGATCGAGTTGTAAACTTAAACTCGATGGTGCTCTGATACTTTTGATATGTTTTGCTGCATGCTTATTCCTCATATATTCTAATGCACGCATGCTGAGTTACATAAGTCACCATATTTCATCATGCATTTCAAATTCTTCTCTGTTATATGTCAAATGTGTGTATGAATTACAAGATATAGGGGGAGATCTCCATGATTCAACTCTTCAAGTGTGCATTGCTTCAAAAGCAAATTCCTCACTATGCACATTTTCAGGGGGAGTTCTTCTATATCTTGCAATCAAATTCCTCAATATCAGTAGTTACACTTCATATGTTTACCCCCATTGAAAACTTAACCTATATTGTCATCAATCACCAAAAAGGGGGAGATTGTAAGTGCATCTAGTGCCCCTTAGTGATTTTGGTGTATTGAAGACTTATAGGTTAAGGGACTAATGTGTTTGTGAGTGTACACATGTCTATAAGTCTATGAGGAGCTTGATATTTACAGAGAAAGTCGACCCCTAAAAATGAAGTTCTTCGACTGAAGACTTTGGATCACTGAAGACTTTCTGAAGACTTTGAAAGTGAAGAAATTGGTGTGACCTTGAAGACTTGGTATTCGTTCGAGGAACATGAAGCGTGAATACTTTTGTTTTCGTAGTTTCATTTCCTCTTTTTTGAGTCATAGGAAACACCGTACTGTTAAAGAGGGTTGAGGAAATACTAAGGAAAAATTTCCAAGTGATGCTCAACTCAAAATCCTACACCTACCTATCCCTTCGAGTGAAGCCATTGGAAATATTATACAGTTCAGTCAATTTCTTCAGTGACAGAGACGAAGTTCTTCTGGTCTCTGAGGAATTTGTCCTGACTGAGGAGTTAGGAATTCGCCAGTGCGGATTGCCTACACAGTGAGGAACATGATAGCCCTGAGGATTTTGCTACTCAAAATTCCGACCGTTGCTGTGCTATGCGCCAGCTGTCCCAAAATATCTATCCACCTAACGGTCATATCATTGAAGGGCATTTATGTCTTATCATGTTGGGCTGCTCCCTAGGCTATAAATAGCCGCCCCCTACAACCACTAGTTGGTTGGCTGCTCCGAGAGAAACTGACACTTGTCATTTGAGAGCAACCCATCCTCTGAGGACTTTGAGCGAAAATCATCAAGTGAGGAAAAACCCAAAACGCAAACACCTACAAACCCCAAGTGATTGAGCATCACTGAAGAGATTGATCCTGTGTGGATCTGATGCTTGTTACCTTTGAAGACTGTGCTTCTTCCAGATGGTTAGGCGTCATGGTCTAGAGCATCCAAGAGGAATTATGGATCGCCGAGTGACCAAGTTTGTGAAGGTTTGGAAGTCGCTTGAAGACTTACCACGAGTGATTGGACGAGGTCTGTTTGACCTTAGTTCAAGGAGAATACGGTGAGGACTGGGTGTCCTGAGCTGCATGTTCAGGACTGGGTGTCTGGGACTGTGTGTCATCGAGTTTAAATACTCAGCCGCTCCAACCAGACGTACAACTGAGACAGCAGTTGGAACTGGTCTACCAAATCATTGTCTTCACCAAGCTTACTGGTTCTATTTCCTCAACTCTTCCATTTCCTCATAACTGTGTTGTGTGCCTGTTCATATCTGTGTTTGAAGACTTTGACTGAAGACTTTCTCAATTTCCTCAGTTCAATTTCTTCAGTCTGTTTGTCTTCATCCTGTGTTATCCTGTGCTTACGCTTCTGTACTCTGTGCCTATCTTCATTTCATCATGATGACTATGCTTGTATTCTGTTATGTTTACTTTTGAGTACTCATTCCACTGCTAGTAGTTCTTCGCTAAGGAATTTCCTCACCGGCAAATTCCTCAGTGAAGAATTTCATAAAAATCGCCTATTCACCCCCCCTCTAGTCGATATAACGCACTTTCAATGAAGCAAACCCTCAAGTACTATGGCATCAACATGAAGAATGTGCCACTCTACTGCGACAACGAGAGTGCCACCAAGATTGCTCATAACCTAGTTCAGCAATCGAAGACTAAACACATCCAGATTCGTCATCATTTTCTTCGAGATCATGTGTTGAAGGGTGATATCTCCATCAAACATGTGAAGACTGAAGAACAGCTAGCGGATGTCTTCACAAAGCCTTTGGATGAGAAGAGATTTAGCAAGTTGTGGTGTGAGCTAAATATCTTAGAATCTTCAAATGTTCTTTGAAAATGACACACATCCTAACACTTATGCAAAATTGATGACTTAGATGTGCAACACATGAAGTAACATTTTTCTTCAATCATTGAAGAATAACCCTCGAAGTGTGAAGAAATTAATGAAGAATTTGATTCTCAGAGCCCAAGGACAATTGTATGCGGCGTCTGAAATCATCATTCTTATACGGTGGGTTACGCCACCAACAAAAGTTGAAAATCTTCGATTTGAGTTATTTTTCAAATTTTCAAATTCTTCAACTTTGCTATTTCTTCAACTTTTTCGACTGGTGTTCTTCATTGTCTATATATATGTTTGAGTTTTCATGTCCTCGACAGCATTCACTTATTGCTAATTCTTCAAGTTGGTTTTCTTCTAAGTGAATGTGATTGGACCTGTTCCCCCTCTATGCTAAACTCAACCAAGTCTGTTCACAAATTCTTCATGTGCGTTCTATTTGAAACCCGTTCTAAATCTTCAGTGTGTCCTTGTCAGTGGAAGAATTTGCGAACAAAACGTTAAAATTTTCATATCTGAATTTTCGGCTTTTGCCGCTCAATCCATTCCGCATCCCACGATAAGATTAAACTACTCACCCATGATCTCCACCTCTCTGTACGTGGGTGACACATGTCGCTAGGATGGCAAGGGTCGGGGGCACATTCATCCAATTTCTTCGGATGGGCAATTTTTCACTATGGCTATAAATACCCCCTCCCTTCCTCAGACCTCATTTACTCTGCTCGACCTCTCCTCGCTTGAGATCTCAGACCTAGCGCCACCGCTACACTCCATCGTCGCTGGTGAGGAAGAGCTTCACTGCCTCGACCTCGTCGTCGTCGTACTCACGCCAGCCGCGGAAATCTTCACTACGCCGCCGCCGTAGTTGTCTCCCGCTGCCAAGTTAGATCGGATTCAAAACAAGTATCTCACAAGTGAAAATATTTTGTTGAAGGAGCATATCATCGCACTCAAAGGCATTATCCGCAAATTGGAGGATCTCCTACGCTCGATGTGCGACTATCCATCATCACCAACACCTTCTTCACCAACAAAGAAGAACTGAGCTTCGGGTATGGGCACTCCCCTTGGCAACTGCCAAGCTTGGGGTAGTGCCCCAGTATCGTATCACCATCACTTTTATCTTTACCATTTTTCTTAGTTCGATCCTTTTGGTGATATCTTGATCTACTAGAATAAAGTTTTAGTATGATCTAGTTGTGAGTTTTGCTTTATGATCCTTCTATGTAATCGAGTCTATGCGCTATATACAATAAAGATTAGTTGAGTCAAGGGCTTGATTATCTTGCTATGATCTTACAGGAATAGAATAAAAGAGAAAGAATAAAAAGAAATAAAGAGATCATATGGTTCTTATGGAGAGTAATGACTTCACATATAAAGAGTATGATGAATAAAAGTTGTTGAGAGTTGACAAACATAGTTTTGGTCATCGTTGCAATTAATAGGAAGTAATAAAGAAAGAGAGATTTTCACATATAAATACACTATCATGGACATCTTTTATGATTGTGAGCACTCATTAAAATATGACATGCTAAAGAGTTGATGTTGGACAATGAAGACAACGTAATGGGTTATGTTTTCTTACAACTGAGATAAATTATATTGTCATCGATCATCCAACATGTTGAGCTTGCCTTTCCCTCTCTTGCTAGCCAATTTCTTTGCACCAAGTAGAGATACTACTTGTGCTTCCAAATATCCTTAAAACCAGTTTTGCCATGAGAGTCCACCAAATCTACCTATGGATTGAGTAAGATCCTTCAAGTAAGTTGTCATCGTTGCAAGCAATAAAAATTGCTCCCTAAATATCTATGATTTATTAGTGTGGAGAAAATAAGCATTATACGATCTTGTGATGTGGAAGAAATAAAAGCGACGGACTGCATAATAAAGGTCCATATCACAAGTGGCAACATAAAGTGACGTTCTTTCGCATTAAGATTTTGTGCATCCAACCATAAAAGCACATGGCAACCTCTGCTTCCCTCTGTGAAGGGCCTATATTTTATTCTTGTCTTATACTTCATCCAGGAGTCACGATGATCTTCACCTTTCCTTTTTACATTTTACCCTTTGGAAAAAGCACAATGTGTTGGAAAGATCCTGATATATATAGCTAATTGGATGTGAGTTTTCATGAACTATTATTGTTGACATTACCCTTGAGGTAAAAGGTTGGCAGGCAAAACTATAAGCCCCTATCTTTCTCTGTGTCCGATTAAAACTTCATAACCATAAATATCACGTGAGTGTTAGCAATTGTGAAAGACTAAACGATGTTTGAGTATGTGGACTTGCTGAAAAGCTCTTATTGACTCTTTCTGATGTTATGATAAATTGCAATTGCCTCAATGACTGAGATTAGAGTTTGTTGGTTCTCAATGAAGTTTATGATTCATACTTGAGTATGTGAATGAATTGTTACTTTAGCATAAGAGATCATATGACAATATATATATATTGATGTTCTAAGAATGATCATGATGCCCTCATGTCCGTATTTTATTTTATCGACACCTCTATCTCTAAACATGTGGACATATTTTTCGATTCTTGAGGACAAGCGTGGTCTAAGCTTGGGGGAGTTGATACGTCCATTTTACATCATGCTTTTATATTGATATTTATTGCATTATGGGCTGTTATTACACATTATGTCACAATACTTATGCCTATTCTCTCTTATTTTACAAGGTTTACATGAAGAGGGGGAATGCCGGCAGCTGGAATTCTGGGCTGGAAAAGGAGCAATTATTAGAGACCTGAAAGTCCTAGTGATCGACTAGAGGGGGGTGAATAGGCGATTTTTATGAAAGTATTCAAAACATGTGAGTTTCGAAGACAAACGATAGAAATAAACCTATTATCATGCAGCGGAAGGTAGACTACACTAGGCAAACCATAGTCAAGTATTCAATGAAGTGAAAGCACAATGACAAATAGCAGCTAGGCAGTAAGGATCAGGTAGGAAGATGTTAAGAAGCCAATCAGTACATGTAATCACTTAGTGAAGTCAAATGGTGGTGCTATCATACAATAACTTCACAAGAACTAACAGTAAGTAAGGGAAGGGAAGGATGAAACCAGTGACTCATTGAAGACAATGATTTGTTGGACCAGTTCCAGTTGCTGTGACAACTGTACGTCTGGTTAGGGAGGCTGAGATTCAACTCAGAAGACCTCGTCTTCACCTTATTCCCCTTGAGCTAAGGACACCCAGTCCTCGCCCAATTACTCTGGTAAGTCTTCAAGGTAGACTTCCAAACCTTCACAGACTTCGTTCACCGGCGATCCACAATGACTCTTGGATGCTCAGAACGCGACGCCTAACCGGCTGGAGGATTCACAGTCCTCAAGTGTAATAAGTCTTCAGATCACACAGACAAGAAGACTTAAGTGATGCCTAACACTCTTTGGCTCTGGGTGGCTAGGGCTTTATCCTCTCAAGGAATTCTCTCTCAAAGGCTTCGAGGTGGGTTGCTCTCAAACGACAAAAGCCGTACTTTAACTCTGAGCAGCCAACCGTTTATGGTTGTAGGGGGTGGGCTATTTATAGCCACTAGGCAACCCGATCTGATTTGTCCGAAATGACCCTGGGTCACTAAGGAACTGACACGTGTTCCAACGGTCAGATTTCAAACACACACGGCAACTTTACTTGGGCTACAAGCAAAGCTGACTTGTCCAACTCTGAACAAGATTCGCTCTCATAGTCTTCACTCGAAGACATAGGATTTTGGTTAAGCATCACTATAGTCATTCTGACTGGTTTTCTTGGACCCCACTTAACAGTACGGTGGTTCCTATGACTCAACAAAGAAGAAAAAGAACTATGAAAGATCTAAGTCTTCGCGCTCCATAGTCTTCATGCGATGTCTTCTCTTGTCATAGTCTTGAAGGTGAATGTCTTCACTTACCACCTTTGACTTCAATGTCTTCATACATTTTTAGGGGTCATCTCTGGTAGGAAAACCGAATCAATGGGGGGCTTCTACCTATGTTATCCTGCAATTCTCACAAACACATTAGTCCCTCAACTAGGTTTGTCGTCAATACTCCAAAACCAACTAGGGGTGGCACTAGATGCACTTACAATCTCCCCCTTTTTGGTGATTGATGACAAACTAGTTGAAGTTTTCAACGGGGAATATAATATGTGAAATTGTAAAGGATAAGGAATTGTCTTCATAAGTTGCAAGGGCTCCCCCTGAAGATGTGCATATAAGTAATTTGCTTTTGGAATGCAAATGCACATGGCAGGTTGTACTTGTGGAGATCCTCTTCAGCTTATGATGACAATTCATCATGCATGAAGGGTATGTGAAGATAATGACATGCATAATGAAAAATGGACGTCTGCAAAATGATCTAAGTGTGGAATTTATCGTCGCACATGCGGGATTTATCATTGCATCACAAAATAGCAAATAAGTAGCAGACGACCATCGAGTTTAAGTGTTAGAACTCAAAGAACCAAATGTATCAAAGCGAGAGTTGTAAACACTAGGAAAAACATAAAGTAACCGCCCATATGGACCCGCTTGAAGACTATCAAACTCATATGCTTCTCCCCCTTTTGTCAGTGAGGACCAAAAAGGTTTGAAGACATAGAGCAGCTACTCGTTCCCATGAAGAGTAGGTGAAGCAGCAGGGTCGTCGGTGGTGTTCGGTGGTGCAGAAGAACTTGGGGCAGTGTCGAGGCGTGCAGAAGTAGGGGGCGGTGAAGTGGCATCATCTTCATCCTTGATCACTCAAGCATTCACAGTTGCCGCAGAGGAAGAGAACTCAGAGTCTTCAAGAGATGGAGTTCATCGCAGCATAGTCCTTCGGGGAGGTGTGGAGTCAAACTTGAAACGTTCAGAGAAGCCATCCTCTTGAAGATCATCCTCAGAACACATAAGCGTCAGCCCTTTCCATGTACGCCGACAGGTTTCATGGGCAACGAAGGCATTCTTGGTGGCAAGATTGCGAATGCGGTTGACATCCACCAAGAGGCTGTGCATTTGGCGCTTCAGCCAATCATGATGCCTATCCTGTTTCTGATGAAGAGCAACCAGAAGCTCTCGGTCATTGAGAAGACGAGATCGCTTCTTGGGTCGGTGGGCAATAGTGCTTTCAGTGGCTTCAGTAAGGGCACGATGAGGTGCACGTGTAGTACCAGCCAGAGGATAAACACGATTGACTGCTTCAACTCCTTCAATGTTCTGAGTGAAACTTTGATGCTACGCGTTCTAAAGACTAAGAGGTTCCTTGGCAGGCTCTGGATAAATGGCTTCAACGGACATATCCACATCAGGCAGAAAGATCTGATGATTGCGAGCAGATGGCTGATATGAGATAGCTGAGTGGAGTTTAATTAGCCGCATTATCCATGGAGCGTAGAACTTCAAGCCAAAAAGATCAGATCCTGATGCAACAAGTTGGCGAATGAAGAAGTCTTGTGCATTGAAGCATTTGCCATGGAGAATATAGAAGACCAAAGTCTTCATTGCACCTTCCAGTTTTGCATGTGGAGAATGTCCTTTGATGGGCCAGAGAGTTCACCGTAGAATGTCATAGATAGTCCTTGGCAGATACTCCAGGTCTTCAACAAAGAACTCCTTAGGATATGCAGCATCTTGTGGCAAAGGCTTCATCATACTGAGCATCTGACTCATGTTCGGTTCAGGCTTGTGAAAGATGCTCTCCATAGCTTCACTGTGAAGCTGACAGCCAGGTTCATAGAGATCTCCAGGAGTGGGCAGACCAGTGAGCTCAATGATATCAAAGGCTTTGGCTTCGTGATGAACATTTCCTGTCATCCACTCAAGGACCCAAGTCTTTGGATCTCTGTTGTAACCACGTATGTGAAGTGTGGCATAAAATTGGAGCAGCAACTCTTCGTTCCAGTGCTCTTGGTCGGTGATGAAGGGCAGCAATCCAACCTCTTTGAAGCAATCCAGAGCTTCTTCCAAATAGGGCAGACCAGCTATTGCTTCGGTGTCAAGACGCATATGTGGGAAGATGAGACATTGATTGTACAGAATGCATGAGTAATAGCTTCGCTGTGGATAGCTCCAGAACCGATCAGAAGATATTCGTTCCCTTGAGTAGGGGTTCTTGGAGTTATTAAAGAAGGTGTTGTCTGCTTTGAAGCCGTTGACATTAAAGGATCCAAGTGCTGATGCAGGACCTGGAAACCTGGGCAACCTTGGCATGGGCTTCTATACCTGAGGCCTATGCTCAATATGATAGTCAAACTGAGGACCAGCAGCAGGCGCAGGAACAGAAGCAGTAGCATCATTGGCTTCGCTGACTTCTGGTTCTTGGGTTGGTGTAGGCTCCACATTTGCTTCAGCCATGACAGCGGCAGTGGCCTCATTGGTGTTGGTGGTGGCAGCCTCAAGATTTTCTACCTCCACTTGATGAGCTGGAGGGTCGGGCACAGACACGTTCTCCTCGAGAACAGCTTCTTCAGTAGTTAGGGGAGTAGGGACACGTTCTTCTTCTTGAGTGTCATCGGCTGATGCAGCCGGAATGTCTTCAACAGTTTTAGCCTCAGACTCGGAGACTTGAGACCATGGTCCTTTGCGAAGCCTGTGTAACGCTGGCGACGCCTTTGGAGATGGAGTTGGCTGGGCCTCAAAGTCATCTTCTTCTTCTTGCCGGGGTGGTGTGACTTGTTGTTGTGGATGATCAGCCCATGATGCATCCTGAGCAATTGGCGTCAGAGGACGGCCAATGCTGATGAGTTCGTTGTGCGTAAGCACAGGCGATGATACCTGTTGGTGCTCGATCTGAGGAAGAACTACATCATCTTCAACATGGTCATGGTGACCAATGTCTTCAGCAGCGGTGGGATCAGATGCTGGTATGTCTTCAGCTTCATGAGCCTCTGTGGAAGCAGGCTCATGGACAGTCAGTTGACGCTCTTGATGTTCAGCGGCAGGGCGAACCATGGAGATAGGTTCAACAATTAAGGGCTCTGTGGGAGCAGCCCGTTCCTTCTTGGTCTTCCACTTCTTCTTGGAGGGAGCAGCAGCAGAGGCTTCAGGATGTTTCCTCTTTCTGGCTTCAGCCTCAGCAGTCCTCGTCTTCTTCAGTTCTGAAGCGGTAGACCTGGCTTTTGGCTTCGAGCCAGTCATGCTAGTTGGGAAGACAATGAGATGTGCTTCCTGCCTTGGTGCGTTGGGTTCGGCCATAGCGGGCTTCTTCTGCTGCTGCTTTGCAGCCATCCTAGGGTCAATGCCAGGGCGCCCAAGGGCCTAGCGCTTCTCAGCCTCATTGTAGTCTTGCACACACTTGTCAGCCAGGTTCTTCATGCGCTCACGAGAACCTTGAGCTTCTTCACGCTTCTTGAGAAAGGCTTCTTTGAGCTCGTGCAGCATGATCTTGAAGTTCTTGACCTCTTCCATGCTGAGCTTGGCCATATGCTTCTTGAACTGAGCTTTCTCAAAGTCAATCTTCTACTTCAGTTCAACAATGCGCTGGGCTATAGCTAACTCTGAAGCAATGGCGCCATGGAAAGCGACACTGAGGCCAATGGGAAGTTGCAGATCTTCAAAGCTGAGGTTGGGTGTGTCAAACCACTCATCGATGAAGTCGTGGATGATTGCCACATCAAAGAGAGGCAAATTGTTGAAGATTTCTGCTTCTTCTTTGCTCTTGATCAGTTGCTCAAGAGCGTCATCTGCAAGATCTTCATCACTGGACAGATCAATGGCATCGTTGCGCAGAATGGCAGCAACAGACAATTCTTGGCTGGTGTGTGGCAGAGGCATCTTGACTCTCGGGGGCTTGGAGATACGTGACAGATCTTCAGACTGCACACTGTCTTCAGGAGGTGCAGTAGCTAGTGGCTTCGCCCGTGAGATTTTTGGTGCTGAGGCAGGCTTTGAAGCTTTAGGCAGCTTTGGCTTCTGCAGCTTTGGAGTAGGAGCTGGGGCTTCATCAGTGTCAGCATCATCATCAGAATGATCCACTTTGGCACCTTGAACAGAGATGTGAGTGATGAGGCCATCCAGGATGTAGAATGGACCGATGACATTGGGTTCGGCATCGCGGGTGCCATCTGCACGGGGAGCAGAGGGACCAGGGTTAAAGTCTAGTCTCAATGACTTCTTGTTCTGCTTCACCGAATTCTAGGCAAACTGGAAATTGCACTTGAACAGATTGTCATCACGACATTAGAGCAGTGACGATGGGTCAGCATCCGCAGGCTGTGGTCCACGGACCATGCAGGGATAGAAGCCTTGTTCAATGGCTTCATCTCTGGACCTGAGTTGAAGATTTTTGTATAGGATGTCTCTCCATGGTCGCTTGATGGCATTCTTCTCAGCATATTCCTTTGTTACAAACCTGTACTTGAACCACTGTTCTGCCCAATATCGTCGAATCCATTGGATTCATGTCTTGCGCTGATTGTAATCCTCTTCTGGATCTGTCTTGTACAGTTCTGAGAGGTCATTGGGCAGATCTCTTGATGTTTCACCTCGACGCTTTCTGCCACCCTTTCTTGCTGATTTCTCTGCAGCCATGAACTTTAAACTGAATGGCTTCAATACATTCAAAGGCTTCAAGGGCTTTCGCTTGCTGGACAAACAGGAACTGGCTTCAGGAAAATTTATGTGATGCTGTAAGAATTCTGCAAATGAATGCAGACTATGAGAACCAAGGGATTCTCCCACAGACATGTACCTGTGACAGCATTAAGGTGCGAGGGAAGGGGAAGAGGTCATATGCATTCTCAGAAGATTTTGAAGATAAATCAGTTTAGAAGACATTGACCTCATCGTGCGAAGACATTCACTCATAGATAAGGAGTTGGTTCCAGATTTGTACGAATCCACAGATCGGTACAAGTGAGGAATCTAACTACTTTGTGAAGCATAAGTGAACATACTAGGCATAATATGAGATGCAGTATGAAGTGGATCCAACTTGTGTGAACAGAAACTGCTTGTGGTAGAAAGTGATGAATCTATAGGATCAAAGAGGTCGTAAAAAGGAAGTTTTATTTACCACACAAGGAACTGCTAGACGGAGTGGAAGAGGAGGCCGAGCAATTAGATCGTCCGTGCCCTAACTTGGCGACGGAGGACACCTACGGCAACGGCGAAGAAGACGATGTCCACGGCCGGCGTGAAGACGGCGTCGGAGAGGTCACGGCAGCTAAGCGCTTCGTCGCCGGCGTCGTCGAGGGCTAGCGGTGGCGCTAGGGTTCGTGCGAGAGTGGAAGAAAGGATAATGACTATGGTAAGGCATGTATTTATAGGGACAGGGACGGCACAACGTTATTACACAGGTGCCCCTGGCGATTCACATCTGAAGAACACGTGGCCATCATGCAACATATCGGAGGTTGTTCCATGTTCCCACGCACACCTGGATTGTCGGGTGGTCGTTCCCACTTCTCCGGGTTTCAGGTGAAGGAATTAGCATTGAAAACGCACTTAATGTTTGTCTCTGTATCTTCTGCTGACAAGGACGCAGAGAAGATATTCGACAGTTTCAGTAGAATGCATATGATTTGGAGAGATAGAGTTTGAGATAGAAAGCATAGAGAGGTTAGGGTCCGATCACATTCACTTAGTTCAAAAGATTCAACAAGAAGACATAGCTATAAGTGAATGTTGTAGAGGATAGAACACTAGTATATATATATGATCAACATAATGAAGATAATCATGAAGACATGTTGAGATTGAAGCCAAATCAAATGTGAAGACACAGCAAATGTAACACCATGGGTAAAACACTTCAAACAGACGAATTTTGTGGTGGTGTTACCCACCGTATAGGAAGTATTAGACCCAGACACGGTGCACAATTATTGTGGCGCTCCGAAGTCAAATTCCACATTAATGTATTCACACTTAGAATGTATGTCTTCATTGATTGAAGATATACTTTACTTCGTGTGTTGCACATCTAAGTCATCAATATGCATAAGTGTTAGGATGTGTGCCTGATCACAGGACATTTGAGGATTCCAAGATATTTAGCTCACACCGTAACTTGCAAAATCTCTTCTCATCCAAGGGCTTGGTGAAGATATCTGCTAATTGCTCTTCAGTGTTGACATGTACGATATCAATATCTTCCTTCACAACATGATCTCTGAGAAAGTGATGACGAATTTCAATATGCTTTGTCTTCGAATGCTGAACTGGGTTGTTGGCAATCTTGATGGCGCTTTCATTGTCGCAGTAGAATGGCACTTGCTTCAGATGAATGCCATAGTCTTTGAGAGTTTGCTTCATCCATAGAAGCTGAGCGCAGCAAGATCCAGCAGCAATGTATTCAGATTCAGCAATGGAGAGAGATACACAGTTCTGCTTCTTTGAAGACTAACATACAAGTGATCGTCCCAGAAAATGACATGTGCCTAATGTAGACTTGCGATCCACCTTGTCACCAGCATAATCAGCATCCGAGAATCCAACCAGATCAAACTCTGAGCCCTTTGGATACCATAATCCTTGAGTTGGGGTGTAAGCCAAATATCGAAGAATTCGCTTCACAGCTAAGTGATGCGATTCCTTTGGTGCCGCTTGGAATCGAGCACACATGCAAACACTAAGCATAATATCTGGCCTAGATGCACATAGATGAAGTAAAGAACCAATCATGGAGCGGTATACCTTTTGATCAAACTCTTTACCATTGTCGTCGGGACCCAGATGATGTTTGGCTGGCATTGGCGTCGTGAAGCCTTTGCAGTCTTGCATACCAAACTTCTTCAGGCAATCTTTGAGATACTTCTCTTGAGATATAAAGATGCCATTGTGTTGCTGACGTATTTGAAGACCAAGGAAGAACTTCAGCTCACCCATCATGGACATCTGATATTGCTCTTGCATCATATATCCAAACTCTTCACTGTATTTCTGATTGGTGCAGCCGAAGATAAAGTCATCCACATATATTTGGCACACAAACAGCTCACCATCATATGTCTACGTGAAGAGAGTGGGGTCGAGGGAACCAGATTTGAAGCCTTTGCTCTTCAGGAAGTCTTTGAGTGTGTCATACCAAGCCCGAGGGGCTTGTTTGAGGCCATACAGTGCCTTGTTGAGCTTGTATACCATGTCAGGATGTTTTGGATCTTCAAAGCCAGGTGGTTGTGCGACATACACTTCTTCTTCAATCTTGCCATTGAGAAAAGCGCTCTTCACATCCATTTGATACAGAAGTATGTTATGATGATTTGCATAGGCCAGCAGTGTGCGTATGGCTTCAAGTCTAGCCACAGGATCAAATGTTTCATCGAAGTCAATCCCTTCAACTTGAGTGTATCCTTGAGCAACGAGACGAGATTTGTTTCTAACAATTTGACCATGCTCATCTTGCTTGTTGTGATATATCCATTTGGTGCCTATTATATTTTGTTTCTGAGGATCAGGACGCTTAACCAGTTCCCATACATTATTCAGCTCAAACTGTTGAAGCTCTTCTTGCATAGCTTGAATCCATTCAGGTTCCTTGAAGGCTTCTTCAACTTTCTTGGTTTCTATTATTGAGACGAATGCGAAGTGCCCACAAAAATTTGCTAGCTGTGTTGCCCTTGAACGAGTGAGTGGACCTGGTGCATTGATGCTATCAATTATTCTATCAATCTGCACTTCATTTGCAACACGAGGATGCACAGGACGAAGATTTTGCTCTTGCTGATCATTATCATTGTTAGAGGGATTGTCTTCAGGCCGAGCGTTGTCTTCAGGCTGATCAGGTGCGGAGATGATAAGTTCTTCTTCAGGTTGAGCTTCATAAGGTATGATTTCTCCAGTTCCCATAAGCTTGATTGATTCACTGGATGGAACTTCATCTAGCACATTTGGCAGTTGCTCTCTTTATGAGCCGTTAGTTTCATCGAACCGCACATCCACTGTTTCAACCACTTTTAATGAAAGAGATTGAAGACTCTGTAGGAGTGTGAATCCTTTCCATATCCAAGCATAAAACCCTCATGTGCTTTTGGTGCAAATTTTGAAGTGTGATGTGGATCCTTTATCCAGCACTTGGCGCCAAATACTCTGAAGTAACTGACATTTGGCTTCTTGCCAGTAAGGAGTTCATAGGATGTCTTGTTCAGAAGCTTGTGAAGATAAACATGGTTGATGATATGACATGTAGTGTCAATGGTTTCAAGCCAGAATTTTCTTGGAGTCTTGTATTCATCAAGCATCGTCTGAGCCATCTCAATAAGTGTTCTGTTCTTGCGTTCGACGACGCCATTCTGCTGTGGCGTGTACGGAGCTGAGAATTCATGTGTGATGCCCAAAGTATCAAGATATGTATCAAGGCCAGTGTTCTTGAATTCAGTGCCATTGTCACTTCTGATGTGCTTTATCTTGGCGCCATAGTTGTTCATTGCTCGATTGGCGAAGCGTCTGAAGACATCCTGCACTTCAGTCTTGTAAAGGATTATATGCACCCAAGTATATCTTGAATAATCATCAACAATGACAAAGCCATAGAGACAGGCAGTAGTAGTAAGAGTTGAGTAATGAGTGGGACCGAAAAGATCCATGTGCAGCAGTTCGAAGGGTTGAGTCATTGTCATGATTGTCTTCGAGGGATGCTTGGCCCTCGTCATCTTTCCTGCTTCACAGGCACCGCATAAGTGATCCTTCTTGAACTTGACGCCCTCGATGCCTATGACATGCTTTTTCCTTGCAAGGGTGTGGAGGTTCCTCATGACAGCATGCCCTAGCCTTCAATGCCAGAGTCAGCATTCAGATGCTTTTGCTAGAAGACATACTGCAAGTTGTGGTCCTGCTGAGAAATCTACAACATACAAATCATCTTTTCGATACCCTTCAAACACTAGAGACTTGTCAGATTCCATTAGTACAAGGCAACGATATTTTCCAAACATCACAATCATGTTTAAATCACAAAGCATTGAGACAGACATTAAGTTGAAACCAAGGGATTCAACAAGCATGACTTTATCCATGTGTTGATCCTTTGAGATTGCAACTCTACCTAGACCCAATACCTTGCTTTTACCAGTGTCAGCAAATGTGATGTGACTTTTATCTGATGGACGTAAAGTTGAGTCCACGAGAAGGCTTCGCTTGCCAGTCATGTGATTTGTACACCCACTATCAATAATCCATTCTGAAGCAGCTGGTGTCGTACCCTACAGTGCAGTTAGGGGGATAGGCTTCACGAAGAGAATTGTGAAGCAAAAACATTTGACAAACCAGTGGATTATTAAAGCTTAGATCAAGATTAGGACTGATAGGGCAGGTTGCAAGCGATTCAGAAAAAAAGTACATAGTAAGACCATTTGGGCATTTGATCTTGCGCCCTACAAGATGTTTAAGGTCCCCAGCAATAGTGTCAGACAATTTTGGTTTTCGGCTGGAGACATTTTCCTGCAAAAGAGAGTTAAGCTTTCTTAGCCACCCACATCTTCAGGGGTGGCTTCGAAGCAATAAGTCTAAGTGCAGCATCTGAGAACTTTGGCTTTGGAGCCCTAGCAAAAAGTCTTGCAGGTGGACAATTGTATTCATAAGAATAAGTAGAATAGTTCTTGGTCTTATGAACATGGCGGTTTGATGAACCGCGCTCATATTCATAGGCCTGAGTATGGCTTCCCTGCAAAACATTTGCTTTAGTGTGACTCTGGTGAGTCCTCTGTCTGTATGAAGCCTTTGGACCGTATGAGGCCCGTGGTCTGGGGTTTGTCTTCTTCACCTGTGGTGTCATGATGACATTCACAGGAAGATTCTCCAAACACCTTTTCGGCACCCAGATCTTCTTCATAGGCGGTCCATTCCTGCAGTTAGTACCAATATACCTGGCAAACACTTCACCATTCTGATTCTTAAACAGTTTGTAGTTTGCATCAAAGGATTCATCAATAACAATGGGGTTAGCACAAGTGAAGCCAGATAAAGTGGATGGATCTGCTGAAGGTTCCTTTGCAGCAACCCATGTGGTTTTGGGGTACTGCTCAGATTTCCAGTAAGAGCCATCAGCATTCATTTTCCTTATGAACCCAACACTCTCTTTCCTAGGGTTTCGGTTCAGGATCTGCCTTTTGAGGACATCACATAGTGTCTGATGCCCTTTGAGACTTTTGTACATCCCTGTTTCAAGCAGTGTCTTCAACCTAGCATTCTCATCAGCAATAGCAGTGGTGTCCTCAGCAGAGGGGTTAGTTTCCACATCAACAGTTGAAGATATTGCAACAGTAGCAGCAGTAGAACATTCAGCAACAGAAGTAGCGTTATCATGCTCAATACATTTAAGACATGGTGGTTCAAATCCTTCCTGAGCTGAACTGATCTGTTTGGCGCGAAGTGACTCGTTTTCTTTTTGAAGATCTTCATGAGCCGCTCTCAATTTCTCAAGATCTTGCTTCCTTTGAAGATAATCATAGGAAAGCCTTTCATGAGCTGTTGAGAGTGTTTCATGACGACTTTCAAGTTCCTCATACTTAACATGAAGATTTTTTATGTCTTCAATTAAGGACTGAGATCGAGTCATTTCAGCGTCTAACAGATCATCGCTTTTGTCTAACAGTTTTTGAATGTGTTCCATGGTTTTCTGTTGTTCAGTTGCAATTTTAGCAAGTGTTTTGTAGCTGGGTTTGGAAACACAATCAGAGTCATCATCACTAGATGTTTGATAGTGAGTAGTGCGTGTGTTTACCATGGCACCACGTGACATGAAGCAGTAGGAAGGAGCGGAGTAGTCCTTGTCATTTGCATCAGTGTCGGTGATGAAGTAATTTTCTTTAGTGTTGAAGATGGACTTGGCAACGTATGCTGTAGCTAGACTTGCAATGCCAGAATCGGACTCCTCCTCAGACTCCACCTCCGCCTCCTTAGATGCGGACTCATCCTCAGAGTCCATTTCCTTGCCAACAAACGCACGTGCCTTGCCAGATGAGCTCTTCTTGTGTGATGAAGACTTGGAGGAAGACTTGGAAGAAGATTTTGAGTATTTCTTCTTCTTCTTGTCGTCAGAGTCATACTCCTTGCTCTTCTTCTTCTTGTTGTTCTCATTGTCCCACCGTGGACACTCAGAGATGTAGTGGCCAGGTTTCTTGCACTTGTGACATGTTCTCTTCTTGTAGTCATGAGCAGAAGCTTCATCATTCCTTGAGCTTGATCGTGAAGACTTTCGGAAGCCTTTCTTCTTGGTGAATTTTTAGAACTTCTTCACAAGCGTAGCAAGCTCCCTTCCAATGTCTTCAGGATCATCAGAACTGCTGTCAGACTCTTCTTTAGATGAGGAGATAGCCTTTGCCTTCAAGGCACGAGTTCGCCCATAGTTGGGACCGTAGATGTCTCTTTTCTCATAAAGCTGAAACTCGTGTGTGTTGAGCCTTTCAAGTATGTCAGACGGATCGAGTGTCTTGAAATCATGACGTTCTTGAATCATCAGGGCTAGGGTGTCAAACGAGCTGTCAAGTGATCTCAGGAGTGTCTTGACGACTTCATGCTTGGTGATCTCAGTAGCGCCGAGGGCTTGAAGCTCATTTGTGATGTCAGTGAGTCGATCGAACGTGAGCTGGACATTCTCATTGTCATTTCTCTTGAAGCGGTTGAATAGGTTGCGGAGGACACTGATTCTCTGATCTCTCTGGGTTGAGATGCCTTCGTTGACCTTGGATAGCCAGTCCCAGACTAGCTTAGATGTTTCCAAAGCACTCACGCGACCATACTGTCCTTTGGTCAGATGACCACAAATGATATTCTTGGTAGTAGAGTCCAGTTGAACAAACTTCTTGACATCAGGTGTAGTGACACCTTCTCCAGCCTTGGGAACGCCGTTCTTGACGACATACCATAGGTCGACATCAATGGCTTCAAGATGCATGCACATCTTATTCTTCCAGTAGGGATATACCGTTCCATCGAAGACGGGGCACACAGCGGAGACTTTAATTATCCCAGCAGTCGACATAGCTAAAACTCCAGGTGCTTAAACCAATCACACAGAACAAGGGAGTACCTTGCTCTGATACCAATTGAAAGTGCTAGTGATCGACTAGAGGGGGGTGGATAGATGATTTTTATGAAAGTCTTCAAAACATGTGAGTTTCGAAGACAAACGATAGAAATAAACCTATTATCATGCAGCGGAAGGTAGACTACACTAGGCAAACCATAGTCAAGTATTCAATGAAGTGAAAGCACAATGAAAAATAGCATCTAGGTAGTAAGGATCAGGTAGGAAGATGTTAAGAAGCCAATCAGTACATGTAATCACTTAGTGAAGTCAAATGGTGATGCTATCGTGCAATGACTTCACAAGAACTAACAGTAAGTAAGGGAAGGGAAGGATGAAACCAATGACTCATTGAAGACAATGATTTGTTGGACCAGTTCCAGTTGCTGTGACAACTGTACGTCTGGTTAGGGAGGCTGAGATTCAACTCAGAAGACCTCGTCTTCACCTTTCTCCCCTTGAGCTAAGGACACCCAGTCCTCGCCCAATTACTCTGGTAAGTCTTCAAGGTAGACTTCCAAACCTTCACAGACTTCGTTCACCGGCGATCCACAATGACTCTTGGATGCTCAGAACGCGACGCCTAACCGGCTGGAGGATTCACAGTCCTCAAGTGTAATAAGTCTTCAGATCACACAGACAAGAAGACTTAAGTGATGCCTAACACTCTTTGGCTCTGGGTGGTTAGGGCTTTATCCTCTCAAGGAATTCTCTCTCAAAGGCTTCGAGGTGGGTTGCTCTCAAACGACAAAAGCCGTACTTTAACTCTGAGCAGCCAACCGTTTATGGTTGTAGGGGGTGGGCTATTTATAGCCACTAGGCAACCCGACCTGATTTGTCTGAAATGACCCTGGGTCACTAAGGAACTGACACGTGTTCCAACGGTCAGATTTCAAACACACACGGCAACTTTACTTGGGCTACAAGCAAAGCTGACTTGTCCAACTCTAAACAATATTCGCTCTCATAGTCTTCACTCGAAGACATAGGATTTTGGTTAAGCATCACTATAGTCATTCTGACTGGTTTTCTTGGACCCCACTTAACAGTACGGTGGTTCCTATGACTCAACAAAGAAGAAAAAGAACTACGAAAGATCTAAGTCTTCGTGCTCCATAGTCTTCATGCGATGTCTTCTCTTGTCATAGTCTTCAAGGTGAATGTCTTCACTTACCACCTTTGACTTCAGTGTCTTCATACATTTTTAGGGGTCATCTCTGGTAGGAAAACCGAATCAACGGGGGACTTCTACCTGTGTTATCTTGCAATTCTCACAAACACATTAGTCCCTCAACTAGATTTGTCGTCAATACTCCAAAACCAACTAGGGGTGGCACTAGATGCACTTATAAGACCTATTCCGCACATCTGCAAAAGTCCTAAAACTCCACGGGAATTATTTTCAGAATGTATAAAAAATATTGGGTGAAAGAAGTACCAGAGGGGGGCCACCCACCGTCCACGAGGGTGGGGGCGCGCCCTACCACCCTGGGCGCACCCCCCTGCCTCGTGGGCCCCCTGGTGGCCCTCTGATGTCCATCTTTGGCTATATGGAGTCTTTCGTCGAGGAAAAAATCATAAGCAAGCTCACCGGACGAAACTCTGCTGCCACGAGGCGGAACCTTGGCGGAACCAATCTAGGGCTCCGGCAGAGCTGTTCTGCCGGGGAAACTTCCCTCTGGGAGGGGGAAATCATCACCATCATCATGACCAATGATCCTCTCATCAAGACGGGGTCAATCTCCATCAGCATCTTCACCAGCACCATCTCATCTCAAACCCTAGTTCATCTCTTGTATCCAAACCTCAGATTGGTACCTGTGGGTTGCTAGTAGTGTTGATTACTCCTTGTAGTTGATGCTAGTTGGTTTACTTGGTGGAGGATCATATGTGCAGATCCATTACGCATATTAATACCCCTCTGATTATGAACATGAATATGATTTGTGAGTAGTTACGTTTGTTCCTGACAACATGGGAGAAGTCTTGCTATAAGTAGGCATGTGAATTTGGTATTCGTTCGATATTTTGATGAGATGTATGTTGTCATCCCTTTAGTGGTGACATGTGAACGTTGACTACATGACACTTCACCATTGTTTGGGCATAGAGGGCGGCATTGGGAAGTAATAAGTAGATGATGGGTTGCTAGAGTGACAGAAGCATAAACCCTAGTTTATGCGTTGCTTCGTAAGGGGCTGATTTGGATCCATATGTTTCATGCTATGGTTAGGTTTACCTTAATACTTCTGTTGTAGTTGCGGATGCTTGCAATAGTGGTTAATCATAAGTGGGATGCTTGCCCAAGTAAGGGCAGTACCCAAGCACCGGTCCACCCACATATCAAATTATCAAAGTACCGAACGTGAATCATACGAACGTGATGAAAACTAGCTTGACGATAATTCCCATGTGTCCTCGGGAGCACTTTCCTTTATATAAGAGTTTGTCCATGCTTGTCCTTTGCTGCAAAAAGGATTGGGCCATATTGCTGCACCTTATTTACTTTTATTACTTGTTACCCGTTACAAATTACCTTATTACAAAACTATCTGTTACCGATAATTTCAGTGCTTGCAGAGATACCTTGCCGAAAACCGCTTATCATTTCCTTCTGCTCCTCGTTGGGTTCGATACTCTTACTTATCGAAAAGGCTACGATAGATCCCCTACACTTGTGGGTCATCAACATTCTCACCCTAGCAATGCTTAAGTCCATCTGAATCATGTTAGCAATTGTCGCATTTTATGATTATGAAATTTGGTAAATGGATGTCAAAATTGCATTCCTTAATGGATATCTTAAAGAAGAGTTGTATGTGATGCAACCAGAAGGTTTTGTCGATCCAAAAGGTGCTAACAAAGTGTGCAAGCTCCAGCGATCCATTTATGGACTAGTGCAAGCCTCTCGGAGTTGGAATATACGCTTTGATAGTGTGATCGAAGCATATGGTTTTATATAGACTTTTGGAGAAGCCTCTATATACAAGAAAGTGAGTAGGAGCTCAGTAGCAATTCTAATATTATATGTAGATGACATATTGCTGATCGGAAATGACACTGAATTTCTGAATAGCATAAAAGGATACTTGAATAAGAATTTTTCAATGGAAGACCTCGGTGAAGCTGCTTATATATTGGGCATCAAGATCTATAGAGATAGATCAAGACACTTAATTGGACTTTTAGAAAGCACATACCTTGATAAATTTTTGAAGAAGTTCAATATGGATCAAGGAAAGAAAGGGTTCTTGCCTATGTTACAACGTGTGAAGTTGAGTCAGACTCAATGCCCGACCACTGCAGAAGATAGAGAGAAAATGAAAGTCATTCCCTATGCTTCAGCCATAGGTTCTATCATGTATGCAATGTTGTGTACCAGACCTGATGTGTGCCTTGCTATTAGTTTAGCAGGGAGGTACCAAAGTAATCCAGGAGTGGATCATTGAACAGCGGTCAAGAACATCCTGAAATACCTGAAAAGGACTAAGGATATGTTTCTCGTTTATGGAGGTGACAAAGAGCTCGTTGTAAACGGTTACCTCGATGCAATCTTTGACACTGATCAGGATGACTCTAAGTCACAAACCGGATATGTATTTTTATTGAATGGTGGAGCTGTCAGTTGGTGCAGTTCCAAGCAGAGCGTCCTGGCGGGATCTACGTGTGAAGCGGAGTACATTGCTTGTTTGGAAGCAGCAAATGAAGGAGTCTGGATGAAGGAGTTCATATCCGATCTAGGTGTTATACCCAGTGCATCGGGTCCCATGAAAATCTTTTGTGACAATACTGGTGCAATTGCCTTGGCAAAGGAATCCAGATTTCACAAGAGAACCAAGCACATCAAGAGACGCTTCAATTCCATCCACGATCAAGTCAAGGAGGGAGACATAGATATTTGCAAGATACATACGGGTCTGAATGTTGCAGACCCATTGACTAAGCCTCTCTCACGAGCAAAACATGATCAGCACCAAGACTCCATGGGTGTTAGAATCATTACTATGTAATCTAGATTATTGACTCTAGTGCAAGAGGGAGACTGAAGGAAATGTGCCCTAGAGGCAATAATAAAGTTGTTATTTATATTTCCTTATATCATGATAAATGTTTATTATTCATGCTAGAATTGTATTAAACGGAAACTTAGTACATGTGTGAATACATAGACAAACAGAGTGTCACTAGTATGCCTCTACTTGACTAGCTCATTAATCAAAATGGTTAAGTTTCCTAACCATAGACATGAGTTGTCATTTGATGAACAGGATCACATCATTAGAGAATGATGTGATTGACTTGACCCATCCGTTAGCTTAGCACTATGATCGTTTAGTTTATTTCTATTTCTTTCTCCATAACTTATACATGTTCCTATGACTATGAGATTATTCAACTCCCGAATACCGGAGGAACACTTAGTGTCCTATCAAACGTCACAATGTAACTGGGTGACTATAAAGATGCTCTACAGGTGTCTCCGATGGTGTTTGTTGAGTTGGCATAGATCAAGATTAGAATTTGTCACTCCGTGTATCAGAGAGGTATCTCTGGGCCCTCTCGGTAATGTACATCACTATAAGCCTTGCAAGCAATGTGACTAATGAGTTAGTTGCGGGATGATGCTTTACAGAACAAGTAAAGAGACTTGCCAATGACGATCAGTATTATGAGTTTATGTGTTTTGATGTACCGAAGGTAGTTTGGAGTCCCAGATGTGATCATGGACATGATGAGGAGTCTCGAAATGGTCGAGACATAAAGATCGATATATTGGAAGGCGATGTTTGGACATCGGAATGGTTCCGGATGAGTTCGGGCATTTACCGGAGTACCGGGGGGGTACCGGAACCCCCCGGGGAGTCAATGGGCCTTATCGAGCCTTAGTGGGAGAGAGGAGGAGGCGGCCAGGTGGAGGGCGCCCCTCCCCCAGCCCAATCTGAATTGGGTGCCCCCCCTTTCCTTCCCTCTCTCTCCCTCTTCCTTCTTCTCCTACTCCTACTAGGAAAGGGGGAAACCTACTCCTACTGGGAGTAGGACTCCCCCCTTGGGCGCGCCCTATGAGCTCCACTCCTTTATATACTGGGGAGGGGGCACCCCATGGACACACAAGTTGATTGTTTAGACGTGTGTGGTGCCCCCCTCCACAGAATTCCACCTCGGTCATATCGTTGTAGTGCTTAGGCGAACCCTACGTCGGTAACTTCATCATCACTGTCATCACGCCGTCGTGCTGACGAAACTCCCCCTCGGCCTCAGCTGGATCAAGAGTACGAGAGACGTGACTGAGTTGAACGTGTGCAGATCGCAGAGGTGCCATGCATTCGGTACTTGGTCGGTTGGATCACGAAGACATTCGACTACATCAACCGCGTTTCATAATGCTTCCGCTTTCGGTCTATGGTGGTACGTAGACATACTCTCCCCTTCTCGTTGCTATGCATCTCCTAGATAGATCTTGCGTGATCGTAGGAAATTTTCTAAATACCGCGTTCCCCAACATAAACAAACACAACATGAGAAAAGGCTCAACCAACATGATGTGTGTGAGTCATGGCAAAGCACTTGAGAAGACTAATATAAGGATGAACTTAAGCATCAACATAGTCTTGAATAAATGAGATACAAGGTGGATTGCATGTCCTTCCCACACACACACACAAAGGAAAATAGGTTCACAAGCTTACTAGAATGCAAATGAATAACCAAAGCTTGTGACATCCCATGATGAAGATAGAAAAGGAAGGCTTCATCAAGACGAGGGATTACAATTATGATGGAAAAGCCTCGTCAAGACAAGCATGAGGAAAATAATCTTCACCACACAAGAGTGCATCAAGATGCAACGAGATAAGACAAGCACTCAAGGAAAAAGCTTTCACGGAGCCACCAAGGAAATAAACAAGAGAAAGGGACAGTGGGCGTGAAAGAAAGGGATATCAACTGGACATGCAACTTCTCTCAAGTGTATAAGATTCTGGCATATGAAGATCATGATGATATCAATCCACAAAGAAGGATGTACACAAGAATAGTTACAAGAAGGAAGGAACAAGATATCCACAAGGAAGTCATAAATATACCAATAAGATATTTGCTTGAAAGCATAGCACATGGCTAGATATGGTCTTATTGTATATAAATGAAGTCCACCACATGAAGAACAAAGACATCGCAACTAGCAAGAAGAGATCATTGTTGAGATGCTTTGAAAAAGGAAACAAGTATCACAATATGGAATGAATATCATCCCAAGAATTAACCTACATGAGGTTGAATGCAAGAAAAGAATGCATGAATAGATACTTGTTACCGAGATATCATTGGAAGGATGTAGAACAAACCAATTGAGGTAGTAGATAGTAGTTCATTAAGCATCCTAGCTTGACTCCAATAAGCATGTGGTGACACCACCTTCCTTGTGAGTGAGACGAGCATCCAATGCATCTCCAATTGTTCCTAAAACAACAACACAAACAAAATGGTACCCAAACTCATTGGGACCAAAGAGTTAGAGAACCAACAATATACAGGACAAAATCCACATAAACATGTACATGTAGATATGAAAAATAATTCCATGCACATCTCATCCAATTTGAGACTTGGTGGAGTTTCCCATGTATATTGGGTCAAAGAAAGAAAGCATGCTAAAGAAACTACATGAAGTTAATATGCATGCTCAAGACTTTCAAGAACTGATACCAATTGACAAGGAAATACCATGTGAAGAAAAGATACCAAATGAATAAATCATCACTTGGAGGATATCACTTGAAAGATTCATCAAGGAAAGAGATATCCATTGATACACACAAAAAAGAAAGATATCGAGCTCCCAAAAGAGAGGATGGTTCCAAAAAACCAAGCCCTCTACGAAGTTTCATGATGGCACAAAGTACCAAAAAGGAACGGCTTGCCTTCCACCAACACACACTTGATATGGATCACAAGATGTGCATTATAAGAAAAATAGGATAGCTCCCCCAAGCGATGTGCATTATAAAGAATTTGCATTTGAATACAAAATACACAAGATGGGATCACCAGTTTCACTATATCTAAAAAAATTAGACAAGCTCTAGAAATTAACAAGATCCACAAGTGGTATGGAATACAATGGGAGTTGACACAATCCTAGGCAAGAGATAAGGCAAATAAAAGCAAAGGCCAATGTAAAGATGATCAACAATTTCTACCACATAAATGATTACCAATTGTCAAGAGACAATAAGTATTTGGAAATAATTTCCGGTGATAAATTTCAAAGATATCCA
The DNA here is from genome assembly GCF_002162155.2 of Triticum dicoccoides. Lineage (NCBI taxonomy): Eukaryota > Viridiplantae > Streptophyta > Magnoliopsida > Poales > Poaceae > Triticum > Triticum dicoccoides. The sequence continues at coordinate 236,655,672 of NC_041380.1, read as the reverse complement.
ACATCATATTCACACCAAACACAAAAGCAAATTGCAACTTGTAGAGCTAACATGCCATCTAGGAACAAGATAATTTACAATATCAATTCTAGGTGACAATATCTCAAATGCACACATTTTCTAGGCTAGTAATATACACATAGCATATTACACCCCCATAATGTGATACCAATTGAAGATAAACAAGAGGAAAATAAAGATCCAACAAGACATAATTAATGGACAATTTAGAATTTGAATTTCTCATGAGAAGACATACCACATAGCGACTAGATAATCTTGTAATATCAATACTAGGCGGTATTCCTCATGTACACGCATTATAGGATTGTGAAGTGCACAAAGCACATCACTCCCCCCAAAATGGGAGGTTCCATTAACCTCTCACAAGGCCAACTAAGATACAAAAAAGATGCAAAAAAGCTCAACACAATACTCAAATGTACATGAGGTGCAAACCAACAAGCAAATTGGAAGCACAACATATACACACATGCAAGGTACAAAACCAAAACATGCAAAGGGGCAAGTAAATTTCAATGTAAACAATTTAAGTACAAGTTACCGCAAGGAGGCACATTGGATATAAGATAGAAACTTGATAACCCAATTAACTTGGCTTGAGACAATAAGAATGATGAACTCCCCTGAATTCTTCATAATGTAGCCAAGTCTCCAATGACCTCCAACACCTATTGATCAAATCTGAGCTAGTTGGTTCCCAACCAAGTTGGGTCCTAAGAGGTTAGTCACAATAGGCTTGGCTACCCAAATGGTTATTTTCTTGACACCACTTTGAGTACTAACAAATTTGGCAAACACATTGCCAATGCAACCTTATCCTTCCCAAGAGAATAGATATCATCAATTAGAATAGGGTTGGATAAGGTACCATTCGTGCATGAAGAAGCGACGTGACCTTTTTCACGACATAGGTAGCAACGTCTACTCTTTACTTTCTTCTCACGTGATTTCTCAACTTTAGAAGCATTAGCTTGAGTCTTCTTGGGAAGAGGCCTTTCTTCGACTTGAGGTTGAGCATGAGAATAAACTTGTGGCCACTTCCCTTGTTGCTTGTCACTAATGACCTTCTTCTTCAATGGACAAGATCTAACATGATGCCCTTCAATCTTGTACTTGAAGCAAATAATCTTGGCCGAATTCTTGACTTGTTTTTTGCCCTTCTTCTTGTTCATCTTGGACTTCTTCTTATTGGAGTTGAATCCAAGTCCACCTTTTGTAATTGGGGCATTTTTTGCACACTCAAGATATTGTTGAGTGCGGACTTCCCTTCATGACACATTTCCAAGTCTTTCTTTAATGAAGTGACTTGGGCCTTGAGCTCTTTGATTTCCTCTACATGGTTAGTCTCAACACAAGTACTAGAGGAAGTATAAGCTTCATCGTTAGAGCAACAAGGCAAGGAGAGAAATTCATCACAAGATGTACTAACATTGTGAGTAGATGAATTACAAGGACTAGCACATGGCAATATAGCATTTTGACTTGAAGTAGTGCCAGTATCCACATGAGGCTCACTAGATGTTACCTTAGCAATCATGGCCTCATGAGCTATCTTTAGCACATTATGGGATACTAGAAGATCATCATGAGAGCTTGAGAGCTTTTCATGGCTTTCTTCCAATTTCCCATATTTGCTAGATAGCAACTCAAGTTGAGCCTATAGCTCAACATTCTCCTTCAAAATGGATGCTTCACAAGTAATAGAGTTAGTAGCACAAGCATCATCATTAACAACAAGAGGAGAGGATAACTTGGCAAGCTCTTTTAAATAAGAAGCTTCAAGTTGAGCATGAGACTTGGTGAGTTTAATGAGCTCACCCTTGATGACCCTTGAGCCATTTTCGAGGTGCTCAATCAAGGAGTTTAGCATGAGCAACTTCAAGCATAGCATTTTTAGTTTTGAAATCATTGGCCACCTCAAGTGTTCTACCATTATATTCCTTTATTCTAGATAATTCTAGAGCAAAGGTCTCCTCAAGAGATTCCTTGGAGATTTTTTCAAGTTTAAGAGCTTGAGAGAGGTCTGCCATCTCATTAGCGTAATCATGCTCATGACCTTCCATTTTATCAATGGTGATCTCATGCTCCTCAAGATGAGATTCCAACTCCTCAATGTATTTCTTGCCCTCAATGTCAATAGACATGATTTCCATGAAGTTGGAACGAGCAATTCTATTCGTATGACGAGCTTTAAAAATCATTTCTCCCTTACTTTTTAAGGAAGTAACATTATCATTCTCTTCATCATTAGCATTAACATCATTATCAAGAGACATATTGGGGTTCAAAGTAGGAGATACCTTTGAAGCCTTAGCCATAAGGCAAAAAGCAATAGATGATGATGTGGGATCCCTTGAAGCACCATTTAAGACCACACCTTATTCCATGGAGTGTTGAGTTTCCTCTACATTGTTAGCACAACAACTCGAGGAAATAGATACATTTTTATCATGGCAACAAGACATAGCAAGCATATCATCATGAGATTTGAGAAAGCAATTCTAAATGATATGCAAGGACTATCAACACAAGCATGTGAAACATGTAAGGTGATCAAAGTGTTAAAGTCCAAAGAAGGACCATTGCAATAAAATAATGATGAAGGATCACCAAGAACAAGACACTATCACCATTGCAATGACCAACACTACTCACCCTAGCATTACCTTGTGGCAATCCTCATGTAGGTGAAGTAGAAGAAGTTGAGAAGGCAACACGGCCGGAGGTGGAGGGAGAACAATCATCCCCACAAGTATTGGACACACCATATTTATCTTGAAGCTTTGTCCACAACTCATGAGCATCCCAGAATGACATGAGTTGAAATATAACTACATTGCTCAAAGCATCAAAAAGCACATTAGAAGCTTGAGCATTGAGATAAGAGTTTTTCTCATCCTCTAAAGATAATCTTTGGGCATCCTTTGGAGGAGAAAAACCCATATATACAATTCGCCCTAAATTTGGGTCCATGATCCTAAAGAGATTAAGCCCTTGATAGGTTTTATATTTTACCGGTCTCATGATGATAGTTTGGAGATCGGGTTATAGGATCGATAGCCGTACTATCAAGGGGGGCTCTCAAGTTTGAGCTAGATGATGACGATCTTGACGATCTTGACTCCCTCAAGTTGGACCACCTTTCGTGATTGCGTTGGCTCCATGAAGGCTGGTTGCTTGCTCCCCCATACTCCACTATGGGTGAGTCACTCTTTGGCACACCTTCACAAGTCCATTGTCACCACAATGGACGGCAGTATACAAGCATGATTTCTTCGTGATGCTCCACTTGAACTCACAACACAACCTTGATTTGATGTCATCCTCCATGGGTTGTATGTGATCTTCCTCTTGACGCAAGCCCATGAAAGCAAACCTAACCCCACGTAGAACTCTCACAAAGACCATGGGTTAGTACACAAAGCGCAATGGACAATGCTTACCAAACCGTGAGATCACTTGATCCCACTCAGTGTATCTTCTACGCTTTGTGTGATGATCAACTTGAATCACTCTCTGTAGTTAGTCTTGATCAACCTTGACTCTTTCCAACTCTCTTCATTTGGATGATGTCTTGAAGGTAAACATGAATGATCACACAATCTTCTTCTTCAAGACATGCTTGCAATAAGATCAATACTCACATGACCAATCTTTGGATAATTCCTTAATAGCACCTTGGTCAACTCATAAACTCCTTGAAACCAACACATGGACTTCAAGAAATGCCTATGGACATATCCTTCAAATATAACTCAATGCAACCATTAGTCGATAGAGAATGTCATCAATTACCAAAACCACACATGGGGGCACCGCATGTCCTTTTAGTATGGACAAAAGGGATGAACACTGGAGCAGGATCAATCTTGGAGACGAAGGCGCATGCGAAGGGAATTAGAACGACGTTTCTGATGGAGTTTTCAGTATTTTGAAGCATCCATGATGACATACAGGTACATGGAAGAAATATACAAGATGCCCTGTCATAAATTTCGTTCATAGCTTATATTAGGTGCTGCATCACCTTAGTTTTGGGCCAGGCCCATATAATTTTGAAATAATACTTCATAGGCTGGTTTAAGAGTCTGTATTATAGGGGAAACGACCCAGGAGGTGTTTTAGTCCCACCTTGTCAAGGGTGGACGAAATCCCATCTCTGTTCCCCTATAAATACAACCCTTAAGGCACTGCTTAGACTTGCGTTTTGTTTAGATTAGAGTTCACCATAGCTGCAACGCGCATCCTTCGTTTGTGTTCAACGACTAGACCAAGACGTCGCAGAACCCCACTTTCATTAATAAAGCTTTCCTCTTATATTCGCAATATTCAAATTGCATTTTCAATTCTTGCTTATTGTTTGTTTGCGTGTAGGAAATAGACCTTCGTGGTCAGGTTGATCGTGCTCCGATGTGGTCAATAACCTATAGGAGTTGGTTTACTAATTGCTAAGGCACGACGTCCTCGCACATTCGCAGTCGGATCGACAAAGTCTACTCCACTGAAAACGATAGACACCATCTCATCGAAAGACGAGGCACCTTAGCCTCTATCAAGAAGGATAAACATAGGAGCATGATTAAGCATGGAGACGATGCGCGCGTAAGGGGAACAAGAACAAAGTTTCCAGTGTAGTTTTCAGCACTTTGAAGCCACCATGATGGCATACCAGGACATGGATGAAATACACAAGATAACCTTTCATAAATTTCATCCATAGCTTAATACATGTGCCGCACCACCTAATTTTTAGGCTAGGCCCATGTAATTTTAAAATACACTTAATATATTGTTTTTAAAGTCTGTAGTAATAGGGAAAACGACTTAGGACAGAATGTAGTCCCACCTTGTCAAGGCTGGACGAAATTCCTCTTTGTCTCTGTCGGTGTCAAAACTGGCGGATCTCAGGTAGGGAGTCCCGAACTGTGCGTCTAGGTCGGATGGTAATAGGAGGCAGGGGACACGATGTTTTACCCAGGTTCGGGCCCTCTTGATGGAGGTAAAACCCTACGTCATGCTTGATTAATATTGATGATATGGGTAGTACAAGAGTAGATCTACCACGAGATCGGAGAAGCTAAACCCTAAAAGCTAGCCTATGGTATGATTGTTCTTCGTCCTACGGACTAAAACTCTCTGGTTTATATAGACACCGGAGAGGGCTAGGGTTTACACAGAGTCGGTTACAATGGTAGGAGATCTACATATCCGTATCGCCAAGCTTGCCTTCCACGCCAAGGAAAGTCCCTTCCGGACACGGGACGAAGTCTTCAATCTTGTATCTTCATAGTCCAGGAGTCCGACCGAAGGTATAGTCCGGCCATCTGGACACCCCCTATTCCAGGACTCCCTCAGTAGCCCCTAAACCAGGCTTCAATGACGACGAGTCCGGCGCGCAGATTGTCTTCGGCATTGCAAGGCGGGTTCCTCCTCCAAGTACTTCATAGAAGATTTTGAACACAAAGGTAGTGTCCGGCTCTGCAAAATAAGTTTCCACATATTGCCATAGAGAGAATAATATTTACACAAATCTAATCTGCTGACGTATTCCGTAGCGTGACATCACCCCACGGCCAAGTCTTTATTCGAATCGTTTTATTATTCTACCTCAGCGTGTTTAGCGAGGCGGATTCCTTGGCACGTCTTGTTAAAGCAGAGATCGTGTCCCCTTATTCCGGGATTCTCATCAATACGGGTGTGGGTAACCCAACCGCGCCATTGACTACGGCGCTTGGGAGATAAGCGAGTTTTACCAGGCTGGTGGGGGCGCATAGTCGCGTCCGCCCATATAAGGGGATAAGGATCCACCTTTTCATCCACGCCTTATTCCTCCTTTGCCTATCCATTTCCGCGCACTCGAGCTCCAGCGCCCAAGTCCGCACACCCCACCTCAACCTTCTCCAGCCATGTCCGGAGCGGGAGGCAAGTGGATGGTCTCCTCCGTCATGGAGGGACACATCAAAAGACTAAGGAAGGCCGGATACTTGTCTAACGACATTGCGCACCGGCTTCCCGAAGAGGGGCAGCTCATTCCCACCCCTAGGCCCCATGAGAGGGTGGTGTTCCTCCCCCATTTCCTCCACGGACTGGGCTTCCCTCTCCACCCATTTGTCCGGGGGCTCATGTTCTACTATGGCCTGGATTTCCACGATCTGGCCCCGAACTTTGTCCTCAATATCTCGGCGTTTATCGTCGTGTGCGAGGCTTTCTTCTGCATCCGCCCCCATTTCGGCCTATGGCTCAAGACTTTCAATGTCAAGCCGAAGGTGGTGCGCGACACTCAGGCGGAATGCGGAGGCGCCATGGTGGGCAAGATGCCCAACATCCTATGGCCCGAGGGCTCCTTTGTGGAGTCCCTAAAGGGGTGGCAATCGGGGTGGTTTTACATCACCGAGCCGCGCGACCCTGAATGGGTCGCAGCCCCCGAGTTCTGATCCGGACCCCCTACGCGGCTCACCTCCTGGAAAGAGATGGGCCTGTCGTGGGGTAAAGAAGGAGAGCTGACCGGACTCCAAACATGCGTCCAAACCCTGGTGGACAAGAAGCTCAAACTTGTCAACGTAGTCCAGGTTATGCTCATCTGCCGGATCCTCCCGTGTCAACAACGGGCTTTCAACCTGTGGGAGTTCGACCCGCCGTAGCACCGAACTCTAAGAAGGCTCTTCGACACAATGTACAAAGAAGCCTGGAAGGTGCTTTTCAAGGGCGCCGAGGCCCCCGCATCTGCTACCAAGGATCGTGGATTCAGCACGCAGCGTCGCGCTCGTGCGGTAAGCTGTTTTTACCTTTTACAGGGTATTAGTTTTTCATAGTTTGACTCCATGCAGGATCTAAGTTCCCTTACCTTTGACAGGATTGGCAGGAGACGTCCAGACAGATCAACTGTCCGGCTCCTTTGCCCGAAGGCCCAGCGGACGCTCGCTTGGCGAAGCTGCTAGTTCCGGCACCTTATGAGGTGCCGGAGAAGAAGGCCAAGAAGAAGGCCACGGGGACTCGAAAGAGTGCCCGGCGCCAGGAGGTGTCGGATTCACCATCTGGTGACTCGAAGGCGCGCTCCTCCCATGAAGACGAGGAGGAGGAAGAGGAGACCTCTCCCCCCCAAGCGGGGGGAGGGAAGAAAAGGAAGGCCGCCCCAACCGGGGAGGCCGAAGGGTCCAAGAGGGGGAAGACCCCTCCTCCGGACTACTCCACCAACGCCGATGATGGCGAAGAGGAGTGGCCGCATAGGGCCAAGCCCCTGGCGAAATCGTAAGTATCCGGATACCAGAGTGATTCATAGTATTCCCCCATTGCACAGCTTTTCCTTACGTCGAACATGATTGTGCAGTCCGCCCAAGGCCGAGCTCGACGAGTCGTCGAGCGGCTCCCTGGACCCATCGAATGTGAATTCACTTCCGACGGCTTCCTCCCCCCACCCTACGGGCGGCGCCGAGGAGGCGTCCCAACAGGTTCCAAGCCAGGAGGAGGTGGTCCTGGAGGCGCCGCAAGGCAACCTCCCAGACTCCAGGCGTAAGGGGGATAGAACCCCCAAGGGCTCCAAGTCCGGCCTTGAGCCGGACACCGCACCGAAACCTTCAACGGTTCTGGACTCCGGTAGGCAGCCTCCTTCCAAGAGGAGCAAGCCTACCGAGCCGGTCACCTCCGTCCAACCGGAGGCACCGGACAATTTGCTGGAGACGCTTAACGGCGCCTCCATCGACGAGGAGCACCGCACTATTATGAGTGTGGTGATCCAGAAGGTTCACTCTGCCAAGAGCGGACTGACTGAAGCCTGTGCCAGCCTTCTAACAGGCTTTGAGGTAAGTAAAGAATATGTAAAAATATTACTGCATAGACAGTAGCCCCTGATGCTCTGTTCGGCGTTCGGAAAGAAAAGCTGAATAGAGGATCTAATAATCGCAGGAGTCTAACATAATCAAGTCAATATGCATATGCAGGCTTCGCTGCTGGCCTCTGCCGCATTGACTGTGGAGGTGGATACGCTGAAGCAGAACCTCGAGCGGTCCAAGCAAGAGCTCGGCCTAGCCAAGTAGCAGCTCGAGGAGAAGGAAGGTAAGAAATACCTTATTGAAATATGTGAAAGGTGCAATTGCAAAAAGTGACAGGATTAACGCGGCTATTGTAGGGGCCACAACTGAGGTGGCGACCCTTAAGCAAGCGTTGTCCAAGGCCGAAAAGAGGGCGGCCACGGAGCGCACCGAGCGGGAGAAGCATGAGACGCAGGTTGGCGAGGTGCGGCAAGAGCTCCAGACTCTCATGAAAAAACATGAGAGTTTGGAGCTTGACTCGAAGTCGCGAGAGTCTGAGCTCGCGGCGGCCATTGAAGATGCCAAGTCTGCCAAGGCCGAAGCCCAGAAGGCCCTCCAGGAGGTTGAGGCAATAAAAAAGATAGCGGCGGGTAAGGCATTCTTTATGCAAAGCAAGCACGTAAAAGTGAATTACTTGTCACTTACCCGAATCCGGAGCTCTGCAGGAGCATTCGCAGACTTGCCCCGTAGCGTGTCGGATGCCGCCTCCTTCTACCGAGCCGAGGAGGGAAGCTCGACGGAGAAGGTGTTCTGGTCTCAGTATGCTGAGGCCGAACACCCGGTGCCCTTAAGTGACCAGCTGAAACAGCTGGTCGAGCTCCATAAGGTGGCCGAACAGGCCATGAAGGGCCTCATAGTCCGGCTGTGGCCTGGAGAGGCCATGCCTGGGAGCTACTTCGGGCTGGTGAGGCGGCTGGTGGAGGCCTGTCCAAGGCTCGAAGTCATCAAGTGCTCCGTATGCATCGAGGGTGCCCGTAGGGCGCTTGCCCATGCGAAGGTGCACTGGGGAAGCTGGATGCTGAGAAGCTTGTGAAGGACGGGCCACCGCTGAGCAAGGAACATCACAAGCCCGAGATGTATTATGAGGGCGTTCTGAAGGGTGCCCGCCTTGTGGCGGATGAATGTTCCATGAATGTAATTTTTCAGTGAACTCGCTCGTTTTGTCCTGTGCGCTGAAAACGTGTTCATGGGCGCCAAGCAATGCTTTTTGAATTTAAAATATTACCTGTTGTGCGGCCGTTTATCAAATTTGAGAGATGGCGAGTCGTCGGCTTCTGCCCCCATGGCACGAGTGCTGGGGTGTTCGGGATAAACATGAGCGCTCTTTTTCCCATTCTTGGGTCCTTCGAGGGAGGCGCTCAACACAACGAACAAGGCAATCAGACTATAATGCTTGAACACTCTCACTTAGCCATAGAATTCTATAATTTTAAATTTCGGCAAAGCCCCTAGTGTTCGGAAGACCGAGTTCGGGGCGCTATCCACGCCTAGGCCGGACAAAGCCGACTCCTCGCTCTAAGCAGCATAAGTCTTTAGGGACTCAAAAACCTCTCGAATAGCGACCAGCTCTCGCCTCATCATGACGGTCAGTTTTAGCTTTCTCTACTGAGGTGCTTAGCCCAGCTCTACTGGGGCACAATCGCAGTAGTTCTCCTTCTGCTACCTTAGCCGATATGACGGAACGTAAGGTACCAAAACATAGGAGCCGGGCAAACCCAACTATTGACCCAAGACATGATTCGGAGCCGATGCATATAATGCTATAAGTTCGGGGTGCCGCACTTGTGAAACTGTTCGGACTTCTCACACCATGTTGTGGGGTACTTAAGCCCCTGGTATATTGGCCGTACCAAAGTGTACGGGTGCAACATGTCATTAATGAACATATATTCGTAAAAAAGAGGTAATGCAATAATAGACGGAAGCTATGCATTGTTTATTTAAAAAAGCGGTGATCAAAGCAGAATGATACAAATAGTGCGATAAGCAGAAGATGGGACTATCAAATATGTCCTTTCCAGGGGCGAGCTGCGGAATGTTATGCGAAACAGGTATACTGCTCGTTATAGAGACCACCTTAGAGTTCCGTAGTGCGGCGTAGCTTTCTGCTTCCCTGGTTGTATCGTTTGTGCGGCAATTGTACTACCGGACAAGCCTTCCAAAGAATGTAGTCCTAAAAATAAGAGAAAATTTAAGAAATCGGCAGCCCCTAGTGCGGTTTAAGCCGCGTTTCGGGCGTGCCATGATGGTGCCCCTCCCCCTGGAGCATAGTTATGTACGCGCAACACTGGTTTCGCAAGTTCGCGAGGGCTGGGGTTGGGGCCGCATTGCTACGCTTGCTCGGAACGTGCCAGGCGGTCTTGTTGTAGGTTACTCTAGGCGCGCTTGACGGTGTCCGTACGTTTAATGGCCGGACTGGAGAATTGTCTTGAGAGGCTGCTTTGTACTTCCGCTGCGATAGCCGCCGCATGCTGCTCCGTTCGGAGAGAGCGTTCGGTGTTTCCATTGACCGTGATAACGCCTCGAGGGCCTGGCATCTTGAGCTTGAGGTATGCATAGTGAGGCATCGCATTGAACTTCGCAAATGCGGTTCGCCCGAGCAGTGCGTGATAGCCACTGCGGAACGGGACTATGTCGAAGATTAACTCCTCGCTTCGGAAATTATCCGGATATCCGAAGACCACTTCAAGTGTAACTAAGCCCGTACAATTGGCTTCTACACCTGGTATGACGCCTTTAAAGGTCGTTCTGGTGGGTTTAATCCTCGAGGGATCGATGCCCATTTTCCGCACTGTATCTTGATAAAGCAGGTTTAGGCTGCTGCTGCCGTCCATAAGGACTCTAGTGAGGTGAAATCCGTCAATAATTGGGTCTAGAACCAATGCGGTGAATCCGCCATGACGGATGCTAGTGGGGTGGTCCCTTTGATCAAAAGTGATCAGGCAGGAAGACCATGGGTTGAACTTTGGAGCGACTGGCTCCATCGCGTATACGTCCCTTAGCACACGCTTCCGCTCCCTCTTGGGGAGCGTGGGTTGCATATATCATGTTCATCGTCTGCACTTGTGGGGGAAAACCTTTCTATCCACTGTTGTTCGGCGGCCGGGGCTCCTCCTCGTCATCGCTATGTAGCCCCTTGTCTCTGCTTTCGGCATTTAACTTGCATGCCTGCTTGAACACCCAACAATCCCTGTTGGTGTGATTGGATAGTTTTTCGGGGGTGCCATGTATCTGGCATGAGCGGTCGAGTATTCAGTCCAAACTGGATGGGCCCGGAGTGTTTCTTTTGAATGGCTTTTTCCGCTGACTGGGTTTAGATCCTTTGAATCCGGCATTAACTGTCGTATCCTCAGTATTGCCGCCGTTAATGCGGCGCTTTTGCTTGTTGCGACGTGACCTGCCACTGTTGTCCTTGGTATCCGAATTACCAGGGCTCTTGGTCATGTTATTGCTGCAAGCTAGCCAGCTGTCTTCTCCCGCGCAAAAGCGGGTCATAAGTGGCGTGAGGGCTGCCATAGATTTCGGCTTTTCCTATCCTAGGTGCCGTGCAAGCCACTCGTCGCGGATGTTATGCTTGAAGGATGCTAGGGCCTCTGCGTCCGGACAGTCGACGATTTGATTTTTCTTGGTTAGGAACCGTGTCCAGAATTGTCTGGCCGATTCCTCTGGCTGCTGAATTATGTGGCTTAGGTCATCAGCGTCTGGTGGTCGCACATAAGTGCCCTGGAAATTGTCGAGGAATGCGGCTTCCAGGTCCTCCCAACAACCAATTGATTCTGCTGGCAAGCTGTTGAGCCAATGCCGAGCTGGTCCTTTAAGCTTGAGTGGGAGGTATTTGATGGCGTGTAGGTCATCACCGCGGGCCATGTGGATATGAAGGAGATAGTCCTCGATCCACACCACAGGATCTGTTGTGCCATCATATGATTTGATGTTCACGGGTTTGAAACCCTCGGGGATTTGATGATCCATTACTTCATCTATGAAGCATAGTGGGTGTGCGGCGCCTCTGTATTGGGCTACATCACGACGCAGCTCAAACGAGCTTTATCTACTGTGTTCGGCCCAGCCGGATTTACTGTATCCGGTGTGAGGAGTATCGTCTCGTGCCGTGGGGTGCCCATGTGATTCGTAGATCGATCTTGTTTGCCTTGCCTTATCCTCCAATATATCTCGCGGGTCTGGCGCATTTTCCCATGCCTTGGTAGTTTTTGAGCGGCGCCGGGGTGCGGCTTGAGTGGAGGGCCGAGAGGCCTCTCTGTCGCAGCCACAGGGTGGCCGGTCGGCCGCATCATGCGCTAGTGATGTAGGTTTAGGTGCTTCTTCCTCTAATTGGGGTAGCAACCTGCGCTTTGGGTAGCTCTTGGAGGGGCATTCGAGTTCATACTCTTCGGCCGCAAGGACTTCAGTCCATCTGTCGGCTAGCAAATCTTGATCAGCTCTAAGTTGTTGCTATTTTTTCTTGAGGCTGCTCGCCGTGGCCATAAGCCTGCGTTTGAAACGCTCTTGTTCGATGAGATCCTCCGGCACAACACATTCGTCGTTGTCAAGGCTTGCCTCATCTTCGGAGGGAGGCATATAATTATCGTCATCGACCTCTCTGTCTGCCGCTCTCTCATGAGGGCTGGCTTCTCTATCCTCCTGTGCTGAATCTTGCTGGAGGTGGTTGTCTTCGGCACTGTCCGGGGTGTTATTATCCCCCGTGCCGGAATCACCATTTTTTTGGCGGGATTTAGAGCGGCGCCGCTAAGGCCGGCGCTTAGGCTGCTTCTTGGAGGGGTCATCCTCCGCTGTTCCATCGCCATTGCCTTCTTTTGGGGTGTCCACCATGTATATATCATACGACGAGGTGGCTTTCCAATGCCCTATAGGCGTTGGTTCTTGATCGTCTCCTGCATCGGCGTCCATACCATCAATGTCTTCGGAGTCGAAGTCGAGCATGTCGGTTAAATCATCGACAGTGGCTACGAAGTGGGTGGTGGGTGGGCTTTGAATTTCTTCATCATCCACATCCCAACCTTGCCGACCATAGTCCGGCCAGGGCTCTCCTGACAAAGAGAGAGACTTTAGTGAATTCAGAATATCGCCGAAGGGCGAGTGCCGAAAGATGTCCGCGGCGGTGAACTCCATGATCGGCGCCCAATCGGGTTCGATCGGTCGGGGCGCAGAGGGCTCGGAGTCCAGAGAGGAGTCCGGCTCCTTGGAGTCACGGGCTTCGCAGAGAATAGGGCTAGCGTTCAGCTCGATCGCCGTAGAGATTGCAGCCCCCGAGGCGGTGTCTAACCACCCATCCTCGGTTGGTGTGATTGGCTCCGAGCTAGGGGTCGGAGCCGACACGGGTGCGGCCTCCGGGGCACTGTTCGGCAGCAGAGCTAAATCATGCCCATCGTGACAGTGCGGCGCGCTCGGCTGTGGCTCGAATCCGTCGAAGATCAAGTCTCCGCGGATGTCGGCCGTGTAGTTCAAACTTCCAAATCTGACATGATGGCTAGGGGCGTAGCTTTCGATCTGCTCCAGATGACCAAGCGAATTGGCCCACAGTGCAAAGCCGCCGAATACGAAGATCTGTCCAGGGAGAAAAGTCTCACCCTGGATCGCATCGCTGTTGATGATCAGAGAAGCCATCGGGCCTAAAAGTGACGACACAAAGGAACTCTCAGTGAAAGCACCAATGTCGGTGTCAAAACCGGCGGATCTCGGGTAGGGGATCCCGAACTGTGCGTCTATGTCGGATGGTAACAGGAGGCAGGGGACACGATGTTTTACCCAGGTTCGGGCCCTCTTGATGGAGGTAAAACCCTATGTCCTGCTTGATTAATATTGATGATATGGGTAGTACAAGAGTAGATCTACCACGAGATCAGAGAGGCTAAACCCTAAAAGCTAGCCTATGGTATGATTGTTCTTCGTCCTACGGACTAAAACTCTCCGGTTTATATAGACACAGGAGAGGGCTAGGGTTTACACAGAGTCGGTTACAATGGTAGGAGATCTACATATCCGTATCACCAAGCTTGCCTTCCACGCCAAGGAAAGTCCCTTCCGGACATGGGACGAAGTCTTCAATCTTGTATCTTCATAGTCCAGGAGTCCGGCCGAAGGTATAGTCCGGCCATCCGGACACCCCCTAATCCAGGACTCCCTCAGTCTCCCCTATAAATACAGCCCTTGGGGCATCGTTTTAGACTTGTGGTTTGTTTAGATTAAAGGTTGCCATAGGGCAACACGTGTACTTTGTTTGTGTCTAACGACAAGGCCGTGACGTTTTAGAACCCCACCTTAATCAATAAAGATCTCATCTTGAATTTACAATATGTAGATTGCAATCTCAGTTTCTTACTTGTTTTTCTTTTGCTTGCAGGAAACAGACCCTCACGGTCAGGTTGATCATGCTCTCACGTGGCCAATAACCTCTCGGAGTTGGTTTAGCAATTCCTAAGGCACGACGTCTTCGCACGTTCGTAGTAGGGTCATCAAAGTTGGCTTCCACCAAAAACGTTAGTTACCATCTCATCGAAATACGGCACACCTTCTCCCCCGTCAATCTATCAATATATTAATATACTACTTAAAAAGAACGTAAGGTTCCAATTTCACCTCTCCTTTGTCCAACCTCTCTAAGCCCATTTTACATTATACCTTCCTTTCTCCTACTTTTTTTCTGATTTTCCCCAAAATAATAATATTCTTTGGTAAGTTAATAAATTCTTACCAAATAAGTGCTTCATAATAAGAGTGACATTTTCCTCCATCTCTCTTTTTAAGTAGTAGAAATATATTTTTCTTTGATAAGTCAATAAATTCTTGCCAAATAAGTGCTTAACTATAAGATGATGAATAAATCTTGGCAATTGCATAGAAAAAATTGCTAAGATTTTAGCACACCAATGTAATAATAGACGTGCAAACATGAGCTAATCTACTAGAATGCCTATACTCCTGTTGTAACGCACGATGATTATATAGTCAAAGAAAATAAAAAGCAAGGTAGTCACAATCCCGTGAAAGAAAAACAAGGGAGTGACGATGGGCCATTAGGGCGGAACATGTGGTTGCATGAAAGAATATGGGAAGCAAGAATGGAGAATGGGCTTGGCCCAAGGAGAGGAAGGAGTGATGAAGCATGTCCTAAAAAATGTTTATGCTTCTGCTCCCAAATCCACCGCACCATCCCGAAGTCCCTCGCCGCTAAAACCCCTTCCCTCCCCCTCCTACCGAAGCGCGCCTGCCATCTCGAAGCAGAGGAGCTCGCGCGGTTCTCTCCTGATCTTCCTCCTTTGATCCCTTCTGCCGCTGCTGGTGTGGCGTGGCTCGACGCGATTCATTTTGTTGGTAAGGAAGCCCTAGCTTTGCTCGGACTGCTCTTCATTTTTTTTCTCCGTTTTCCTCTTGTCCGCGAGCAATCGAATCCAGCCAGATCCCTTTATTCGAGATTTGTCTCAGTTAACCCCGTTCCATCCCATCGATAGGATGGACAATGAAGGCGTGGCGGGCGCATCCGCCCACCCATGTATTTTGGTCTCAATTCCGCGGAACAACGACTATATACTACTTAAAAAGAACGCAAGGTTCCCGTTTCATGTCTCCTTCATCCAACCTCTCTTAGCCCATTTGACATTATCCCTTCCTGTTCTCCTGTTTTTTCTCCCATTTCTGATTTTTCTCAAAAATAATAGTATTCTTTGGTAAGTTAATAAATTCTTAGCAAATAAGTGCTTCATAATAAGACGGCATTTCCCTCCATCTCTCTTTTCAAGTAGTAGAAAAATTATTTTTCTTTGATAAGTCAATAAATTCTTGTCAAATAAGTGCTTAACTATAAGATGATGAATAATTCTTGGCAATTGCATAGAAAAATTTCCTAAGATTTTAGTGCACCAATGTAATAATGGACGTGCAATCATGAGCTAATCTACTAGGGACCCTAAGCACCCCTGCGGTGGCTAGGGCAAGGAGGACCTGACGGTGCCCGCAGATCTCATCGGCGGGGTGCAAGGAAAATCCCGACGACTATGGCGACATCAAACGCGGGCAATGACCAGCGACAAAAGGGCGCTCTCTCACCACGATCAGCGAGGGCGTAGATGGAAGAGGCGCTCGGGAAGCTTGATATATCTGAGGAGGAGGCAACACCCCTTGTGATCGACGACATAGATGATGGTGCACCACAGAGGTGGCTGCTGGCGGGCAATGTTTTGCACCGAAATCTCTTTCACATCCAGACAATTTCCAGTGCCCTCCATCCAGCTTGGGGTAACCTTAGGGGCATGTGCAGAGTTTGAATCCAAACGCAATCGCGATCGCGTGTGGGATGGGGCACCCTGGCATATCAATAAACATGTAATAATTCTTGTGGATTTTGAGGCACATATGCAGCCGTCGGAGCTCAAATTCGATAAGCTGCCAGTTTGGGCTAGGGTGGTTAATCTACCCTGCAACCTAAAGAACGAAGCACGAGGCCTGGCCATCGCGAAGTAGATTGACAAACAGGCTGCTGTCGTTCAGATCGATCCTGTGGGGAGATTCCTGTAGGCAAGAGTCACCATTGACATGCACAATCCCTTAAGCAGATGGATCCTAATTGAATCAGCAAAGAGAAACAAGATAGATTGCTATAACATTGAGTATGAGAATATACCTCACTTCTGTTTCTCCTGTGGCCATCTTGGACATTCAGATTTGTTTTGTCCTACGCCAGGGACCCGTGATGAGAAGAGTGAATTACCTTTCAACTCTAGTCCCAGGGCGCCAGAGGATCGAAAGAAGGCAAATTCTGGTGACTTCTCATCAAGGGAGAAAACTGAACTGAAGCAAAGCACTAGGGAATCTTGCTCATGGAACACCAAGAAGAAGGAGGGAACAGAAGTTAATTCCCCTGTCAAAGTGAATTTGCAGAACAAGCGGAAGGGAGGACCCCAGAATACACAGGTCTACCGTAAGGTGGCTTCTCAACCACTGGCAATTACGGTACATGGGGAGAACAATCCTGAGCTTGAGGCAATACGGGGTCAAACTATAGTTACAGAGCAGGAAACAGGTAATCTTGGTGATACCTTCGCTGAAAGGGAGCCCAAGAAAAAGAGACCAACCCCGCCTACATCTGAATCTTCGGCAGCGGCTGCGAGCCAGCCCTGCCCGAGTCAATGAATCTTATGAGCTGGAACTGCTGAGGGCTTGGGAACCCTTGGTCAGTCCGTGAGCTTCGCAAGTTAGTAAAGCAAGAAGGGCCCGCCCTGCTATTTTTCATGGAGAGAAAGATCAGGGGTAAGTGAGTGGAGGATATGAAAACCTCTTTAGGTTTTTCTGGTTGTTTCGCCGTCGATAGTGACGGGCTTAGTGGAGGGATTGGATTGTTTTGGTCGAATGATGTTATTGTTACTCTATAGAACTACAGTTCTTCTCACATTGATGTAACCGTGAGACATGATAATAAAACATGGTGTTTCACTGGTTTTTATGGGGAGCCACGAGTGGAGAACATACACCATAGTTGGTGTTTTATGCGAACCCTATTTACTGTTCCATCATATGTCCATTTTGCATCATGTTTTTATATTGATATTTATTGCATTATGGGTTGTTATTACACATTATGTCACAATACTTATGCCTATTCTCTCTTATTTTATAAGGTTTACACGAAGAGGGAGAATGCCGGCAGCTGGAAAAGGAGCAAATATTAGAGACCTATTTTGCACAACTCCAAAAGTCCTGAAACTTCACAGAAGTCAGTTTTAGAATATATAAAAATATTGGGCGAACGAAGCACCAGAGGGGGGTCACCCACCATCCACGAGGGTGGGGGCGCGCCCCCTGCCTCATGGGCCCCCTGGCAGGCCTCCGATGCCCATCTTTGGCTATATGAAGTCTTTCGCCCTGGAAAAAATCATAAGCAAGATCTCGGGACGAAACTCCGTCGCCACAAGGCGAAACCTTGGCGGAACCAATCTAGGGCTCCGGTGGAGCTGTTCTGCCGGGGAAACATCCCTCCGGGAGGGGGAAGTCATCACCATCGTCTTCACCATCGATCTTCTCATCGGGAGGGGGTCAATCTCCATCAACATCTTCACCAGCACCATCTCATCTCAAACCCTAGTTCATCTCTTGTATCCAATCTTTGTCCCAAAACCTCAGATTGGTACCTATGGGTTGCTAGTAGCGTTGATTACTCCTTGTAGTTGATGCTAGTTGGTTTACTTGGTGGAAGGTCATATGTTCAGATCCTTTATGCATAGCAATACCCCTCTGATTATGAACATGAATATGGTTTGTGAGTAGTTACATTTGTTCCTGGGGACATGGGAGAACTCTTGCTATAAGTAGTCATGTGAATTTGGTATTCGTTCAATATTTTGATGAGATGTATGTTGTCTTTCCTCTAGTGGTGTCATGTGAATGTCGACTACATGACACTTCACCATTGTTTGGGCGTAGCGGAAGGCATTGGGAAGTAATAAGTAGATGATGGGTTGCTAGAGTGATAGAAGCTTAAACCCTAGTTTATGTGTTGCTTCATACGGGGCTGATTTGGATCCATATGTTTCATGCTATGGTTAGGTTTACCTTAATACTTATTTTGTAGTTGCGGATGTTTGCAAGAGGGGATGCTTGTCCAAGAAAGGGTAGTACCCAAGCACCGGTCCACCCACATGTCAAATTATCAAAGTACCGAATGCGAATCATATGAGCGTGATGAAAACTAGCTTGATGATAATTCTCATGTGTCCTCGGGAGCGTTTTCCTTTATATAAGAGTTTGTCCATGCTTTTCCTTTGCTACAAAAAGGATTGGGCCATCTTGCTGCACCTTATTTACTTTTATTACTTGTTACCCACTACAAATTACCTTATCACAAAACTATCTGTTACCTATAATTTTAGTGCTTGCAGAGAATACCTTACTGAAAACTGCTTATCATTTCCTTCTGCTCCTCGTTGGGTTCGACACTCTTACTTATTGAAAGGAATAGATAGATCCCCTATACTTGTGGGTCATCAAGACTCTTTTCTGGCGCCGTTGCCAGGGAGTGAAGCGCCTTTGGTAGGTGGAATTTGGTAAGGAAAAATTTATATAGTGTGCTGAAATATACTATCAGTTGTTACTATGGAAAGTAATCCTTTGAGGGGCTTGTTTGGGGTATCTTCAGCCCGACCAGTAGAGCAAAGAGTTTCTCCTCAACCTACTGAACCTACTAAAAATGTTTACATTTAAATTCCTTCGGGTATGATAGAGAAACTGCTAGCTAATCCTTTTACAAGAGATGGAACATTGCATCCCGATTTGCACCTAATGTATGTGGATGAAGTTTGTGGATTATTTAAGCTTGCAGGTATGCCCGAGGATGTTATCAAGAAGAAGGTCTTCCCTTTATCTTTGAAGGTAAAGGCATTGACATGGTTTAGGCTATGTGATGATATTGGATCATGGAACTACAACCAATTGAAATTGGAATTTCATTAGAAGTTTTATCCTATGCACCTGGTTCATCGTGATCGTAATTATATATATATAATTTTTGGCCTCGCGAAGGAGAAAGCATCGCTCAAGCTTGGGGGAGGCTTAAGTCAATGTTATATTCATGCCCCAATCATGAGCTCTCAAGAGAAATTATTATTCAAAAATTTTATGCTCGACTTTCTCTCAATAATCGCTCCATGCTCGATACTTCTTGTACTAGTTCTTTTATGATGTAGACTATTGAATTCAAATGGGATTTATTGGAAAGAATTAAATGCAACTCTGAAGATTGGGAACTCGACGAAGGTAAGGAGTTAGGTATAACACCTAAGTTTGATTGTGTTAAATCTTTTATGGATATCGATGCTTTCCGTGAATTTAGCACTAAATATGGACTTGACTCTCAGATAGTAGCTTCTTTTTGTGAATCCTTTGCTACTCATGTTGATCTCCCTAAGGAGAAGTGGATTAAATATCATCCTCCCATTGAAGTAAAAGTAGTTGAACCTATTAAAGTTGAAGAAAAGACTATCACTTATAATGTTGATCCTATTGTTCCTACCGCTTATATTGAGAAACCACCTTTCCCTATTAGAATAAAGGATCATGCTAAAGCTTCAACTGTGGTCAACAAAAGTTATATTAGAACACGTACACCCTCTAAGCAAATTAAAGTTGAACCTAGTATTGCTATGGTTAAGGATCTCTTGTCCGATAATATTGATGGGCATGTTATTTACTTTTGTGATGAAGCTGCTAGAATTGCTAGACCCGATACTAAAAATAAACATAGACCTGTTGTAGGCATGCTTGTTATTTCTGTTAAAATAGGAGATCATTGCTATCATGGCTTATGCGATATGGGTGCTAGTGCGAGTGCAATACCTCATTCTTTATATGAAGAAATTATGCATGATATTGCACCTGTTGAAATAGAAGGTATTGATGTTACAATTAAGCTTGCCAATAGAGATACTATTTCACCGATTGGGATTGTCAGAGATGTTGAAGTCTTGTGTGGGAAAGTTAAATATCCTGCTGATTTTCTTGTTCTTGGTTCCCCACAAGATGACTTTTGTCCCATTATATTTGGTAGACCCTTCTTGAATACTGTTAATGCTAAGATAGACTGCAAAAAGGATATTGTTTCTGTTGGTTTAGGGGATATGTACCATGATTTTAATTTTGCTAAATTTCGTAGACAGCCCCATGATAAAGAATTGCCTAGTAAATATGAAATTATTGGTCTTGCTTCTATTGTCGTGCCTCTCAATGATCATTTAGAACAATATTTGCTAGACCATGAAATGGATATGTTTATGAATGAAAGAAGGGAAATAGATGAAGTATTCTTTAAATAGGGACCCATTTTGAAACACAATTTGCCTATCGAAATTCTAGGGTATCCTCCTCCACCCAAGGGTGATCCCGTGTTTGAGCTTAAACCATTACCTGATAATCTTAAATATGCTTATCTTGATGAAAAGGAGATATATCTTGTTATTATTAGTGCTAACCTTTCAGAGCAGGAAGAAGAGAAATTATTGAAAACTCTAAAGAAGCACCATGTTGCCATTGGATATACTCTTTATGATCTCAAGGGCATTAGTCCCACTCTATGCCAGCACAAATTTTTTTTTGGAGAAAGACGCTAAACCGGTTGTTGATCACCAATGATGGTTAAATCCTAAGATGAAAGAAGTGGTAAGAAAAGAAATACTAAAGCTTCTGGAGGCAGGTATAATTTATCCTGTTGCTGCTAGTCAGTGGGTAAGTCCTGTCCATTGTGTCCCTAAGAAGGGAGGTATTACTGTTGTTCCTAGTGATAAAGATGAATTGATCCCACAACAAATGGTTACTTGTTATAGAATGGTAATTGATTTCCGCAAACTAAATAAAGCTACTAAAAAGGATCATTACTCTTTACCTTTTATTGATCAAATGCTAGAAAGATTATCTAAGCATACACATTTTTTCTTTCTAGATGGTTATTCTGGTTTCTCTCAAATACCTGTATTAAAAGAGGATCAAGAAAAGACCACTTTTACTTGCCCTTTCGGTACCTTTGCATATAGACGCATGCCTTTTGGTTTACGTAATGCACCTGCTACCTTTCAAAGATGTATGACTGCTATATTCTCTGACTTCTGTGAAAAGATTGTTGAGGTTTTCATGGATGATTTTTCTGTTTATGGAACTTCTTTTGATGATTGCTTAAGCAACCTTGATCGAGTTTTGCAGAGATGTGAAGAAACTAATCTTGTCTTGAATTGGGAGAAGTGCCACATTATGGTTAATGAAGGCATTGTCTTGGGGTATAAAATTTCTGAAAGAGGTATTGAAGTTGATAAAGCTAAAGTTGATGCTATTGAAAATATGTCGTGTCCTAAGGACATTAAAGGTATAAGAAGTTTCCTTGGTCATGTCGGTTTTTATAGGAGGTTCATTAAAGACTTCTCAAAAATTTCCAGGCCCCTGACTAATCTCTTACAAAAAGATGTTCCTTTTGTCTTTGATGATGATTGTGTAGAAGCATTTGAAATACTTAAGAAAGCCTTGGTTTCTGCACCTATTGTTCAGCCACCTGATTGGAATTTACCCTTTGAAATTATGTGTGATGCTAGTGATTATGTTGTAGGTGTTGTTTTAGAACAAAGAGTTGATAAGAAATTAAATGTTATCCAATATGCTAGTAAAACTCTAGACAGCGCCCAAAGAAATTATGCTACTACCGAAAAAGATTTTTTAGCAGTTGTATTTGCTTGTGATAAGTTCAAACCTTATATTGTTGATTCTAAAGTAACTATTCACACTGATCGTGCTGCTATTAAATACCTTATGGAAAAGAAGGATGCTAAACCTAGACTTATTAGATGGGTTCTCCTATTACAAGAATTTGATTTGCATATTATTGATAGAAAAGGAGCTGAGAACCCCGTTGCAGACAACTTGTCTAGGTTAGAGAATATTCTTGATGACCCACTACCTATTGATGATAGCTTTACTGATGAACAATTAGCTATCATAAATGCTTCCCATACTGCTCCATGGTATGCTGATTATGCCAATTACATTGTTGCTAAATTTATACGACCTAGTTTCACATACCAGCAAAAGAAAAAGTTTTTCTATGATTTAAGACATTACTTCTGGGATGACACACACCTTTATAAAGGAGTAGATGGTGTTATTAGACGTTGTGTACCTAAGCATGAACATGAGATCCTACACAAATGTTAGTCTAAGGCTTATGGAGGACACCATGTTGGAGATAGAACTGCACATAAGGTATTGCAATCCGGTTTTTATTGGCCTACTCTCTTCAAGGATGCCCATAAGTTTGTCTTGTCTTGTGATGAATGTCAAAGAATTGGTAATATTAGTCGATGTCAAGAAATACCTATGAATTATTCACTTGTTATTGAACCATTTGATGTTTGGGGCTTTGATTATATGGGACCGTTTCCTTCCTCTAATGGGTATACACATATTTTAGTTGTTGTTGATTACATTACTACGTGGGTAGAAGCTATTCCAACTAGTAGTACTGATCATAACACCTCTATTAAGATGCTTAAAGAAGTCATTTTTCTGAGGTTTGGAGTCCCTAGATACTTAATGACTGATGGTGCTTCGCACTTTATTCATGGTGCCTTTCGTAAAATGCTTGCTAAGTATGATGTTAATCATAGAATTGCATCTCCATGTCATCCACAGTCTAGTGATCAAGTAGAACTGAGTAATAGAGAGCTTAAATTAATTTTGCAAAAGACTGTTAATAGATCTAGAAAGAATTGGTCCAAGAAACTTGATGATGCATTATGGGCCTATAGAACTGCATACAAAAATCCTATGGGTATGTCTCCATATAAAATGGTCTATGGAAAAGCATGTCACTTACCTCTAGAACTAGAACATAAGGCATATTGGGCCATTAAAGAGCTCAACTATGACTTCAAACTTGTCGTTGAGAAGAAACTATTTGACATTAGCTCACTTGATGAATGGAGAACCCAGGCCTATGAGAATGCCAAATCATTTAAAGAAAAAGTTAAAAGATGGCATGGAAAAAGGATACAAAAACATGAGTTTAATGTAGGTGATTATGTATTGTTATACAACTCTCGTTTAAGATTTTTTGCAGGAAAACTCCTCTCTAAATGGGAAGGTCCTTACGTTATCAAGGAGGTCTATCGTTCCGGTGCCATAAAAATCAAAAACTTCGAAGGCACAAATCCAAGGGTGGTGAACGGTCAAAGAATCAAACATTATATCTCAGGTAATCCTATAAATGTTGAAACTAATGTTATTGAAACCGTAACCTCGGAGGAATATATAAGGGACACCTTCCAGAATGTTTCAGCCTCCGAAAAGGAAGAGGTATGTGGTACGGTAAGTAAACCGACTCCAAAACAGTTCTAATATCAATTTTCCTCCGTTTTGGAATATTTAAGAAAATAGAAAAATTAGAAGCAGTCCGGAAAGGACACGAGGGTGAAGGGCGTGCCCTACCCACCTAGGCATGCCCCCCTGCCTCGTGGGCACCTCGTGTGCCCTCCAGACTCCGTTTTCTTGCACAATACTTCTTTTGGTCGGTAAAATTTTATTATATAATCTCCCGAAGGTTTTGACCACTGTAACACGCAAATATCTCGTGTCTTTGTTTCAAGCTGTTTTCGGATAGATCTAGATCACCATGACGTCTTCAAGCGCCCCCAAGGACAAGTTTCTCGAGAGGGTCATCAACCCCTACCTCGCGGAGGTGCTGCAACACCCTTCAACCATTGAGTTGCGTGAGGGGGTGCTGCACATCCGCGATGTTGAGGGACCAAGGAGAGCCGGAAGCGTGGAGACAAGACTTGAAGCAATGGAGCTACAAGTTTTCAAGTGCCAGGGGATGGTGGAACGATGACTCGATGCCAACCACATGATGATCGCGGAGTTCCCCAACGAACAGAAGTTGGATGCCAAGGACATTGGGGAGACCATCTTCAAGCTTCACGAGAAAATCGAGCACCTCCAAGCCCAGATCTATGACCTGCAAAACCAAAACTATGAGTATGAATATAGATTCAAGAGGATGAGTTTGGCTGCAGATTCGAGGATCCCGGAGACTCGATCATCTTTCTATGATGGTGAGCTTATGCCTTGGAAGATGGACGATAAGCCTACATCATCAACAACTCCATCATCACTGCCACCAAAGGAGAATTGAGTATCGGGTATGGGCACTCCCCTCGGCAACTGCCAAGCTTGGGGGAGGTGCCCCGGTATCGTATCACCATCACACCTTTCTATCTTTACTGTTTTTCTTAGTTCGATCCTTTTGGCAATATCTTGATCTAGTGGAATAAAGTTTTAGTATGATCTAGTTTTGAGTTTTGCTTTATGATCCTTCTATGTAATCGAGTCTGTGATCTATATATAATAAAGATTTGTTTTGAGTCAAGGGCTTGGTTATCTTGCTATGATCTTGAGGGAATAAAAGTAAGAATAAAAAGAACTAAAGAGATCATATTGATCTTATGGAGAGTAATGACTTCACATATAAAGAGTATGATGAATAAAAGTTGTTGAGAATTGACAAACATAGTTTTGGTCATCGTTGCAATTAATAGGAAGTAATAAAGAAAGAGAGGTTTTCACATATAAATATACTATCTTGGACATCTTTTATGATTGTGAACACTCATTAAAATATGACATGAGGACTTTGAGCAAATCATCAAGTGAGGAAAAACCAAAAACCCAAAACCCAAACACCTACAAACCCCAAGTGATTGAGCATCACTGAAGAGATTGATCCTGAGTGGATCCGACGCTTGTTACCTTTGAAGACTATGCTTCTTCCAGACGGTTAGGCGTCATGGTCTAGAGCATCCAAGAGGAATAGTGGATCGCCGAGTGACCAAGTTTGTGAAGGTTTGGAAGTCGCCTGAAGACTTACCATGAGTGATTGGACGAGGTCTGTGTGACCTTAGTTCAAGGAGAATACGATGAGGACTGCGTGTCTTGGACTAAGTGTCCTTGACTGGGTGTCTGGGACTGTGTGTCCTCAAGTTTAAACACTCACCCGCTCCAACCAGACATACAACCGAGACAGCAGTTGGAACTGGTCTACCAAATCATTGTCTTCACCGAGCTTACTGGTTTTATTTCCTCAACTCTTTCATTTCCTCATAACTGTGTTGTATGATTGTTCATATCTGTGTTTGAAGACTTTGACTGAAGACTTTCTCAATTTCCTCAGTTCAATTTCTTCAGTCTGTTTGTCTTCATCCTGAGTTATCATGTGATTACGCTTCCTATACTCTGTGCTTGTCTTCATTTCATCATGATGACTATGCTTGTATTCTGTTGTGTTTACTTTTGAGTACTTATTCCGCTGCTAGTAGTTCTTCGCTAAGGAATTTCCTCACCAGCAAATTCCTCACTGAAGAATTTCATAAAAATCGCCTATTCACCCCCCTCTAGTCGATATAACGCACTTTCAATTGGTATCAGAGCAAGGTACTCCCTTGTTCTGTGTGATTTTGGTTTAACCGCCTGGAGTTTTAGTTATGTCGACCGCAGGTATGACGAAGGTGACATGCCCCATCTTTGACGGTCACGAGTATCCCAAGTGGAAGGCCATGATGAAGAAACGCCTCATGGCGATGAACAGCGAGTTGTGGACCGTCACTGAGATTGGCCTGACTGATCTGTGCAAGATGGCGGATGCTGATGACATTCGCAAGTATACTCTTCTCAACCTCACGGCGAAGGATGTCATCTGCTCCAGTCTGTCACAAAATCAGTTCAGGAATATCATGCATCTCGATCATGCGAAGCTCATCTGGGACCGTCTCTCTGAGGTCTATGAAGGTCATCGAACTTGTCATGATCCTTGGTTTGAGGACTTCAAGGAATCTCTCAAAACAATGACATTCGAACCAGAATCGTCATCTTCTGCATCATGCCTTATGGCAAAAGATGCTGAGGTAACTGAATGCTACATACCCGAGTCCAGTGATGATGAATCTGGTGATGAATTTGGACCCAGCTATGTTAAACTTGCTTCCCTTGCTACTAAACAACAAAGAGCCTTGGAAAAAGCTCACTATATTCTAAGCAAGAGCGATGATATGTTGGTTGAGGAAATGATCAGTCAAAAGCTTTGGCTGAAAGTCTTCAGAGACTTCATACTAAGTATGACACCCTTCAAGATCAACATGACACTCTCCTATCGGATCATGAGAAGCTTTCTTATGAATTTCTTCAAAGAAAGCAAGACCTTGAGAAGCTAAGAGTGAGTTATGAAGATCTTCAGAAGGAGCGCGATTCATTACTTGCTCAACAAATCAGCGCATCTCAGGAAGAATTTGTTCCTCCATGCTTGAAGTGCATTGAATGTGAATCTGCTAATTCTTCACCTGGATGTTCAAATGCTGCTAATGTTTCAAATTCTTCACATGCCTCTGCCATCACTAATTCCTCATCTGAGGACATTGCTAGTATCACTGACAATGCAGGGCTGAAGGAATTGTACACAACAGGCCTGTACAAAAGCCTCAAAGGGCATCAGGCTCTTTGTGATGTGCTTAAAAAGCAGATCCTCAACAGGAACCCTAGGAAAGAGGGTATCGCCTTTGAGAGGAAACTCAATGCTGATGGTACATATTGGAAGCCTGAGCAGTACCCCAAAACTACATGGGTTGCTACAAAGGGACCTCCAGTTGATCCATCTAACTTATCTGGATTTGCATGTGAATCTCCTCATTCTGATGATGAGTCAATTGACTCTAACTATAAGCTATTCAAAAATCAGAATGGTGAAGTATTTGCTAGATATGTTGGCACTAACTGCAGGAACGGCTCCCCTATGCAGAAAATCTGGGTTCCCAAAAGATGCCTTGAAAATCTTCAGGTGAATGTCATCATGACGCCACCTGTGAAGAATAGGAACCCCAGATCAAATTCCTCATACGGACCAAAGTCCTCATATGGATCAAAGTCCTCATATGAACATCATCATGCTAACCCGTCTGTTTCGCAGGGAAGATCTAAGGATTATGGATATGTGCATTATTCTTCAAATCATTATGTCCATAAGTCCTCGAAGAATTTCTATGCTTACTCGTATGCTTACTCTAACCCATCTTATGTGAAACAAAATGGATTGGCTTCTATGCCATCCTTCTTGTATGGAGCTCGCAGAATGATGAACTCTTTGCCACCCCTTCAGATGTGGGTGGTGAATAAAAAGAACTAATCTCTTCTGCAGGGTCAGGTCTCCAGACGCACGTAATCGTCTGAAGAATTTGCTGGAGACCTGAACATGCCTGATAGGACGCAGGCTAATCATGAAGAAATGAACTTTCTTTTCTCACGTCCTCGTATTGCTTTATCAGTTCTTTTACTTGATGAAATTGATCTGATGAATTGATGTCATATTCTTCACTGATGAAGTATATGAGTTTGTAAGATGCACTAATTCATCTGCAGGATGATCAACCCAAAGCCACTGAGTGGGTCCTTGATAGTGGATGTACAAACCACATGAGTGGTGACAAGAATCTATTGATGGATGCTCCATTATCTCCATCGCATCTGAAGCATATCATCTTTGCTGACAGAGGCAAAAGTCAGGTATTGGGTCTAGGTAAGGTTGCGATTACAAAGGATCGACACATGGACAAAGTCATGCTTGTTGAGTCCTTAGGATACAACCTTATGTCTGTCCCAATGCTTTGTGATCTTGATATGGTTGTTGTCTTCGGCAAGTACCGTTGTGTTGTGGTTATAGAAGCTGACAATTCCAAAGTCTTCGAAGGCTTTAGGAGAGGAGACCTGTATATTGTTGATTTCTCTACAGGACCACAACCAGCCGTGTGCTTACTTGCAAAAGCTTCAGAAGGCTGGCTCTGGCATCGACGACTTGGTCATGCAGGCATGAGGAATTTTCACACGCTTGCGAAGAAGAAGCATGTCATTGGCATCGAGAATGTCAAATTCCTCAAGGATCACCTATGCGGAGCCTGTGAAGCTGGGAAGATGACCAAGGCCAAGCATCCAACGAAGACTATCATGACCACCACTCGCCCATTTGAATTGCTTCACATGGATATCTTTGGTCCTAATCATTATTCTGCTATCTCAAATGAAGCATCTCAATATGGCTCCGTTATTGTTGATGATTATTCTCGTTACACATGGGTACACCTTGTTACTTACAAACATGAAGTGCAGGAAGTCTTCAAACGATTTTCCTCGAGGGCTTCAACCAACTTTGGTGTGAAGATCAAGCACATCAGAAGTGACGATGGCACTGAGTTCAAGAATTCAGGTCTCGATGACTATCTTGATGAACTTGGTATCACTCATGAGTTATCTGCTCCTTACACTCCTCAGCAGAATGGCGTCGTGGAGCGCAAGAACAGGACTCTTGCTGAGATGGCTCACACTATGCTTGATGAATACAAAACGCCTCGTCATTTCTGGACTGAGGCAATTGATACTACGTGCCACATCATCAACAGAGTATATCTTCACAAATTCTTCAAAAAGACTACCTATGAACTCCTCACTGATAAGAAACCCAATGTAAGTTATTTCAAAGTCTTCGGTGCTAAATGTTGGATTAGAGATCCTCATCACAACTCAAAATTTGCACCGAAAGCACATGAAGGTTTTATGCTTGGTTACGGAAAGGACTCACACACCTACAGAGTCTTCAACAACGTTCTTCACAAAGTTGTTGAAACTGTAGATGTGCGGTTTGATGAAACTAATGGCTCGCAAAGAGAGCACCTACCTACTGTGATAGATGAACCAGCACCTAAGGAAACTATCAAGTTCAAGGCTACTGAGGATGTCATTCCTACTGAAGAATCTGCTGAAGAATTCATTCCAGAACATGAAGAACGTCGAGCTAATGCACCTGAAGAAAATGTTGAAGAAAATGGTGCTGAAGAAAATGCTAATCAAACTCTTCAATGACAACCAGCTCATCCTCGCATTGCAAAAGAAGTGCTAGTTGAAAAGATCATCAATGACATCAAAGCGCCAGGTCCTCTCACACGCTCAAAAGCTTCACATTTGTCTAACTTTTGTGGGCAGTATGCTTTTGTATCTATTACAGAGCCCACTAAGGTAGATGAAGCATTTCTGGAGTCTGAGTGGATTCAGGCCATGCAAGAAGAATTACATCAGTTCGAGCTCAACAATGTCTGGGAACTGGTCAAACGTCCAGATCCTCGCAAGCACAATATCATCGGCACAAAGTGGATCTACCGCAACAAGCAAGATGAAAATGGCCTTGTGGTGAGGAATAAGGCACGGCTTGTAGCTCAAGGCTACACACAGGTTGAAGGAATTGATTTCGATGGAACTTTTGCACATGTTGCTAGACTTGTGGCTATTCGCATATTAATGGTAAGCTTGAGGAAGAAGTGTATGTTGCTCAACCCCCAGGTTTTGAAGATCCAAAGAATCCTGACAAAGTCTTCAGACTCAACAAGGCCCTCTATGGCCTCAAGCAGGCCCCACGGGCTTGGTATGATACTTTAAAGGAACTCTTCATGAAGAAAGGCTTCAAACCCGGTTCACTCGACCCTACTCTTTTCACTAAATCTTATGATGGTGAATTGTTTGTGTGCCAAGTATATGTTGATGATATTATCTTTGGCTGTACTGACCAACGTTATAGTGATGAATTTTCCTATATGATGAGTGAAGAATATCAAATGTCTAGGATGGGAGAGTTGAAATTCTTCTTAGGTCTTCAAATTCGTCAACAACACAATGGCATATTCATATCCCAGGAGAAATACCTCAAGGATCTACTGAGGAAATTCGGCATGCAAGATTGCAAAGGCGTCAAAATTCCTATGCCCACAAATGGCCATCTGTGCACTGATGAAAATGGTATTGACTTCGATCATAAGGTATACCGCTCCATGATAGGTTCCTTATTATACTTATGTGCATCTAGGCCAGATATAATGCTTAGTGCTTGCATGTGTGCCCAATTTCAAGCTGCACCGAAGGAATCACACCATAAGGCTGTGAAGCATATTCTTCAATATCTAGCTCACACACCAACACTTGGATTATGGTACCCCAAGGGCTCGAGTTTTGATCTTGTTGGATATTCTGACTCTGACTATGTTGGTGATCGTGTGGATCGCAAGTCAACATCTGGTACATGTCATTTCCTCGGACGATCTTTGGTCTGTTGGTCCTCGAAGAAACAGAACTGCGTATCACTATCTACTGCTGAAGTTGAATACATTGCCGCTGGTTCTTGGTGTGCCCAATTGCTATGGATGAAGCAAACTCTCAAGGACTACGGCGTCAACATGAAGAATGTACCTCTCTTCTGTGAAAATGAGAGTGCCATCAAGATTGCACACAACCCAGTTCAGCACTTGAAGACAAAGCACATTCAGATTCGTCATCATTTTCTTTGTGATCATGTGTTGAAGGGCGACATTTCTATTGCGCATGTGAAGACTGAAGAACAGCTAGCCGATATCTTCACAAAGCCCTTGGATGAGAAGAGATTTAGCAAGTTGCGGTGTGAGCTAAATATCCTAGAATCTTCGAATGTTCTTTGAAAAGGACACTCATCCTAACACTTATGCAAAATTGATGACTTAGATGTGCAACACATGAAGAAACATTTTTCTTCAATCAATGAAGGATAACACTCTTAGTGTGAAGAAATTAATGAAGAATTTGATTCTCAGAACCCTACGATAATTGTACGCGGTGTCTGAAATCATCATTCTTATACGGTGGGTCACGCCACCACCAAAAGTTGAAATTCCTCAAATTATTCATATTCTTCAACTTTGCATAGTCTTCACTGGTTCCATCGTTTTTCTTCATTGGATATATATATATATGAGTTTATGTCCTCTACAGCATTCACTTATTGCTATTTCTTCAAGTTGGTTTTCTGCTAAGTGAATGTGATCGGACCCTTCCCCTCTATGCTATACTCAACCCAATCTGTTCACAAATTCTTCATGTGCGTTCTATTTGAAACTCGTTCAAAATCTTCACTGTGTCCTTGTCAGCTGAAGAAATTGCGAACGGAACTTTAAAACCTATCTTATCGAAATTTTCGGTTTTGCCGCTCAAACCGTTCCGCATCCCTCGATACACTTATCCACTCACCCACGATCTAACACGATCTCCACCTCTCACTACGTGGGTGACACATGTCATGCGAATGAAAAGGGTCAGGGGCACGTTCATCCAATTTCTTCGGGCGAGCAGTTTTTCACCATGGCTATAAATACCCCTCCTTCCCTTCCTCACTTCTTTTACTCCACTTGACCTCTCTCTCCAGCTCGAGCTTCTCAAACCTTAGCGCCGCCGCTACTTCATCGCCGCCGGTGAGGAAGAGCTTCACTGCCTCGACCTCGTCGCCGACGTACTCGCGCCGACCGCGGATATCTTCACTCCGCCGCCGCCGTAGCCGTCTTCCTCCGCCAAGTTAGGGCGTGGAAGATCTGCATAGACGAACTTCACATCTCCTCACTCCAGTTCGTCGTGTTCTCCATCCAGGGTAAATAAAAGTTACTTTTACTGCCCTCGTTGATTCGAATGATTATCTACAAAATCTTCAAAGGTGTTTTTCTTCATATCTTCACACACTAAACACCTCACAAGTCATCTGTTCTTGATTCGTTTCTCTAAGCATCATTTTTCTTCAAGATTCCTCAATTGTGTGGAACTTCGATCTATACAACTATGGAACCTAAGACAAAGAACGCTTAGTGGAAATCTTCAAGACTCATCTGGTCAAATTCCTCAAACCTGTTCATTTTGAAAAACCTTCTGAGAACGCATATGACCTCTCCAAATTCCTCGCAACTATACTCTGTTCACAGGTACACATGTCAGCTGCTGAATCACTAGGTTCTCATCAACTTAACTCATTTGCAGCGTTCCTCGAAGAAAAGTTGCATACTTCTTCAGAGAATTCGATTGTTCAAATTCCTCAACTGAAGAAAATGGCTGATGGTAAAAGGCCACAGAAGGGAGGAAAGAGGCCTGAGGTAAATACAGCGTTTGAGATCCCTGATGAAATATATGCTGGGTACTGCACACCTACTGAGGAAACCAAGAATGAGCGCAAAGTGCGCATTCAGAAGATAGAGAGGAGATGGGCAAGAGAGTGGAGGGAATACAGATATGTCACTCCTAAGTACATGAAGAAATTCGCACTCAATCCTCCATGCCCAAGACCTCCATTGGCACCTGGCCAAATCGCTGATCCCACCAGCCTCAAGCGCGGTGAGGACTATCCTGATGAATGGGCCAAGCGCCAAGCCAAGTTGGCTAAGCAAGCCAGAGAAGCAGTGAGGAAATTTAATGAAGACTCTGCTGCTGCCTCTGCTGAGGCCTTTGCTATCAAGACAAAGAAGGCTATGTCAAAGAAGCCTGCGCGCAAGCCAAGTGCTTCACCAACAATGCCTTCAAGGCCAACTTCCTTAGCAATGCCCTCACGGGCAGAATCATCAAAGCCCTCACGGCCAATTCCTCACGCTGCTCCTATTCCTCCAAAGTCCTCAGCTCCTCCGCTGAAGCCTTCAGCTGTTCCGACCAAATCCTCAGCACCTGTGCATCTCACTTCGTGCCAAAGGACTGCCGGCATCTCCATTGCCTCAGGTGTCTCAGCTAGTTCCTCAGCTACACCAAGTTCCTCAGCTGGCCCCTCACTACTGAAGACAAAGGCCACTGCTGGACGAGGTCCACGCCCAAGTCCTCAAAAGAAGCAAGTCGCTTTCCAAGTGTCGTTTGATGAAGACGAAGCTGATGATGATGAACTTGCAGAAATCATCAGAGACAGGCAAGTCGGGCCTCTAGAGACAAAGGATCAGAGGTGCTACTGCTTTTGGATCCCAAGCTGATCCTCGACTACATTGATGATTGGCACAAGGACCCCTACACTCCCTTGCCTGACTTCAAGCTGACTCCTGGCCAAAGTCACATGCTGACCCACTTCATTCAAGAAGAAAAGTGGAAATTTGAGAAGGCCAGGCAGATCAAGAAAGTGTTGTACAAGAAAGAGCGCTATCTGAAGAAAAACATTGTCTCTATGACAACTGAAGAACTTGTCACTACTCAGACTGAGATTAAGAAACTCAGTGATGACTTTGAAGCATATTGCGCTGATTGGCTTGGAGCCAAGGTTCGTTTTGTGAAACGTGCGGATAACTTCACTTCCAATGTTGCAGCCCCAATGCAACAGGAAACTCCTCAGGCTGAAGCATCTGCTCAGCCTACTGAAGAAAATGCCAGCACCATTGGTGACAATCAGGCTGCTGAAGATAATGTGAGTTCCAGGGCTGATGACTGCATTCCAGCCGCTGAAGAAATTGCCAGGGCACCCACTAGTGGTGTGCCTGAAGAAATTGAAGAACTCAGGGCAACTGCATCAGTTGTACCTGAAGAAAATCAACCAGATTCCTCAGCTGCTCCTGCACCAACTTCAACTCCAATCCTTCCATCTACATCAGATGTGAAGAAGACCAAGGCTGCAGAGCGTGCTGCAGTGAAGAAAAGGAAAGCATCAGCTGCTTCAGATTCTTCAGCTCCGAAGAAAATGAAGCCTATGACAAGTTCATTTGCACATCCGATTGATTTTGTTCCCATATCAACCAGGATATCAAAGGACCTTGTTCCTTTTGATGAAGAACATGTGATCCCCAGTGGATCTAATGAAGAAACTCATTCTGCTGCCTCGTTTGAACCATTGGATGAAGAAATTGAAGTGGATGCGATCCCTTCAACACCTATCATCTCCTCGCCTATGCCTCAGTTCACAGCTGAAGAGGCTGGCGTTGAAGAAATGGAAGATGATGATGTGGCATTGGCTGCTCCACACCCGTCATCAGTGATGAATTCTGGGAAAGTCAGCATCCAAACTCTCCAATGTTCACTCCTCTACAGCAAATTCCTTAGTCCCCCACACAAACTGTTCACATGGGCTCTGAAGAAACTCATCCCACTGCATCTGTCCATGAGGAAATTCCAGCCACTAGCGCTGATGAAACTGCTACTGATGCACAACCAACTACGCAGACTACCACTAAGGAGGAACTAGAAATTCCTCAGCCTAAAGAACCTGCGATTGAGATTCCTGAAGTCGTGATGCAACTCACTGACACTCCTCTGCCGAAGCCAAAGGATCCATTCTCACGCAAGCAAAAGTTCAAGGCTGATGATTTCTTCGGCGAGCACGTATTCTTCGAAGATTACAACCCATATGACTCTGCTCGCATTAGGAAGAGGCATTTCTGGACTGCCAGTCAAGCAAATTTCTATTCCTCAGTGTTGTTCAACAAGGAGAATATTTTCTACCATGAGCATATTCCTCACGTGGATATGGAATCTCTGCCGTGCTTCGCACCAGTCCTCGGTGTTCTTTACGACGCTGGGCTGCTCAACTTTTGCTCTGACATCTGCGATTGGAATGAGGAACTGATTCTTCAATTCTATGCAACGCTGCACATCACCGGAGATGCTGAAGATATGAATTCATGGGTGCTGGACTGGATGTCTGAAAACACTCACTACACTGCACCAGCCTCTGAATTGCTTCGTGCTCTACCACTCAGTCCTCCCCTTGAAGAAGCTCGTTGCATCTACAGTGAACCTGAGCTCACACATCATTACATGCAGGTGCTGATGAAACCTTTGAAGCCAGGTCAAGCACCAAGAACCAAATTCCTCGTGAAGGAATTGCTGTACGTGCCCAGAACTATCTATCATATTCTTACGAGGACAATCAGTCCTATCAAAGGCCACGACTCATCTGATGAGGAAATTGTTGGCATCATGAAGAATCTGGTATTCAACATCATTCATGGTATTCCTGTCAATTATCATGATTTCTTCATGAGGACTATGGCCAATGTTGCACTGTCTCCGTTTGAGTTGAAGCCTTATGCACCTTGGATCACGAGATTCCTCAGGACAAGGTCTTCACTCAACTACAAAGCTGATTTCTAGAATTATCTCAGCTACTTGCCCCCAATTGAAGTCCTCAAGCAGACATATTCCTCAGTTGATGGAAAGGGCAAGGCACCAGCTGTAATTGATGAAGGCATTCGTCCATTTGATGGTCAGTTTCGCAAAGCTCCATCTTATTCCACCAATGATGACTCTGCCACACATGACTCTGCCAATGCACCTAAGTCCACTCCTCAAGCCACTGCTCCGCGCGTGATGACTGACTGTGAACTTCTGCTTAGTCTTCACCAAAAGGTGGATCGAAATCACAAATGGGTTAAGCGTCATTTTGGTTCACTTCTTCACAACATGACTGCCACACACAATGTAGTGAAGAAAAACCACTACTACCTCCATCAAGTCTTCGGTCGCACCTGGGCAATCCTGTCACATCTGTATGGTGAAGAAGATCTGAAGAACATGGGTCTTAATGAAGATTTTGACTGGTCTGCACCTCCTCCGAAGAAATTCAAGAAGGTCAAGGTTCCTTCTCTGGTGGCTAGCTCATATTCTTCATCGCGCGACACTGATGAACATGAAGATTTGGACGACACTGCGGCAGGCCCTACATCAACAAACGACCCCAACAACGCTGGCGCTCCTTCATCAACATGATTATCTTCAGGGGCGTTAGTCCTCATTTTCGATTCTTTTGGTCATTCGATGACAAAGGGGGAGAAATATGAGTTAGTCTTCAAGCGGGTCTACTATATGGGCGTTTTTTTTGCTAAGTTACAACTCTCGTTCTTCTGAAACTTTATTGGATCGAGTTGTAATCTTAAACCCGATGGTGCTCTGATACTTTTGATGCACTATGCTCTGATACTCTTGATGCACTATTCTGCATGCTTATTCCTTGTTAATATTATTGCACGCATGCTGAATTTCATCAGGCACCATATTTCATCATGCATTTCAAATTCTTCATATTATATGTTAAATGCGTGTATGAATTACAAGATATAGGGGGAGATCTCCATGATTCAACTCTTCAAGTGTGCATTGCTTCAAAAGCAAATTCCTCACTATGCACATCTTCAGGGGGAGTTCTTCTATATCTTGCAATCAAATTCCTCAATATCAGTATTTACACTTCATATGTTTATCCCTGTTGAAAACTTAACCTATATTGTCATCAATCACCAAAAAGGGGGAGATTGTAAGTGCATCTAGTGCCCCTTAGTGATTTTGGTGTATTGAAGACTTATAGGTTAAGGGACTAATGCGTGTGTGAGTGTACACAGGTCTATAAGTCTATGAGGAGTTTGATATTTACAGGAAAGTCGACCCCTAAAAATGAATATCTTCGACTGAAGATTTTGGTATTTCTGAAGACTTTCATGAAGACTTTGAAAGTGAAGAAATTGGTGTGTTCGTGAAGACTTGATATTCATGCGAGAAATATGAAGCTTGAAGACTTTCATGTTCATAGTTTTGTTTTTCTCTTTCTTGAGTCATAGGAAACACTGTACTGTTAAAGGGGGTCGAGGAAATACTAAGGGAAAATTTCCATGTGATGCTCAACTCAAAATCCTACACCTACCAATCCCTTCGAGTGAAGCCATTGGAAATCTCATACAGTTCAGTCAATTTCTTCAGTGACAGAGACGAAGTTCTTCTGGTCTCTGAGGAATTTGTCCTGACTGAGGAGTTAGGAATTCGCCAGTGCGGATTGCCTACACAGTGAGGAACATGATAGCCCTGAGGATTTTACTACTCAAAATTCCGACCGTTGTTGTGCTATGCGCCAGCTGTCCCAAAATATCTATCCACCTAACGGTCATATCATTGAAGGGCATTTATGTCTTATCATGTCGGGCTGCTCCCTAGGCTATAAATAGCCGCCCCCTACAACCACTAGCTGGTTGGCTGCTCCGAGAGAAACTGACACTTGTCATTTGAGAGCAACCCATCCTCTGAGGACTTTGAGTGAAAATCATCAAGTGAGGAAAAACCAAAAACCCAAAACCCAAACACCTACAACCCCAAGTGATTGAGCATCACTGAAGAGATTGATCCTGAGTGGATCCTACGCTTGTTACCTTTGAAGACTATGCTTCTTCCAGACGGTTAGGCGTCATGGTCTACAGCATCCAAGAGGAATAGTGGATCACCGAGTGACCAAGTTTGTGAAGGTTTGGAAGTCGCCTGAAGACTTACCACGAGTGATTGGACGAGGTCTGTGTGACCTTAGTTCAAGGAGAATACGGTGAGTACTGGGTGTCTTGGACTAAGTGTCCTTGACTGGGTGTCCGGGACTGTGTGTCCTCGAGTTTAAGTACTCAGCCGCTCCAACCAGACGTACAATTGAGACAACAGTTGGAACTGGTCTACCAAATCATTATCTTCACCGAGCTTACTGGTTTTATTTCCTCAACTCTTTCATTTCCTCATAACTGTGATGTATGTTTGTTCATATCTGTGTTTGAAGACTTTGACTGAAGACTTTCTCAATTTCCTCATTTCAATTTCTTCAGTCTGTTTGTCTTCATCCTGAGTTATCCTGTGATTACGCTTCATGTACTCTGTGCCTATCTTCATTTCATCATGATGACTATGCTTGTATTCTGTTGTGTTTACTTTTGAGTACTTATTCCGCTGCTAGTAGTTCTTTGCTAAGGAATTTCCTCACCAGCAAATTCCTCAGTGAAGAATTTCATAAAAATCGCCTATTCACCCCCTCCTCTAGTCGATATAACGCACTTTCACCAGTCGCCTCCCCCACCGCGCGCGGGCCCGCGAGCCCGTGGCCGGCCCTCCCGGCCCGAGCTGCTCGCCGCCACCTCCCCGCGCGGAAGCTCGAGCGGCGCGCCGCCCCGCCGCCCTTCGCCGGC
>NC_041380.1:236575913-236616873 GCF_002162155.2 Triticum dicoccoides | reverse complement strand
GCCGCTTTCCTTGCCCCGCCGCGCCACCGCCGCGGGCCGCCTCCGCTGTCGCCCGTCGCGGATCCGGTCGGGCCGGACCGGATCCGGCGACCTCGAGCCGGCCGCTGCCTCTTCTCGTCCTCCGGCCACCTTCCCTCGTCGTCTCCGGCCACATTCCGGCCGGATCCGGATCGGGACCAGATCCACCGGTCCCCGATCCAAACGGTGCCCCGATCCCGGATCTCTTCGTCCCGCTTCTCTTCGTCCCGCGTTGACTTTCGCGGAGGTAAAATTCCACTAAGTCCTGAGGATCTCACTAATTTTATGCCCCTGTTATCGCATCATAACTTCATCACCATTGCTCCGATTTGTGTGTGTAGCATATCAAATTGTTCGCCTGGATGTCCTCTTCATTTCATTCCATTGCACCATGTTTGTTTGAGTCCATCTTGATGCCCTAAATGCTATTGCAAGAGTGCTATGTAATGTTAGTTTCTGTTTCGTAACAGATTATGGACATTTGTCATTTTTGCCATGATTAATGTGTGCCTCCTATGAACTTGAGCCCTACATGTGTTTTGGGCTATGCCATGCCATCTTTACAGGGGTGTATGCCATGTATTTTTGTGATCATTGTGGTTACTAGCATAAGCATGCAAAGTAGCTCTCGTGATGTTGTTGATTTCAGGGACTTAGAATTCTTCTAAGTCATTTCCCTGATGTTATTTGTATGACATGTATTCTTGTTGCTAAAGAGTGATCCATGCCTCTTTTGAGCATGTTCAGTAAGGATGATTTGGAGATATTGTTATGCTCTATACATCCATGTCTTTGTTTGCAATTATGGAGTACCCTAGCATGACTCAATCTTGCTCTACTTTTGCTATAAAATGATCCTGGCAGATTGTTTACGTGTTAATCAATTTTGCCAAGGTTGTTGTAGTTGATCCATGCATGCTATGAGGTTATTCTTGCCATGGTTAGCTACTTGATCGTGTCTTCTTGCTGGTTGTATGCTTGGTTTGTCATGCAATGCCTTGTGGTGAGTGCATCGAGCTCGCAAACGTGCCTACGTAACTCTGTTTATGCCATGTCCAGTTTTCTGCTAAGTCTGAATCTGTTAACGAAACTTGCTATGTTTACATGAGTTCCATCATATCTTCTAATCCTTTTTGGCTTATGGTCAGTAAGGGACTTTTGTTATATGCTTTGAGTAGCTCCATGCCATGCCTTGCTTTGCCATGATATGTTCTTGTAGCATGTTGTTATCTTGATCCAAACATTGCTTCCTGATGTTAATTCCT
This sequence comes from Triticum dicoccoides, assembly GCF_002162155.2. NCBI lineage: Eukaryota > Viridiplantae > Streptophyta > Magnoliopsida > Poales > Poaceae > Triticum > Triticum dicoccoides. Next base: position 236,615,590 of record NC_041380.1, on the reverse strand, counting down.
GACATGTTAGTATTTTCACTAAGTCTGTGAACCAGATATCTTTTGCACTTTAGCCATGCTTGTTTGAACCATCTATTGTGTGAATTAGCCATAGCTCAGTGTTCATGTTTTGTCAAGCATCTTGAGTAGATCACTGCCATGTGCTTTGTTGCTATGTTGGAGTGCAGTAGCTTAGTTTCTTGTTGCATTCTAGATGGCATCGTGTTGTTAATCGCAGTTGAAAGGACATGCGGTGCCCCCATGTGTGTTTTTGGTAATTGATGACAATCTCTATGGACTAACGGTTGCCTTGAGTTATATTTGAAGCATTTGTCCATAGGATTGTCTTGAAGTCCATGTGTTGGTTTCAAGGAGTTTATGAGATGGCCAAAGTGCTTTTCAAGGAATTATCCAAAGATTGGTCATGTGTGAGTTGAGATGGCCAAAGTGCTTTTCAAGGAATTATCCAAAGATTGGTCATGTGTGAGTTGAGATGGCCAAAGTGCTTTTCAAGGAATTATCCAAAGATTGGTCATGTGTGAGTTGAGCTTATTGCAAGCATGTCTTGAAGAAGAAGATTGTGTGATCATTCATGTTTACCTTCAAGACATCATCCAAATGAAGAGAGTTGGAAAGATTCAATGTTGATCAAGACTAAGTCAAGGGTGAATCAAGTTGATCAACTCACAAAGCGTAGAAGAAATACCGAGAGGGATCAAGTGATCAAATGGTATGGTAAGCATTGTCCATTATGCTTTGTGTACTAACCCATGGTCTACGTGAGAGTTCTTTGTGGTGTTAGGTATGTTTCCATGGTCTTGCGTCAAGAGGAAGATCTCATACAACCCATGGAGGATGACATCAAGTGGTGATCGTCATCAAGTTTGCAGTGTGCAAGTTCAAGTGGAGCAACTCGAGGAGTGGCTCACCCATAATGGAGTATGGGGGAGCAATCAAGCTTGAAGCTTGCCGTCCATTATGGTGTCAATGGAATTGTGAAGATGTGCCAAAGAGTGGCTCACCCATAGTGGAGTATGGGGGAGCAATCAACTAGTCTTCATCGAGCCAACACAATCAAGAAAGGTGGTCCAACTTGAGGAAGTCAAGATCGTCATCATCTATCTCAAGTGGACTATGTGCAAGGCAAAGGTTTGCCCTTGATAGGTTTTCTATTTTATCGGTCTCATAGTGGTAGTTGGGAGACCGGGTTGTAGGATCGATTGTCGTACTATCAAGGGGGGCAGTAGCTTGATCATATCATTAGTCGAGAGCTCAAACCATTGCATCCTTGCATCATCTTTCTTGGTTCTTGTTTGGTTCCATTTGTGAGTCTTAGAGCTTATGGTCATCTTGATGACAAGCTTGAGTTCATCGAAAACGGAGTTCGCATGCATCTTCTATGATGTTTTCGGTGTTGGAGGTTTTACCGGTCTTATCCGAGGAAGGGTTCTCACCATTTTATTATGGTCCTTTTCTCACTTGATTCTTATTGATATTTCTCTCAAGATTGTGTTAGCCCTTGTCGTTAGCTTTCCAACAAACTTGGTTTCGTTGAATTCGGAGCTCGTATGCGAAAGTTGTGGTTGTTTTAATATTGCCTGTTTTACACAGAGAGGTTGTACCGCCCCATGGAGAGGTTGTACCGCTTGACCGGTACAACCGGTGTTTGGAGCGGTTGTACCGCTCCAGAATTGGTCCGGAGGTTGTACCGGTCATGTACCGCTCTACCACCGGACTGGTCTCTGTTGTAGTGAGGTTGTTGGGCGGTTGTGGGCCGGTTGTACCGCTTATTGCCTGTTACCGGTTGTACCAGTGCTCATAGAGGTTGTACCGCTCCTATGTTGTTCTGTACATAACGGGCAGATTCGTGGGGACCTATTTAAGGGGGTCTTCTTCCCCAATGGTTCCCCATCTCTTGAGCTTGTTTTTGCCCCCATTGTTGACCTTCTTTGAGCTTGCTAACTCTCACTCCCTCCATGGATTCTTGCTAGTTTTTGAGGGAAAAGAGAGAGGAGATCTAGATCCACATTTCCACCAATCACTTTCTCCTCTATGTGAGGGGAACCCCTTGGATCTAGATCTTGGAGTTCTTGGTGTTCTCCTTCTTGTTCTTCCTCTCATTTTCCTCCCTAGCATTAGTTGCTCGGGTGGGATTTGAGAGAGAAGGACTTGGGCACTCCGTGTGCCCTTGCCATTGCATTTGGTGCATCGGTTTGAGTTCTCCACGGTGATACGTGGAAGTGAAGTTTGAGAAGCTTATTACTCTTGGGTGTTTGGGCACCCTAGAGCTTGTTCCTCTTGGGTGCCTTGGCGCCCTAGACGGTTGGTGTTGTTCGGAGCTCAATCATTGTGGTGTAAAGCTCCGGGCAAGCGTCGGGCTCTCCAATTAGGTTGTGGAGATCGCCCCGAGCAATTTGACGGGTACTGGTGACCGCCCCCAAGGGTTTCCAAAGTGTACGGGTTTGGTGACCGCCCCCAAGGGTTGCCATTTGTATGGGTTTGGTGACCGCCCTCAAGGGTCCCTTAGTGGAATCACGACATCTTGCATTGTGCGAGGGCATGAGGAGATTACAGTGGCCCTAGTGGCTTCTTGGGGAGCATTGTGCCTCCACGCCGCTCCAAACGGAGATTAGCATCCGCAAGGGTGTGAACTTCGGGATACATCGTCGTCTCCGCGTGCCTCGGTTATCTCTTACCCGAGCTCTTTACTTATGCACTTTACTTTGTGATAGCCATATTGTTTCTTGTTATCACATAGTTGCTTGTCTTTATTAGCATAAGTTGTTGGTGCACATAGGTGAGCCTAATTGTTTTAGGTTTTGTGCTTGACAAATTAACCGCTAGGTTTATTCCGCATTTGTTCAAGCCTAAATCATAATTATTTTAAAACGCCTATTCACCCCCCCCCCTCTAGGCGACATCCACGATCTTTCATTTGGTATCAGAGCCTCATCTCTCTTTATTGGGCTTAACCGCCTAGAGAGTAAGGATGTCTACTAGGGGTTTAGGATTCTCTGACACTCTTAGTTTCGATGGCACAAATTTTGATGTTTGGGTAATTTGCATGCTTAATCTCTTTAGGGTCATGGACCCAAATTTAGAGCGAATTGTAGATATGGGTTTTTCTCATCCAAAGGATCCCCAAAGATTATCTTTAGAGGATGATAAAAACTCTTATCTCAATGCTCAAGCTTCTAATGTGCTTTTCGATGCTTTGAGCAATGTAGTTATATTTCAACTCATGCCGTTCCGGGATGCTCATGAGTTGTGGACAAAGCTTCAAGAAAAATATGGTGTGTCCAAGATTTGTGGGGATGATTTTTCTCCCTCCACCTCCGGTCGTATAGTCTTCTCAACTTCTTCTACTTCACCTACATGTGGTTTGCCACAAGGTAATGATATGGTGAGTAGTGTTGGTCATTGCAATGATGATAGTATGCTTATTGTGGATGATCCTTCATCACTATCTTATTGCAATGCTCCTTCTTTGGACTTTAACACTTCGAGCACTCTAAATGTTTCACATGCTTGTGTTAAAAGTTCTTGCATATCTTGTAGAAATTGCTTGCTCAAATCTCATGATGATATGTTTGTTATGTCTTGTTGACATGATAAAAATGTATCTATTTCCTTGATTTGTTGTGCTAACAATGTAGAGGAAACCCAACACTCCATGGAACAAGATGTGGTCTTGAACGGTGCTTCAAGGGATCCTACATCATCATCGGTTGCTTTTTGCCTTATGGCCAAGGCTTCAAAGGTATCTTCCACTTTGAATCCCAATATATCTTGTGATAATATTGATGATGGCAAGAGTGATGATGATGTCGATTATGATAAAGAGAATGATGATGTTGCCTCCTTAAAACTTAAGGGGGAAATAATTTTTAAAGCTCTTCTTAAGAATAAAATTGCTCGTTCCAACTTCATGGAAATCATGTCTATTGCTATTGAGGGCAAGAAATATATTGATGAGTTGGAATCTCGTCTTGAGGAGCATGAGGTCACCATTGATAAAATGGAAGGTCATGAGCATGATTACGCTAATGAGATTGCGGACCTCTCTCAAGCTCTTGAACTTGAACAAACCACCAAGGAATCTCTTGAGGAGACTTTTGCTCTAGAGTTATCTAGAGTGAAGGAATCTCATGATAGAGCTCTTGAGGTGGCCAATGTTTTTGAAACTAAAAATGCTAAGCTTGAAGTTGCTCATGCTGGACTCCTTGAGGATTTTGAGCACCTCGGAAATGGCTCAAGGGTCATCAAGGGTGAGCTCATCAAACTCACCGGGTCTCATGCTCAACTTGAAGCTTCATATTCAAAAGAGCTTGCCAAGTTGTCTTCTCCTCTTGTTTCTAATGATGATGCTTGTGCCACTAACTCTATCTCTTGTGAAGCATCCATATTGAAGGAGAATGTTGAGCTAAGGGCTCAACTTGAGTTGCTATCTAGCAATTATGGGATGTTGGAAGAAAATCATGTAAAGCTCACAAGCTCTCATGATGATCTTCTAGTATCCCATAATGTGCTAAAGTTAGCTCATGAGTCCATGCTTGCTAAGGTAACATCTAGTGAGCCTCATGTGGATACTAGCACCACTTTTATTCAAAATGCTATATTGCCTTGTGCTAGTCCTCGTGATTCATCCATGCATAACATTGGTACATCTTGTGATGAATTGCTTTCCTTGCCTTGTTGCTCTAAAGATGAATCTTATACTTCCTCTAGTTCTTGTGTTGAGACTAACCATGTAGAGGAAATCAAAGAGCTCAAGGCCCAAGTCACTTCTTTGAAGAAAGACTTGGAAAAGAGTCATGAAGGGAAATTCACACTCAACAATATATTGAGTGTGCAAAAATCCCCCAATGACAAAGGTGGACTTAGATTCAACTCCAACAAGAAGAAGAAGTCCAAGGTGAACAAAAAGAAGGGCCAAGAACAAGTCAAGAATTCGGCCAAGATTGTTTGCTTCAAGTGCAAAGTAGAAGGGCATCATGTTAGATCTTGCCCATTGAAGAAGAAGCCCATTAGTGACAAGCAACAAGGGAAGCGGCCACAAGTTCACTCTCATTCTCAACCTCAAGTTGAAGAAAGGCCTCTTCCTAAGAAAACTCAAGCAAATGCTTCTCAAGTTGAGAAATCAAGTGAGAAGAAAGTAAAGAGTAGACATTGCTACCTATGTCGTGAAAAAGGTCATGTCGCTTCTTCATGCACAAATGGTACCTTATCCAACCCTATTCTAATTGATGATATCTATTCTCTTGGGAAGGATAAAGTTGGCAATGTGTTTGCCAAATTTGTTGGTGCTCAAAGTGGTGTCAAGAAAAGAACCATTTGGGTAGCCAAGCCTATTGTGACTAACCTCTTAGGACCCAACTTGGTTGGGGACCAACAAGCTCAAACTTGATCAATAGGTGATATTGGAGGTCATTGGAGACTTGGCTATATTATGAAGAATTAAGGGGACTTCATCATTCTCATTGTCTCAAGCCAAGTCATTCGGATTATCAAGTTTCTATCTTATATCCAATGTTCCTCCTTGTGGTAACTCGTGCTTAAAGTGTCTACATTGATAGTTACTTGCCCCTTTGCATGTTTGGTTTCGTACCTTGCATGTGTTTGTATATGTTGTGCTTCCAACTTGATTATCTTGAGCAATCAAGTATGTGTGTGTTGGTTTGCACATCATGTACATGTGTGTCATGCGTTGAGCCTTTTGCATCTTGTTTTTTTCTTAGTTGGCTCTTGTGAGAGATTAATGGAATATCCCATTATGGGGGAGTGATGTGCTTTGTGCACTTCACAATCCTATAAAGGTGGGTACATGGGAAATACCACTTAGTATTGATATTGCAAGCTTATCTAGTCACTATGTGGTATGTCTTCTCATGAGAAATTCAAATTCTAAATAGTCCATTAATTATCTCTTGTTGGATCCTTTAATTGCCTCTTGTCTATCTTTAATTGGTATCACATTATGGGGGAGTAATATGCTATGTGTATATTACTAGCCTAGAAAATGTGTACATTTGAGATATTGTCATCTAGAGTTGATATTGTAAATTATCTTGTTCCTAGGTGGCATGTTAGCTCTACAAGTTGCAATTTGCTTTTTGTTTGGTGTGAAGATGATGTCGGATATCCTTGCTATCTACCACTGGGAATTATTTCCAAATACTTCTTGTCTTTTGACAATTGGTACTCACTTGTGTGGTAGATATTATTGATCATCTTTACATTAGCCTTTGCTTTTATTTGCCCTTTCTCTTGCCAAGGATTGTATCAACTCCCTTTGCCTTCCATACCACTTGTGGATCTTGTTTATTTCTTGATCTTGTCTAGTGTTTGTATAGATATAGTGAAAGTGGTGATCCCATCTTGTGCTTTTTGTATTCAAATTCAAATTCTCCATATTGCACAATGCTTGGGGGAGCTATCCTATTTTTCTATAAAACACTCTTCTTGTGATCCTTATCAAGTGTGTGTCGGTGGAAGGCAAGTCGTTTCTTTTGGGTACTTTGTGCCATCATGAAACTTTGTAGAGAGCTTGGTTTGTTTGGAACCATCCTCTCTTTTGGGGGTTTGATATCCTTTATTTAGTGGGTATCAATGGATATCTCATTCCTTGATGTATCTTTTATTGATATCCTCCAAGTGATGATTTATTCATTTGGTATCTTTTCTTCACTTGGTATTTCTTTTTCTTTTGGTATCGGTTCTTGAAAGTCTTGAGCATGCGTATTAACTTTGTGTAGTATCTTTGGCATGCTTTCTTTCTTTGACCAAATATATAGGGGAAGCTCCACCAAGTCTCAAATTGGATGAGATGTGCATGAAATTTATTTTCGTATCTATGTGCACATTTTTATGTGGAGTTTGTCCTATGTATTGTCGGTTCTCTAACTCTTTGGTCCCAATGAGTTTGCGTACCATTTTGTTTGTGTTGTTGTTCTAGGAACAATTGGAGATACATTGGAAGCTCGGCTCACTCACAAGGAAGGTGTTGTCATCATGTGCTTATTGGAGTCGAGCTAGGATGATCAATGAACTACTATCTACCTTCAATTGGTATCTACTACATCCTTCCAATGTTAACTTGGTAACAAGTATCTTCATATTCTTCGTGCACACATTTCTTGTATCAACCTTGTGTAGGTTGTATCATGGCATGTTATTCATTCATTCTTGTGATACTTGTTTTCTTTCTCAAAGCATCCCAACAATGATCTCTTGTTGCTAGTTGTGATGTCTTTGTTGTTTGTGTGTGGACTTCATTTATATACAATAAGACCATATCTAGCCATGAGCTATGCTTCCAAGAAATATCTTATCGGTATATGTATGACCTCCCTTTGGATATCTTGTTCCTCGTGTTGTAACTATTTCGGGTGTACATCCTTCTTTGTAGATATATATCATCATGATTTCGTCTACCTAGAATCTTATACACTTGATAGAAGTTGCATATCTAGTTGATATCCTTTCTTTCACGGCCACCTTGTCTTTCTTATGTTATTTCTTTGGTGGCTCCGTGAAAGCTTTTGCCTTGAGTGTGTGTCTTCTATCGTTGCATCTTGATGCACTCTTGTGTGTGGTGAAGATTATTTTCCTCATGCTTATCTTTACGAGGCTTTTAATTGGTATCCCTCGTCTTGATGAGGCTTTCATCTTCTATCTTCACCACGGGTTGTCACAAGCATAGGTTCTTAATATGCTTATTAGTAAGCTTGTGAACCCATTTGCTAGTTGTGTGTGGGAATGATAGGCCTTGCACCGTGTGCCTCGTTCTTTCAAGACTTTATTGATGCCTAATGCTCATCCGTACATTAGTCTTCTCAAGTGCATTGCCTTGACTCACACACATCATTTTGGTTGAGCCCATTCTTAAGTTGCCTCTTTTATTACTTGTTGCTCAACCATGTGTGTGTTGCAAGTACTAGGCTTTGTTTCCTATATGCTCACTTGCACTTATTGTAAGTTTCTATTAATTTTGGGGGAGCTGTGATCCTATTTTGTGCACTTTGTATCCAAATACAAAAATTCTTATGTGTGCACAAATCATGGGGATCTTCTCTAGTTTCTTTAGAACACTCCTTCGCTCATATCATAATATCCTTTATTCATGTAGCTCGTAGGATCTTTGGTCTAGTTGGTTCAATTGATACCCGTTGATTGCTTGCTTCAATTGGTACCTTTTGATTGCTTGTTTCTTTCTTTGTTATGTCCTTGTGGCATATCATTCCTTTAACAATCTTGGTGCCTCAATATAGTTGGTCTTCCTCCAAGTATTACCGTTGGATATGTGTATTGCATTCCACTCTCTTGTTGAGAAATACACAACTTATGGAGGAACACAATTTATATTGGCCTTCTAAGCTTTTCGCCCATTTTGGCAATCGATGCCAATGGGGGAGAAGTTTCAGAGAGTTTTGTGGATAAGTTTAAAGAGTTTTTTCTTCTTCATTTGGTTTTGTACCTAAGCATTTGCATCTCATACACATGCATTGTTGGTTGTTGTGTTGCATGGTGATAAATAATTCCTTATATAAACTCTCTTGAAAGTGATTGTCATCAATTACCAAAATGGGGGAGATTGAAAGGACATGCGGTGCCCCCATGTGTGGTTTTGGTAATTGATGACAATCTCTATGGACTAGCGGTTGCCTTGAGTTATATTTGAAGCATTTGTCCATAGGATTGTCTTGAAGTCCATGTGTTGGTTTCAAGGAGTTTATGAGATGGCCAAAGTGCTTTTCAAGGAATTATCCAAAGATTGGTCATGTGTGAGTTGAGATGGCCAAAGTGCTTTTCAAGGAATTATCCAAAGATTGGTCATGTGTGAGTTGAGATGGCCAAAGTGCTTTTCAAGGAATTATCCAAAGATTGGTCATGTGTGAGTTGAGCTTATTGCAAGCATGTCTTGAAGAAGAAGATTGTGTGATCATTCATGTTTACCTTCAAGACATCATCCAAATGAAGAGAGTTGGAAAGATTCAATGTTGATCAAGACTAAGTCAAGGGTGAATCAAGTTGATCAACTCACAAAGCGTAGAAGAAATACCGAGAGGGATCAAGTGATCCCATGGTATCGTAAGCATTGTCCATTACGCTTTGTGTACTAACCCATGGTCTATGTGAGAGTTCTTTGTGGGGTTAGGTATGTTTCCATGGTCTTGCGTCAAGAGGAAGATCTCATACAACCCATGGAGGATGACATCAAGTGGTGATCATCATCAAGTTTGCAGTGTGCAGGTTCAAGTGGAGCAACTTGAGGAGTGGCTCACCCATAATGGAGTATGGGGGAGCAATCAAGCTTGAAGCTTGCCGTCCATTGTGGTGTCAATGGAATTGTGAAGATGTGCCAAAGAGTGGCTCACCCATAGTGGAGTATGGGGGAGCAATCAACTAGTCTTCATCGAGCCAACACAATCAAGAAAGGTGGTCCAACTTGAGAAAATCAAGATCGTCATCATCTAGCTCAAGTGGACTATGTGCAAGGCAAAGGTTTGCCCTTGATAGGTGTTCTATTTTACCGGTCTCATAGTGGTAGTTGGGAGACCGGGTTGTAGGATCGATTGCCGTACTATCAAGGGGGGCTCTCTAGGGAGTAGCTTGATCGTATCATTAGTCGAGAGCTCAAACCATTGCATCCTTGCATCATCTTTCTTGGTTCTTGTTTGGTTCCATTTGTGAGTCTTAGAGCTTATGGTCATCTTGATGACAAGCTTGAGTTCATCGAAAACGGAGTTCGCATGCATCTTCTATGATGTTTTCGGTGTTGGAGGTTTTACCGGTCTTATCCGAGGAAGGGTTCTCACCATTTTATTATGGTCCTTTTCTCACTTGATTCTTATTGATATTTCTCTAAAGATTGTGTTAGCCCTTGTCGTTAGCTTTCCAACAAACTTGGTTTCGTTGAATTCGGAGCTCGTATGCGAAAGTTGTGGCTATTTTAATATTGCCTGTTTTACACAGAGAGGTTGTACCGCCCCATGGAGAGGTTGTACCGCTTGACCGGTACAACCGGTGTTTGGAGCGGTTGTACCGCTCCAGAATTGGTCCGGAGGTTGTACCAGTCATGTACCGCTCTACCACCGGACTGGTCTCTGTTGTGGTGCGGTTGTTGGGCGGTTGTGGGCCGGTTGTACCGCTTATTGCCTGTTACCGGTTGTACCGGTGCTCATAGAGGTTGTATCGCTCCTATGTTGTTCTGTACATAACGGGCAAATTCGTGGGGACCTATTTAAGGAGGTCTTCTTCCCCAATGGTTCCCCATCTCTTGAGCTTGTTTTTGCCCCCATTGTTGACCTTCTTTGAGCTTGCTAACTCTCACTCCCTCCATGGATTCTTGCTAGTTTTTGAGGGAAAAGAGAGAGGAGATCTAGATCCACATTTCCACCAATCACTTTCTCCTCTATGTGAGGGGAACCCCTTGGATCTAGATCTTGGAGTTCTTGGTGTTCTCCTTCTTGTTCTTCCTCTCATTTTCCTCCCTAGCATTAGTTGCTCGGGTGGGATTTGAGAGAGAAGGACTTGGGCACTCCGTGTGCCCTTGCCATTGCATTTGGTGCATCGGTTTGAGTTCTCCACGGTGATACGTGGAAGTGAAGTTTGAGAAGCTTATTACTCTTGGGTGTTTGGGCACCCTAGAGCTTGTTCCTCTTGGGTGCCTTGGCGCCCTAGACGGTTGGTGTTGTTCGGAGCTCAATCATTGTGGTGTAAAGCTCCGGGCAAGCGTCGGGCTCTCCAATTAGGTTGTGGAGATCGCCCCGAGCAATTTGACGGGTACCGGTGACCGCCCCCAAGGGTTGCCAAAGTATACGGGTTCGGTGACCGCCCCCAAGGGTTGCCATTTGTACGAGTTCGGTGACCGCCCTCAAGGGTCCCTTAGTGGAATCACGGCATTTTGCATTGTGCGAGGGCGTGAGGAGATTACGGTGGCCCTAGTGGCTTCTTGGGGAGCATTGTGCCTCCACGCCGCTCCAAACGGAGATTAGCATCCGCAAGGGTGTGAACTTCGGGATACATCATCGTCTCCGCGTGCCTCAGTTATCTCTTACCCGAGCTCTTTACTTATGCACTTTACTTTGTGATAGCCATATTGTTTCTTGTCATATATCTTGCTATCACATAGTTGCTTGTCTTGATTATCATAAGTTGTTGGTGCACATAGGTGAGCCTAATTGTTTTAGGTTTTGTGCTTGACAAATTAACCGCTAGGTTTATTCCGCATTTGTTCAAGCCTAAATCGTAATTATTTTAAAATGCCTATTCACCCCCCCCCTCTAGGTGACATCCACGATCTTTCATTTGGTATCAGAGCCTCGTCTCTCTTTATTGGGCTTAACCGCCTAGAGGGTAAGGATGTCTACTAGGGGTTTAGGATTCTCTGACACTCTTAGTTTCGATGGCACAAATTTTGATGTTTGGGTAATTCGCATGCTTAATCTCTTTAGGGTCATGGACCCAAATTTAGAGCGAATTGTAGATATGGGTTTTTCTCATCCAAAGGATCCCCAAAGATTATGTTCCTTAATTTTGCGTTCCTTACACGGTTGGGGTAATGGGACCCCCTTGACAGTTCACTTTGAATAAAACTCCTCCAGCAAGGCCCAACCTTGGTTTTACCATTTGCCACCTAGCCTTTTCTTTCCCTTGGGTTCTGCAGACTCAAGGGTCATCTTTATTTTAAACCCCCGGGCCAGTGCTCCTCTGAGTGTTGGTCCAACCTGTCAGCTGCCGGTGGCCACCAGGGGCAACTCTAGGCTGGCCTACCGGAACCTTGGACAATCCGATGTGCCCTGAGAATGATATATGTGCAGCTCCTATCGGGATTTGTCGGCACATTCGGGCTTTGCTGGTTTAGTTTTACCATTGTCGAGATGTCTTGTAATCGAGATTCCGAGTCTGATCGGGTCTTCCTGGGAGAAGGAATATCCTTCGTTGACCGTGAGAGCTTGTGATGGGCTAAGTTGGGACACCCCTGCAGGGTTTTGAACTTTCGAAAGCCGTGCCCGCGGTTATGGGCAGATGGGAATTTGTTAATGTCCGGTTGTAGAGAACTTGACATTAACTTAATTAAAATGCATCAACCGCGTGTGTAGCCGTGATGGTGTCTTCTCGGCGGAGTCCGGGAAGTGAACACGGTGTTGGAGTTATGCTTGAACGTAAGTAGTTTCAGGATCACTTCTTGACCACTTCTAGTTCACGACCGTGCTTTGCTTCTCTTCTCACTCTTATTTGCGTAAGTTAGCCACCATATATGCTAGTGCTTGCTGCAGCTCCACCTCACATACCTTTTCCCTACCCATAAGCTTAAATAGTCTTGATCGCGAGGATGAGAGATTGCTGAGTCCCCGTGACTCACAGATTACTTCCAAAACCAGTTTGCAGGTGCCGATTATACCATGCAGGTGACGCAACCGAGCTCAAGGAGGAGCTCGATGAAGATCTCGTTCATTGTGTTGTTTCGTTTCCAGTTGATCAGCAGTGGAGCCCAGTCGGGTGATCGGGGATCTGTAGCATTAGGGGTAGTCCTCTTTTATTTTGGTTCTGTAGTCGGACCTTGATTGTATCTGGATGATGTAATGCTATATTCATGTATTGTGTGAAGTGGCTATTGTAAGCCAACTCTTTATCCCTTTCATATTCAGTACATGGGATGTGTAAAGATTACCCCTCTTGCGACATTGCCTACAATGCGGTTATGCCTCTAAGTCGTGCTCCGACACGTGGGAGATATAGCCGCATCGTGGGTGTTACAAGAAGAGAGATCAGAGTCCCAGAGTATAGACAAGGAATAAAAGATCCTAATACCACCCAAATGGCGACGTGGGCCCGTAAGGCACACATCCATGTTAGTAAAAGTTTTTAATGTCTAGACTCGACTTCGGCCAAGGAGTTTGGAAGGGGGATTCCTACAGGCAATCGGCTCTAATACCAATTTGTGACGCCCCCGATTCAATCGTACACTAATCATACACGCAAACGTGTACGATCAAGATCAGGGACTCACGGGAAGATATCACAACACAACTCTACAAATAATGTAAGTCATACAAGAATCATATTACAAGCCAGGGGCCTCGAAGGCTCGAAAGATCATAGACGAGTTAGCAGAAGCAACAATATCTGAGTACAGACATAAGTTAAACCAGTTTGCCTTAAAAAGGCTAGCACAAACTGGGATACAGATCGAAAGAGGCGCAGGCCTCCTGCCTGGGATCCTCCTAAACTACTCCTGGTCGTCGTCAGCGGGCTGCACGTAGTAGTAGGCACCTCCCGAGTAGTAGTAGTCGTCATCGACAGTGGCATCTGGCTCCTGGGCTCCATTGTCTGGTCGCAGCAATCGGGTATAGGAAGGGGGAAAAGAGGGAGCAAAGCAACCGTGAGTACTCATCCAAAGTACTCGCAAGCAAGGAGCTACACTACATATGTATGCATTGGTATCAAATAGAATAAGGGTATCATATGTGGACTGAACTGCAGAATGCCGGAAAAAGAGGGGGATAGCTAGTCCTATCGAAGACTACGCTTCTGGTAACCTCCATCTTGCAGCAGAAGAAGAGAGTAGAAGGCAAGTTCACCAAGTAGCATCGTGTAGCATAATCCTAACCGATGGTCCTCCCCTCGTCGCCCTGTGAGAGAGCGATCACCGGTTGTATCTGGCACTTGGAAGGGTGTGTTTTATTAAGTATCCGGTTCTAGTTGTCATAAGGTCAAGGTACAACTCTAAGTCGTCATGTTACCAAATTCGAATAGATTAACTTCCCTGCAGGGGTGCACCACGTTTCCCAACACGCTCGATCCCCTTTGTCCGGACACACTTGTCGGGGTCATGCCCGGCCTCGGAAGGTCAACTCTTCGCAGCCCTACCTAGGCACAACAGAGAGGCCAGCACACCGATCTAAATCCTATGGCGCAGGGGTCTGGGCCCATCGCCCATTGCACACCTGCACATTGCGTACGCGGCCGGTGAGCAGACCTAGCCTCCCTTATACAAGAGCAGGCGTTCCAGTCCAACCCGGCGTGCGCCACTCAGTCGCTGACGTCGCGAAGGCTTCGGCTGATACCACGACATCGACTGCCCATAACTGTTCCTGCGTAGTTGGTTAGTGCGTATAGGCCAGTAGCCAGACTCAGATCAAATACCCAGATCTCGTTAAGCGTGTTATTTTGAAGTAACCATGAACGCCGACCAGGGCCAGGCCCACCTCTCTCCTAGGTGGTCTCCGCCTGCCGTGTCGCTCTGCCTCAAAGTAACAGTCGGGGACCGTCGAGAACCTAGGCCCACCACTACCTGGGTGGAACCACCTGCCCCTTCAACCCCCAACATCGGAATCACTTGCGGGTACTCAACGAGCCGACCCGACTTTAGTCACCACCTGTATAGTATGTATGTATAGTATACACCCGTGATCAACACCCGACGTGATCACGGCCCGATAGTATAGCATGGCAAACAGACAAGAATGTAGAGCCACTGATGATAAACTAGCATCTTATACTAAGCATTTAGGATTGCAGGTAAGGTATCAACAGTTGTAGTAACAATGACAGGCTATGCTTCAGAATAGGATTAACGGAAAGCAGTAACATGCTATACTACTCTAATGCAAGCAGTATAGAGAAGAGTAGGCTATATCTGGTGATCAAGGGGGGGGGCTTGCCTGGTTGCTCTGGCAAGAGAGAGGGGTCGTCAACACCGTAGTTGAACTGGGGGTCTCTGACAGTCTCGGGGTCTACCGGAAAGAAGTAACGGAGGGGGAACACAATAAATAATAGAGCAATCAATGTAACAGAAAGCAACATGCGACATTACGTTGTGCTAGGGGTGACCTGACGCGGTACTAAGTGATACAGGCAAAAGGGGGGAAACATCCGGGAAAGTATTCCCGGTGTTTTCGCGTTTTCCGATAGATGAACCGGAGGGGAAAGTTGCGTGTTCACTATGCTAGGGATGTGTGGCGGACGAACGGGCTACATATCCGGATTCGTCTCGTCGTTTTGAGCAACTTTCATGTAGAAAACTTTTTCATCTGAGCTACGGTTTATTTTCTAGATTTTTCAAAGATTTAAACAATATTCTGAATTTGTTATTAATAAGCAATTAAATAGCTAAAATGCTATGCACACCTAGATCTATGTACACAGAGGTGTACCAGTGTAACACCCTCGATGCGACTATATCTTCCACGTGTCGAGGCACGACTTAGAGGCATAATCGCATTGAAGGCATATGTCGCAAGTTAGGCAATCTTCACAACATCCCATGTAATATAAATCATAAAGGGGAGATAACATAGTTGGCTTACACTCGCCACGTCAATCAAGTACATAAATAACATTACATCATTCAAACACTCATGGCCCGACTACGGCGCCAAAATAAAAGAGAACCCAACATGCGACACGGTCCCGATCACCCCCAACTGGGCAACACTACTGATCGTCAGGAAAGGAAACATAGTAACGTTGAGAGTCCTCGTCGAACTCCCACTTGAGCTCGAGCGCGTCACCTGGAGCAGAATCATCAGGCCCTGCATCTGGTGTAATAGTAATCTGTGAGCCACAGGGACTCAGCAGTCTCGCACCCTCGCGATCAAGACTATTTAAGCTTATAGGTAAGGCAAGGTAAAATATGTGGAGCTGCAGCAAGCGACTAGCATATAAGGTGGCTAACTTATTCGCAAAAGAGAGCGAGAAGAGGAGGCAAGCGCGAGCGAGAAACTAGAGTACAACCTGCGCAAACATTACTCCAACACCGTGTCCACTTCCCGGACTCCGCCGAGAAGAGGCCATCACGGTAACTCACACTGTTGATTCATTTTAATTAAGTTAAGGTTAAAGTTATCTACAACCGGACATTAACAAATTCCCATCTGCCCATAACCGCGGGCACGGCTTTTGAAAGTTCAAATCCCTGCAGGGGAGTCCCAACTTAGCCCATGACAAGCTCTCATGGTCAACGAAGGAATAGACCTCCTCCCAAGACGTTCCGATCAGACTCGGTATCTCGGTTCTTCAAGACACTTCAATAGGTTAAAACAAGACCAGCAACACCGTCCGAATGTGCCGACAAATCCCGATAGGAGCTGCACATATCTCATTCTCAGGGCACACACAGGTGAGCAAGACGTCGGGTAGGCCAGCCCAGAGTTGCCCCTGGTAGCCCCTGACATCGCTCGGTGGGACCAACACTCAGAGGAGCACTGGCCCGGGGGGGCTAAAATAAGATGACCCTCGGGCTCCGGAAACCCAAGGGAAAAGAGGCTAGGTGGCAAATGGTAAAACCAAGGTTGGGCATTGCTGGAAAAGCTTTAATCAAGGCGAACTATCAAGGGGTTCCCATTATAACCCAATCGCGTAAGGAACGCAAAATCCGGGAACATAACACCGATATGATGGAAACTAGGGCGGCAAGAGTGGAACAAAACACTAGGCGAGAGGCCAAGCCTTCCACCCTTTACCAAGTATATAGATGCATTAAGATAACATGGCAATATAATGATATCCCAACAAGTAAATAAATGTTCCAACAGGGAACGACCTCCAATCTTCACCTGCAACTAGCAACGTTATAAGAGGGACTGAGCAAAGCGGTAACATAGCCAATCAACGGTTTGCTAGGACATGGTGGGTTAGAGGTTTGACATGGTAATTTGGGAGGCTTGAAAGCAAGTGGTAGTCATCGTAGCATTGGCATAGCAAAAGAGCGAGCAATCTAGCATAACAAAGATAGTAGTGATTTCGAGGGTATGATCATCTTGCCTGCACAGTTGTCAGAGTTGACTGGATCCTCGAAAGCAAACTCAACGGGCTCCTCGTTAGTGAACTCGTCTCCCGGCTCTACCCAAACAATAAAAACAAGCAACAAAGACACAATCAACCACGTGCAAGGATCAAACAACATGATGCAATGATGATATGCGATGCGGGATGCATATGCAAGATGTGACAAAGAATGCAAGAACCTGGCCTCAACTTGGGAATCCAAGTGTGCCACTGGAAAGATGAGATGAAATCGCTTGAAAACGATATAAAGAATGCCGGAATCGGAGTTACGGTTTGGAAATGGCAAGCGATTCAAATATGACACCGGTCTGCGATTTACAGCAAGTAGCCATCTAAATGCAATGAGATGAACATGCTACAACACCCAAACATGACAACAAAATACATGGCAGGGATGCATTCAAGATGCTTAATAAAAGTCTAGCACTGAGCTACGGCCAATTCATCCATTAACAGGTTCAAACAAGCACGGCAAAAATGCATATGGCAAACAGGTCTCAGACTTAGTGAAATTAACACTTGTTTGGAATTTCAGATCAGGTAGCACTCTTCGGAGCAGCAAAACTATATGCTACAGGACCTGAACATGGCAAAGTAAAGCATGGCATGGAGCTACTCAAAGAGCTTAACAAAAATCCCTTAGTGACCTTGAGCCAAAAGGGATCGGAAAATACAATTGCAAGCATGTGAACATAGCAAAAACATAATCAGTTTTCAGACTTGGTGAAAACTGGCACATGCTGAAACATATCTCAAGTAGGCATGTTTACGAACTCGATGCACTCACTACAGAGCAAGTCATGATAAGCTAAGCATACACCCATCAAAAATACACAAAATTTAAGCTAGACATGGCAAGAACAATAGCATAGCATGCACGGATCAACTACAACATCATCGGCAAAATTGCAAACAAGTTGACAATCTGCCCAGATTCACAAAGTAGCAAAAGTAGAGCTCGATTGACTCAAGCTAGGGTGCTCCATAATTGCAAACAAAGACATGGATGGATAGAGCACTACAAGATTAACAAAACATCCTTACTGATCATCCTCAAAAGAGGCACGGATCACTAGGAAACAACATGAACATATGGCAATATGAAATAAACAGCTCAAGGACTTAGTGGAAATGCTAAGTCCCTGAAAACAGAAATACCAAGTGCACCACTTTGCAAGCTTGTGCTAGGCACCACACACATCACATAAATACATGGGTTGCATCTATGGAAAGATGGCAAAACCCTTAACAAAACATATGTAGAGCTCAAGGGCATATCATGCACACATTAATCATGGCAAAAATGACAAAAGGCTAAATGGAGCAGCAGATCTGACAATTATCTCAAGTAGCCCTCTTCTAACAGCATTTCGGCCATCAAGATGAACTCAAATGAAAATGATGCAATGGAATGAAATGATGTACTCTCTGAGATGAACATTTTGATATGCTATATGCCCAAATCGGAGCTACGGATGCAAAGTTACGAGGCTAAGAACAGGAGCACATGGATCTGGAATTTCCGAGGACTTGGTGAAAAAACAACCTACGGATCTAGGGTTTCGGTGGCACGCAAAACGAGGTGGTTGGATCGTCGCCGGAGTAGGAGGGAGAGGAGGTCGGCTGGAGTCGCCGACGGCATGGCGCCGGCGCGGCGGGCGAGGCGGCGCGGCGGGCGAGGCGGCGCGGCGGCTGGCGAGGCGGCGGAGCGGGAGAGGCGGCGGACGGCGGCTCGGGCGGCCGGGCGGGAGGAGGACGGCCGCGGGGTTGCGGAGGAGGCGGCGGCCGACGTCGGGTCCGCGGGGGCTCTCCCCAGGCCGAGCGGGCCGGTGCGGGCGCGGGTGGCGGCGCGCCACGTGGCACCACGCCACTGGCTGCGGGCGGCGGCGGCGTTTTGTCCGGTGCGGCCCGGACGTGTCCCGCGCGCCGGATGGAGGGAGGCTAGGGTTTCGGGGGGAGGAGAAGGGGAATTTCGGGGGTGGTCTTTAAATAGGCATAGAGGGAGCTAGAAGAGTCCAAATGAGGTGCGGTTTTCGGCCACGCGATCGTGATCGAACGATCTAGATGATGGAGAAGGATTAGGTAGGTTTTGGGCCAAATTGGAGGGGTGTTGGGCTGCAACACACACGAGGCCTTTTCGGTCCCTCGGTTAACCGTTGGAGTATCAAACGAAGTCCAAATGATACGAAACTTGACAGGCGGTCTACCGGTAGTAAACCAAGGCTGCTTGGCAAGTCTCGGTCCAATCCGGAAATGTTTAATCCCCACACACGAAAGAAAGCTAGAAATGACCACCGGAGGAGAACGAAGCGCCGGAATGCAAAACGGACAACGGGGAAAATGCTCGAATGCAAGAGATGAACACGTATGCAAATGCAATGCACATGATAACATGATATGAGATGCATGACAACGATAACAACACACGAAGGCAAAGACCCGAACCCGAGAAAATAAAATAACTTAACGCCGAAACGGCAAGAGTTGGAGTACAAATTGGGAAAGTTACAACCGGGGTGTTACAACCAGAGGGTGACAGTGGGGCCCAGGGGGTCCCAGTTGACCCAGTCAACTGTCAACAGAGCTGACCGTTGACTGGTCAAATCTACTAAGTGGGGCCCCATGTCATAGAGACATTAGGTTAATTACCTAGTTAAGCCTAAATTAATTAAGTTAATTAAGTACTAATTAATTAACTAATTAATTTTACCATTAAATATTTTATCTATTACTTTTTTAAAGGGGCATGGGGCCCGTAGGCCAGTGGCACAAGGGCCAGCCGGGGCGGGTTAACGTGGCGGGCGTGGGATGTGGGCGCCCACCCGAACGAGGCATGGGCACGTGCGTGCACGGTGCGCCGGCGCCAGGCGCGTGGTCGGCGGCGCGGCTCGCCGGCCGGCCGCGGCAAGCAGAGGCGATGCAGGGGGCGGCGGTCAGCGGGGCAATGGCGGCGCGGCTCACGGGCAGGGCGGCTGCGGTGACCGTTGCGGTACGGGGCGAGCAACGGCGCGACAATGGCAGGGGCAGCGAGCACGGCGTGGGGAATGGCCAGGCAAAGGAGGCCAGCATCGGCCGCGGGGTGGAGCGGGAGGCACGGCGGCGAAGGCGAGCAGCCGCGGGTGCGTGTGAGGGCGCGTCGGGGACGCGGGTCAGCGGGCATCGGCGAGCGCAGCGGCGGCAGCAGCAAGCTGCAGCCAACAACGCGAGGAGGGGGAGCAGCAGGGCGCGGCTGCACGCGTGCGGGCACGTGCGTAGCTGGAGTGGGGCGCCGGACAGGGATGATGCGGCGAGGAGAGGCGGGTCGAGGCTCGCGCGCAGCCGCAGTAGGCAGGGGTCGAAGGCAACAGCGGCCAACGCGAGCGAGCGGCATGACATGTAGCTCCAGTGGGTGGAGGGCGCGGTCGGGCGGAGCCGCCACGGCCGGGCGCGCGAGCAAACAGGGGACGGCGTTGCATGCGGGTAGCAGGGCGGGGGAGTAGGGTGCGGCCCTGGGTGGCCGTAGTTACTGGCGTGCACGAGGACGACCGTAGGCGGTTGCGGCGGCAACAGTAGCGAGTAGGCGCGACGGCGGGGCTAGCTACGACAGCAAAACTGGAGGGGGCAGTGGGGCGCGCGCGTGTGCTCACTGCGTTGACGAGAAGGACCGGGGACACCGGAGGAGCTCAAGGCGGCGCGGATCGACGCGGTGGCCGCCGAAGCCCGAGGAGGAAGTGGAGGTTGGGGTGGCATCACGGGGCCGTCCGGTGCCTTGTGGCTCGACATCGAGGAAGAGGACGGCGCTAAAGTGCTCCTGGACTCGTCGACGAGGCAAGGGACGAACGGTGGCCGTGGGATCAAGCGGCGCACGACGACGGCATCGGGCGCGGTTGGATCTGAAGGAGGGGGTCAGAGAGAAAGGGAGAGGGAGGGGCGCTCTAGGGTTAGTGGGGGGGCGTCGGGGTCTTGTAGGGGGCGGTTCGCTAGTGGATGGTCGCCACGGCGCCGACCGGTGTCGTGGCGGGCATCAGTGGCAGTCATAGCTGCAGTAAACAGGGGAAGGGGGTAACAGGGCGGGTTGGGCCGGCCTAGTGGCCAGTTGGCCCAAGGCCTAGGGGAGGTGGGAAGGCCTTTTGTTTTTTTGTTCTTGTTTTTTGTTGCCATTTATTTTAGTCCTAGTAAAAATATAAACTTAGCATCTAAATTAGTATTTCAACCTAGTCCATAGTCACAAAAAGTCTAAGCACCAAATAACTTATATTTGACATTTTATTACTTATAAAAGGTATTTAAATAATTGTTGTTGCTACTATTTTAATCATTTTAGAGTATTTCAGAATTTTATAAAAGTGTGGTTTTTTCACCCACATTTAGTATGGAGTAATTGACACAAAACGAACATTTTAATTTTAATGTTTCAAAACTTTCACCTATCGACTTTAATTTGAAGTTTAAATACCGAACTGGTTTTGAACTAACGCGAGATTAACAACAGTAACCATGGTGACGTGGCATCAATAATGTGGGATTACTGTAGCCTAATTATCCGGGCATCACAAAGGAAGACAAGGTAATGGGTTATGTTTTCTTACATCCGAAATAAATTATATTGTCATGGATCATCCAACATGTTGAGCTTGCCTTTCCCCCTCATGCTAGCCAAATTATTTGCACCAAGTAGAGATACTACTTGTGCTTCCAAATATCTTTAAACCCAGTTTTGCCATGAGAGTCCACCATATCTACCTATGGATTGAGTAAGATCCTTCAAGTAAGTTGTCATTGTTGCAAGCAATAAAAATTGCTCTCTAAATATGTATGATTTATTAGTGTGGAGAAAATAAGCTTTATACGATCTTGTGATGTGGAAGAAATAAAAGCGACGGACTGCATAATAAAGGTCCATATCACAAGTGCCAATATAAAGTGACGTTCTTTTGCATTAAGATTTCGTACATCCAACCTTAAAAACACATGACAACCTCTTCTTCCCTTTGCGAAGGGCCTCTCTTCTATTCTTGTCTTATACTTTATATAAGAGTCATGGTGATCTTCACCTTTCCTTTTTACATTTTATCCTTTGGCAAGCACTGTGTGTTGGAAAGATCCTGATATATATAGCTAATTTGATGTGAGTTTTCATGAACTATTATTGTTGACATTACCCTTGAGGTAAAAGGTTGGCAGGCAAAACTATAAGCCCCTATCTTTCTTTGTGTCCGATTAAAACTTCATACCCATAAGTATTGCATGAGTGTTAGCAATTGTGAAATATTAAATGATGGTTGAGTATGTGGGTTTGCTGAAAAGCTCTTATATTGACTCTTTCCGATGTTATGATAAATTGCAATTGCTCCAATGACTGAGATTATAGTTTGTTAGTTTTCAATGAAGTTTCTGATTCATACTTGAAATTGTGAATGAATTGTTACTTTAGCATAAGAAATCATATGACAATATATATATATATATATATATATATATATATATATGTGTGTGTGTGTGTGTGTTGCTGTTCTAAGAAATGATCATGATGCCCTCATGTCCGTATTTTTTATCGACACCTCTGTCTCTAAACATGTGGACATATTTTTCGATATCGGTTTCCGCTTGAGGACAAGCGAGGTATAAGCTTGGGGGAGTTGATACGTCCATTTTGCATCATGCTTTTATATCGATATTTATTGCATTATGGGTTGTTATTACATATTATGTCACAATACTTATGCATATTCTCTCTTATTTTACAAGGTTTACACAAAGAGGGAGAATGTCGGCTGCTGGAATTCTGGGCTGGAAAAGGAGCAAATATTAAAGACCTATTCTGCACAACTCCAAAAGTCCTGAAACTTCATGGAAGTCAGTTTTAGAATATATAAAAAAAATTGGGTGAACGAAGCACCAGAGGGGGCCACCCACCATCCACAAGGGTGGGGGCGCGCCCTACCCCCTAGGCGTGCCCCCCTGCCTCGTGGGCCCCTTGGCAGGCCTCCGGTGCCCATCTTTGGCTATATGAAGTCTTTCGCCCTAGAAAAAATCATAAGCAAGCTATCGGGATGAAACTCCGCCACCACGAGGCGGAACCTTGGCGGAACCAATCTAGGGCTCCGGCGGAGCTGTTCTGCCGGGGAAACATCCCTCCGGGAGGGGGAAATCATCACCATCGTCTTCACCATCAATCCTCTCATCGAGAGGGGGTCAATCTCCATAAACATCTTCACCGGCACCATCCCATCTCAAACCCTAGTTCATCTCTTGCATCCAATCTTTGTCCCAAAACCTCAGATTGGTACCTGTGGGTTGCTAGTAGCATTGATTACTCCTTGTAGTTGATGCTAGTTGGTTTACTTGGTGGAAGGTCATATGTTCAGATCCTTTATGCATATTAATACCCCTCTGATTATGAACATGAATATGGTTTGTGAGTAGTTACGTTTGTTCCTGAGGACATGGGAGAAGTCTTGCTATAAGTAGTCATGTGAATTTGGTATTCATTCGATATTTTGATGAGATGTATGTTGTCTTTCCTCTAGTGGTGTCATGTGAACATCGACTACATGACACTTCACCATTGTTTGGGTCTAGGGGAAGGCATTGAGAAGTAATAAGTAGATGATGGGTTGCTAGAGTGACAGAAGCTTAAACCCTAGTTTATGCGTTGCTTTGTAAGGGGCTGATTTGGATCCATATGTTTCATGCTATGGTTAGGTTTACCTAAATACTTCTTTTGTAGTTGCGGATGTTTGCAAGAGGGGTTAATCATAAGTGGGATGCTTGTCCAAGAAAGGGCAGTACCCAAGCACCGGTCCACCCACATATCAAGTTATCAAAGTACCGAACGCGAATCATATGAGCGTGATGAAAACTAGCTTGACGATAATTCTCACGTGTCCTCGGGAGCGTTTTCCTTTATATAAGAGTTTGTCCAGGCTTGTCCTTTGCTACAAAAAGGATTGGGCCATCTTGCTGCACGTCATTTACTTTTATTACTTGTTACCCGCTACAAATTACCTTATCACAAAACTATCTGTTACCGATAATTTCAGTGCTTGCAGAGAATACCTTGCTGAAAACTGCTTATCATTTCCTTCTGCTCCTCGTTGGGTTCGACACTCTTACTTATTGAAAGGACTATGATAGATCCCCTACACTTGTGGGTCATCATTCCACATGAGGCATGGATTTGCTTAGGTGACTTCAATGAAACTTTGTACGCCGAAGAGCACTTTGGGGTCAATGTACGACCAAAATGGCAAATGTGAGCATTTCGAGATGCATTGGTAGATTGTGCACTCCAAGACTTGGGGTGGCGTGGTGTCCCATTCACATGGGATAATAGGCAGCAAGGAGATATGAACGTCAAAGCAAGACTGGACCGTGATCTAGTTAATCAACATTTCCTTGATCTGTTTGAGTTCTCAGGTGTTAAGCATATCAGTAGCACTGAGTCTGACCATTGCTTTGTGCTTGCGGAATTAAGGACAACACCGGTTACCGGCTGGGCACGTCCACAACGCTCCTTCTGCTACGAAAATGTGTGGCAAACTCATGCTGATTATGATGAGATGGTGCGGAATATGTGGCGTACATGAGCCGGCCATGGAGGTCTGCAGGGTGTTGTCGATGCCCTTGCCGAAGTCCAGAGCAATCTGGGGGCATGGGGGCACCGAGAATTTGGGAACTTGGCGAAAAAAGTCCGCAAACTACAACATCGGTTTGATCGGCTAAGAGGTGCCTCGTTAGGCCGTGGGCCAACGGAGGAAGAAAAAACAGTAGCTTCACAACTTCGCGATGCTTTGAGACAGGAGGAGATCTGGATCAAACAACGCTCGCGTGTATCATGGTTGAAGAAGGGTGACCGCAATACTGGATATTTCCAAGCCCAGCTGCCCAACGGAAGAGAATAAATAGGATTACTTCACTAGAGAAGATCTGATGGACAAACGTGCACTGACCCAGTGTAAGTTAAGCAAGAGATTGCCAGTTTTTATCAAGCTTTATACCAGTCCCAAGGGTATATGCCGATGCATGAGCTGCTAGGTGTTGTGCATCCTTGTGTTTCAGATGCCATGAACGAGACCTTATAGAAGGAGTTCATGACGGAGGAAGTAAAACGGGCTTTATTTGAGATGGCTCCGTCAAAACCCCCGGGCGTTGAGGGGTTCACAACGGGTTTCTATTAACGACACTAGGATGTCGTTGGTGAAGATGTTACTTTGGCGGTGCTGGGATTTCTCAACGGAGGTGAATTGCCTCTGGGACTGAATGATACAACAATCACTTTGATTCCCAAGGTAAGAAACCCACATAAAATCTCACAGTACATGCCGATTGCTTTATGTCCGGTTCTGTACAAAATTGCGGTGAAAACAATAGCAAACCGATTACGCTTGATTCTTGATGATGTCATTGGAGAGGAACAAAGTGCCTTTGTACCGGATCGTCTAATTACAGACAACGTACTTGTGGCGTATGAGACCATCCATGCTATCCGAAGGAGGAAGAAAGGCAAGAATGCTTGTTGCGCCGTAAAACTTGATATGCTCAAAGCGTACGATAGAGTGGAGTGGCATTATCTGGAGGCAATGCTAGAGAAGCTTGGCTTTGGAGATCGCTTTGTCAGGTTGATTATGAAGTGTGTGTGTCCTCGGTCCGCTTCACTATCAAAGTTAATGGGGAACTCCTTCCTTTTTTCAATCCATCTAGAGGTCTACGACAGGGATGCCCGATCTCACCATATCTCTTCCTCATTTGTGCACAAGGCCTCACATCGCTGCTGA
The DNA here is from genome assembly GCF_002162155.2 of Triticum dicoccoides. Taxonomy (NCBI): domain Eukaryota; kingdom Viridiplantae; phylum Streptophyta; class Magnoliopsida; order Poales; family Poaceae; genus Triticum; species Triticum dicoccoides. The sequence continues at coordinate 236,590,061 of NC_041380.1, read as the reverse complement.
ACAATTATGGGGGTGCATATATTGACAGAGGTATCCGGGTGAGTATTCATGCACCATGGGTCAATCACTTATTATTTGCTGATGATAGTCTCATCTTCCTCAGTGCCAAAACCCAAAGTGCAAATAGACTCAATGATATTCTCCGGATCTACGCTGGCTGCTCCGGGCAGGCAGTGAACGGGGAGAAAAAGCTCGGTCTTCTTCAGTGCTAACACAAGCCAAGACCTTTGAGAGACGCTGAAAACCACTCTCGGGATCCAAGCAGAGGCGTTCTCCGAGCGCTACCTGGGCCTGCCTACTGCCATTGGAAGGATCACGAGTGGCACATTCAGCAACATTACTGAACGGATTAAAAGCAAGATTCAGGGCTGGTCAGAGAGGAATCTGGCATGTGCCCGCCGTGAGGTGCTTTTGATATCAATCGCGCAAGCAATCCCCACATATAGTATGAGCTGTTTTCAGTTAACGAAAAAAGTCTGCAAGGGCTTATCCTCGTGCATGGCGAAATACTGGTGGAGCAGCTCCCTGGATAAGCGATCTTTGCATTGGCTCTCCTGGGAGAAGCTAACAACACCGAAAGTTAAAGGCGGGATGGGCTTCAGGGATCTTCCTCTGTTCAATCTTGCGCTTCTTGGCAAACAAGGTTGGCGCCTACTGACCCATCCAAACTCCCTTTGTGTAAGAGTGCTGAAAGGCAAGTACTATCCAAATACAGATTTCCTACATGCTACAACACCTGCACGATCTTCGTCTACCTGGAAGGCGATCATAGCGGGCAGGCAAGCCTTGGCCGCGGGTTTGATCCACCGAATAGGGGACGGTTCGAGTATATCCATATGGAATGACCAGTGGATTCCCAATACAGCCTCCCTGAAACCTATGGGGCGTTTAGGTACCGCACCTTTAACCCATGTTTCAGATTTGATTGATGAATATACAGGGAGCTGGAATATTGATATAGTTCGTGAGAACTTTCTTTCACCAGATGCTGAGGCTATACTGAACATACCATTAAATCCATCAGGGGTGAAGATAGCCTCGCGTGGGCATTTGAAAAGTCTGGAAACTACACGGTAAAGTCTGCGTATCGATCTCTCGTGACTCGTAATGAGCTGAGCTCTCGAGAGGAAGGGATGACTACCGAAACTTCAACATCAAATAAACAGTTGTGGTCTGCACTTTGGAAATTGCCTGTCATCTCGAAGGTAAGGGTTTTCTGGCGGCGGGTGCTCCGTGACATTCTGCCAGATGCCAATACCCTCAAATATAGACACATTAAACCCCTGAGCATATGTTCCATATGTCAGGCGATGGAGGAGGACTTGATGCATGCTCTCATTTCAGGTATGCATGCAAAAAAGTTCTGGATTGCAGCAAGGGACATATTCGATCTTCAACTTCCACGACTACGCCCAGAAACATGGTCTAAGGACATCTTAATTGACCCAATGTTCTCTGCTGATACGAGATGCAAAATCATCACAATTGTGCACTCTATTTGGTCATCGCGGAACCGATGGACACACAATGAAGTTGGCTATGATCCGGTGCAGGCGATCAAAGGAGTGCATGAAGCCCTAGCCATACTTGACATCCCTTCGTGAATTCAAATGCAGGGGGGCCAAGGTTGGAAACCACCGGAGGCAGGATGTATCACCATCAACACATATGGCTCTATTATTCTTGATGCTCTGTCGGGGGGAGCGGGAGGCGTGGCCCGGTCTCACCTAGCTTTTATTGGTGCATGGAGTAAGCCATTGCCGGGAGTCTCCGATCCTTTCGTGGCAGAAGTGCTGGCAATGAGAGAAGGGATGATTTTTGCCCACCTACGAGGATTCTCACACGTGATCATGGAGGTCGACTACCTCGATCTCGTTAATCTCTGGAAATCGCGCCAAGATACACGCTCTATTGCAGCGCCTATCTTACAAGAGTTGGAGAATATAGTACCTTCCTTTTCTTCTTTTTCGGTTCATCATGTTGGTAGGAACCTGAATTTTCCGGCACATACTTGTGCACAACGTGCTTTTACGCTGGAGGGAACAGACAAGTGGGTGGATCAATATCCAGATTTTCTTATTAGCAGCCTACGGGCAGATTGTAACCGGATGTTAGTTCGATGAATAAAATCTCCATACGATGCAAAAAAAAATCTACTAGAATGTTTATACTCTCGTTGCAACGCACGACAATTATATAATCAAAGAAAAAAAAAGCAAGGCAGTCACAATCCCGTGAAAAGAAAAACAAGGCAGTGACGATGGGCCATTAGGGGGCTCGGCCCAAGGAGAGGAAGGAGTGATGAAGCATGTCCTAAAAAAAAATGTTTATGCTTCTGCTCCCAAATCCACCGCACCATCCCGGAGTCCCTCGCCGCCGAAACCCCTTCCCTCCCCCTCCTACCGAAGCGCGACTGCCATCTCGAAGCGGAGGAGCTCGCGCGGTTCTCTCCTGATCTTCCTCCTCCGATCCCTTCTGCCGCTGCTGGTGTGGCGTGGCTCGACGCGATTCATTTTGTTGGTAAGGAAGCCCTAGCTTTGCTCGGACTGCTCTTCGTTTTTTCTTCTTCTCCGGTTTCCTCTTGGCCGCGAGCAATCGAATCCAGCCAGATCTCTTTATTCGAGATTTGTCTCAGTTAACCCCGTTCCATCCCATCGGTAGGGTGGACTATGAAGGCGCGGCGGGCGCATCCGCCCACCCATGTATTTTGGTCTCCATTTCGCGGAACTACGACTACAATTTTCGAGATCCCGAATTATACTACTAACAACAGTTTATTTTCAGAAAAAATTTGGGGGTTCAACTGAACCCCCATGCCCCGTGTTAAGCCCGCCCCCATGAGGAGCTGGAGCTGGTGCTGGTGCCGGTGCTGGTGCTAGTGCTGGGGCTGTAGGGAAGAGCGCAGCAGAGGAGGAGCAGGGGTGGAGGATGCTGAACGTGGTACGGGTGCACCTGCCGTCGGAGATCCCGATTGTGGGGTGTGAGATCACCCCGTATGTGCTGCTGCGTCTGCCCAATGGGGCCATCTCCACCGAAGACGTACCTGAGACCGCGGCTGTTGATGGTCACTTCATGCGATACAGATGGTGAGCGAGCAGCTCGTGACTCTGACTTTTGGTTCAATAGGATATGCATTGTGGAATGATTAGTTCCGCTTGTGCGTTAGTACTAGTTAATTCTGTTAAAAGAAGGGTCTTTTAGTATTGATCAGATTGCTATATGCTTAACTACTTGCTAAACTCAGGAAAGTCCTGTTCTTCTTAGTTCCTGAATATATGAAGCACAACCGTGTCAATTCGGAGCATCGATCGCTCTAACAAGCCAATTTCGTGTTTTTGTAAATGAATGGAAACACAGAGAATATTAAATGTCAATGGTTGCCTTTGAGACATAACTAGATTGTTGAGTTGGAGACGTAGAACAGTTTTCAGGACTCAGAAGTTGTATCTTAATTCACTTACAGATAAAACTATTGAGTCTATGATATATTAAGCCACCACATGGGATAACGTAGAATGGTTATAAGAATAACTGAGTAATTCATCAAGCAAGTCAATATGCTGTCTGATTTTGGTTGTGCTTAGAGCTCTTGACAGTTAGATAGGATCGTAAGAGTCGTAATGGAGATGAAGCCTGCTTGGCTTGTAGAATGCTATCAATCATTGGGCAATAATGGTCCTATCCATCTTGGGTGGAATAGGAGCATTGTAAAATTTTGGGATTGCACTGGATCATATAAATAATTTTGTAGAGATAGCTATTCCACAAGTGCTATCAGTCTGTTCACTTGGGGTCACATGATTCTTAGACTGATACAATCCTTGAGCTGAACAGCACTTGTTGAACAAAGAGGCTGCTTGATTGTACACTGAATTTTGACGCCTCTGGAGCTCAAAAAGGATTATTATATGTACTTCTTTTGAAGTACTGCATATTAAAATTGGTTGCATATTAGGTTCAGCTGCAAGTTACTTTACTTGCTTACGGTTAGTGAGAGATTGAACACACATTCCATTATTTTTGTTTTGTTGACTACACGTGTCCTTCTCTTTTGTTTGATCTCTTACTGTCCTTGTCACTCCCACACCCCACCTTATCCATATTCTTCCTTTGTTGTAACAAATCTGTATCTCTACTACTTAAAAAAAATGTAAGGTTCCATCTTTCATCACTTCTCTTCCCACCACCCCTCCGTCCAACCTTCCCCGTATGACAATCAATCATCTTAATTTACTTACCTTATGAACCAATTCCACTTCAGTTTACTTACCAAACTTCTCATCAAACTATAAGGTAAATCATGGCAGGATTTGATAAATATACTAGAATATTTATATCCTGTTGCAACACACAGGCACTGTCCTAGTTACTGTTTTATTTATGTAAAAACACTTATAACATATATCTTAGCAGTGTATCATAGCGAATGTATTGTAAGTAAATTTGAAGAACTAACATAATGCTCGAGTGTTCTAAAAAATGATCTATAGGCAGTGTACGAGGATGCGGTGCCCTACCTGTTGCTTACAAGCTGTGTGTATGCCACATATACAATTGGCAATACAATCACTACCAGCTGGGTGTCCGGACGATTACCTGTTATTGAATATATATAATATTGCTGTGCATTACTCATTACACTCTTGCTTGGATGGTTAATCATTTCATCATGTCCATTGTTTGTCATGTCAAGTAGGTCTAAATTGCATTGTTTATAAGGTGTCCCACCTTTGACGCTTAGTCGACGCTTAGGCAGCAAGGCACCCAGTGCCTTGCAAGTGTGCCCGCTTTAGGCGTTTAGGCGTCCACCTTAGGCGCTTAGGCATCAGGGCGGATGGTGCTCGCCTTAGGTCGCCTTATAAACAATGCTAAATTGCATCAATTGGATGCTATATGTTGAGAATTTAGTATTGCACACTTATGAAGATAGCGGAGCTAGTCCGTTAACACATGTAGATTCATTGGTTTGCTTTTTATTAGCCGCTTCCTCGTACACTGCCTATAGACAATTTTTTAGAAGACTGACACATTATGTCAGTTCTTCAAATCTACTTACAATAAACTCACTAGTCACTATGTTACACTGCTAAGATATATGTTATAAGTGTTTTAAGATAAATAAAATATTATTTTGTTACAACACAAACCAAATCTTTTTTTTTTACACAGATAGTCCCTCCGCCCTGAAATACTTGTCGCAGAAATGGATCTATCTAGAACTAAAAATATGTCTAGATGCATCCATTTTTGCGACAAGTAATTTGGGATGGAGGGAGTAAAATATTAGTATTGCCCACCAAATCTATTTTTTTTGTATGCTTTCATTTTGTTTGCTTTTCAGTCGCTAGTTTGACAGAACCACATGTAATATGTACAATTGTGCACCATAAAAAAATCATGCAAAAATATGTGTCCTGTGCGCAAAATACAAGTGGTTGTAGTTGTATTATAAAAGAAATCAATTTATCTGTTGTTTTTTGCGCAGGGTTTATTTGATCATATTTTTGAATGATCTTTTTTTGCTGGTGTCCATGTTATAACAGTGTACATTTATGACCTGTTTTGAGAAGTTGCTCATCATGCTTTGTATCCGCTTTATGCTACATTTTGAGTTAATAAACGTGCCCTTCATAGAAAAAAACACATGCACAAGAAAACTTGATTTTTTCCCCTGATGTATTGCCAATTTTCTTCATCTTGCCTCATTATTTATAAGAAACTAGCAATGTGCCTGTGCGTTGCAACGGATCCAAAGTAGAATAATACATATTCACAAATTTGAAAGAAAACAGTCTAGTTTTGATATACATATATACTTACTTACTTACGAAGCCTTTTATCCCAAACAAGTTGGGGTAGGCTAGATATGAAACCCTTTCACGAGGACTTCCCAGGAGGTCACCCATCCTAGTACTACTCTCGCCCAAATGGGTTTCATACCCAAAAGACTGGCTAGTTTTTACGTTGGCTTGCCAAGCCTATCACAACCCTTAGATATGAAACCCTTTCACGAGGACTTCCTAGGAGGTCACCCATCCTAGTACTATTCTCGCTCAAATGGGTTTCATACCTATGGGACTGGCTAGTTTTTACGTTGGCTCGCCAAGCCTATCACAACCCTCCTCCTTTACCCGGGCTTGGGACCGGCTATGCCTAGAAGACATAGGCGGAGTTTTTGATATACATATATCACTAAAAATATATTATGTTTCACTCAAAATATATTTCTTGGGCTGTTTTGATGAGTTAAGGGAGGAATGTGGTTGGTTTCAAGATACTAAGGGGTTTTCTGTAAATTGGAGCAGAGAAGTGGGATATTGTTGCAAAAAGGCACAACTTACATCACAGTCGTTAGATGCAGATCTAGTGGCCAGAAATGACGGATGGCAGACACACCATCATCACCAACTGAGTCTTTTGTAGGAGTAGAGAAATTGGAGCAGAGAAGTGGGATATTGTTGCAAAAAGGCCATAACTTGCATCACAGTCGTTAGATGCAGATCTAATGGGCAGAAATGACGGATGGCAGACACACCATTATCACCAACTGAGTCTTTTATAGGAGTAGAGAAAATGTATTTTCCCAAAGTGCCCTAACAAACTGACATCCAAGGTGCTGTTAGCAAGTTACCATGAGCTGATACAACTTAAAATGAGCTCTTTAGGTGTTCTTTCGTGTCTTTACTTTTCGAGTCTTGTTCTCTCTTCATGGTATCTTACAGCTTTTGTGTATCTTACAACACATAGTTATACTGATTTGACTCTTCTCTTGAAGGTACCGCATACAAAGCGATCGGAAAGTTGCTATCTGCAGTGTACATCCAATGGAGCAAGCAACAATCCAGTGTCTAGGTTGTCTCAAGTCAAAAATACCTGCTGCTAAGAGCTACCATTGTTCTGCTAAGTGCTTCTCTGATGCGTGGCAGCACCACAAGGTTTTGCATGAGCGAGCTAGTAGTGCTTTAAATGAAAATGGAGTTGAAGAGGAGGAGCTATTTGGTAGATTTGGCAGTGGTAGTTCAGGGATTCTCAGTTCTGGGTCTGGCTCAATGTCAAATCTTGGACAGAGCCCTGGTGTTAATAATGGACCTGTTCCTTTGTATCCCTCGGGCTCTGACAAAAGCTCGGGTGAAACTTGGTTTGAAGTGGGACGCTCGCAGACATATACACCGACTGCAGATGATATTGGCCATGTTCTGAGATTTGAATGTGCAGCGGTGGATACAGAAAAGAAAGTACCAGCAGGACCTCCAACTTCAATTATGACGTCACGTGTGATTCCAGCACCAACCCCTACTCCACGCCGCCTTATCCAAGTGAATGGAGATGTTTTGGGTCACTTGGATATGGACAGCCAGAGTTCTTCTTTCGGGACATTCACAGTGCTGTCTTATAATATTCTTGCAGATGCATATGCTACAAGCGATGCATATAGCTACTGCCCAACATGGGCTCTTTCATGGACTTACCGGAGACAAAATTTGATGCGTGAAATTATTGGTTATCATGCTGACATCATATGTCTTCAGGAGGTATGATGTGATAACCTTTCTTGTCAATTTAATTTTTGTGTGACCTATGTTTCGCCTTTAGTTGCATCATATATTTGATTTAATGAACTGAGAAAGTCTCAATTGTTTGCATAATAAAAATATTGCATCCCGGTGCACTTATGCGTGACGACTCTGTTCAATAACCTACAATGTCTCTTATATACTCTTGTTAGCCTGTTTCATTTTTCATTTGGGTCGTCACTTGTTTTCCTTGTTTATAGGGACGTTGGATTTGAATTTATCATAGCTTGCCCATTGTTTAAGCTTTCAAAAATATCTCTGCATGATCGTTATGAACAGTTTCTTCTTTCTTGAAGGTGCTTATGATTATTCTCTTCTTTGCATGATTGCTTTCTTTATTTGAACTAATTTGCATATTAAAAATGCTAAAAATGAGAAGTGCCCTAAGATTATAAAAGGTGACAATTTAAGCAAAATGCTACTGGTTTCAGGTACAATTGAACCACTTTGAGGATTTTTTTGCACCTGAGTTTGATAAACATGGATATCAGGCGCTTTACAAGAAAAGGACAACAGAGGTATCTTTGACTTGCAGTTTATCGTCACAAATTGGTTAGATACCTTTCGTTGTCTTATTTGATTCTACTTCATTGTTGTCACAGGTGTATGCTGGAGTTCCTCATGCCATTGACGGTTGTGCTACTTTCTTCCGTAGAGACAGATTTTCACACGTAAAGAAATATGAGGTACCTCCACTGTACGTTGCAGCTACCTGCTGATTTGCAGCTATCTGATACTTCTTGTACTTGCTTGTGTGTAGGTCGAGTTCAATAAGGCTGCACAGTCTTTAACAGATGCGATTATTCCACCTGCACAAAAGAGGGTGGCTTTAAATCGATTGATTAAAGTAAGATTAATTTTAGAAGAGATTATATGCTATTGGATTCTGTACCGACTTCTTATTATCACACATTCTGTTTGAAGGATAACATTGCACTGATTGCGGTCTTAGAAGCCAAATTTGGCAACCAAGGAACTGAAAACCCTGGTAAAAGACAGCTCCTTTGTGTGGTACGTCAATACCCTTCTTTCTTTAGATGTGTATAAAGTAGCTATGCACTTACTAGATATGGCATTTTCATATGCATGTTTGTTAAAGGTCTACTTTTGGTCTATCAACTTCATTACCGTTCAATTTACACCCTAGACTCTCAGGACTGTTTGGGAGCTGGGTTCTCGAGTGGTGTTTGGAGAAGAGCAGGGCTGTCTCCAGATATTTGGGGGCTTGGAGCAAAAAGTAAAACAGAGCCCTAAATTTTGAGAAAAATCATATAACTGAAGAACCAAAGTAGATTTAGTCTCACTTAATTATTTAAGTTCAAATATATGTTATTTACTACAATAAATATAAATATATCAAATAGTAATGCTAAAAGAGTAAAGTTTGTGCTAAACTAATAAACTAACCTCATTTTGAAGCAACTACTTCGCAAATCTTGGATGCATGATAGCTTGACTATCTAACCCAAACAATTTGACTGCAAAGCAGAAGATGAAAAATACTGCACATGTACACAAAAGATGGAAATAACCAAATTGACATAAACAATATAAGATGTACTGATGGAAAAAGTGCTCTAATACTTACTAAAAAATATATTCAACAATGAAGTAGCCTACATTAGTAAGGCTTCATATTATGTGGAAAAGCACGAAAGGGCTTGAGCTGGCTAATTCCGTTCCGCTCAGCATCGGACAGCGCTACCGTGCAACTGTACAAGTCAGTGAGTGCCGTGAGGCGTGGCCGCCTGCACCTGCCGCCGTCGTCCAGTCTCCTGCATCCCTGCCCGAGTCCTCAAATTGCGAATCACCGATGCCGAGCAAATCCCTGCAATATACGATCGCTAATGGATCTAGTCAGTTGTGATTTGGGAAACTAACACGCTGATTTTGTGCGTGCATATGCGTAGGTTGATCGGTCGCTAATCGATCCAGACTGGTTGAATTGATGGGCCAATCAGGAGTATCGTGTGTTGGATCTTTCTTTCAGCACCGAGAAATAAACAGCACATGATCCCAGGCCTTGAAGTGGACCGTGTGCTGGGCCTGACCTATACCTATTGCCTGCTGGACTGGGGGGCCCCAAAAATTTGGGGGCCCTGTGCGGTCGGCCAATTTTGGCCACCCTTGTCAATGGACCTGGTGAGGAGGCTGCTTTATCGCCAACTTTGGCACTTCATTCTTTACTTAGCAGTAGCCCCACATTATTCAGGAAGCGCCCGTTTCTCTCTACCCTATCCTTGTCTGCGCTCTCTATTCCCTTTCCTCCTTCCTAGCTCTTAACACTAACACCTTTTCCTCCTTGGCCATCCTCTCTTCGCCTGCTCCCCACGTGTCAAAGCACTGTCTCTGAAACAGAAGAGGGGTGATGAAAGAGTTGTGAGCAGCGGAAGCTATAGCGGAGGCCATAGAGTGGCCAAGGAAGTGCCCAGTAGAGAATTGGGTGGCAAAACGTGTTGACATTTATCCCAGGCCACACAAAACCGCCCACAAATACTACTTTAGGACGTAATTTGAACATTTAGATAGTTGATGTGTAAATTAGACAGTTTTGAAGTACAGGTTGTATGTTAAAGTGTTAAACCAAGACAATAGCTAACGGATCAAAAATGGACCTTTTCCTATAATAGTAAATGTGTACGTGCGATACACGTTGATATCAGGGAGGAAATTAATTGCATGTTCATATTAGGTAGGATATCAGTTACCTGTTAACTATGTGATGATATTTGGTACTCCGTAAAGAAATATAAGAGTATGATATTAATTGCACGCTAGACATGTTGAGCGCTCACCATTGGAGCAATCTAGGTCATTGGATTGACATGGTTTGACGGCCAAGACTAATTGGATCTGCCCCTTTGGGTCTTTATATATTGGTATAGATATAGATATTTAGCTGTTGAACTGCTAGCAGTATAATGCAAAATAGCATGTGACATTATTTTTCTTGTTTAGTCACTACATTTAGGAATTAGAAGTTTTATATATGTAAGGATAAAGTAGTATATATACTACTCCCTCCGTCCCAAAATAAGTGTCTCAACTTTGTACTAAGTGAGACACTTATTTTGGGACGGAGGGAGTACCACATAGTAGTATATGAGACATGGGTGAACTATCATGATATATAGGATGACGTGGGTGTATATATACTACCATATATATGACTAATAAGTTGAGATGCATGGAAAGCATCTGTATGTCAATGATGGGTGCTTGGTAAAAGGCGCATCTTACTGCAAGTTCCCCCTTATAGCGCTGAGTTTATGATGTTAGTCCTTGACCTCTGTCATTATTCGTAGTGGTCCAGGCTTGAAAGCCTTTTAATGTTATGGGTGTCTCAATTTTTTATTCTTTTCAAATGTTTCCAATTTGCAGGCCAATACACATGTAAATGTCCACCAAGATCTCAAAGATGTCAAGCTATGGGAGGTCTGTATCATCACATTCTTTGTAGGCTAGAACTCGGCAACATCTGAAATATTCAGATTAACAGCAAGTATGGTTTTGCAGGTTCAAACACTTTTGAAAGGATTGGAAAAGATAGCTAACAGTGCGGACATTCCAATGTTGGTCTGTGGGGATTTCAATTCAATCCCTGGGAGGTGTGTATCAAGATCCCATCGGAGCAATATTTTTCATACTTATTTGTTTTCTCCAACTCTTAATCCCTTTGTGCTTCCTTTTGCCTTTCAGTACTCCACACGGGCTTCTTGCGATAGGCAAAGTTGATCAATTGCATCCAGATCTGGCCATTGACCCCCTTGGAATTTTACGCCCTGTGAGCAAGCTGACACATCAGCTTCCTCTGGTACAGTAAAACTACCATGACTTGTTTATCTTTCTCCTTTTCAACTGTTCTGACCAAAGGTTTTACTTGTTTATAGGTCAGTGCATATTCTTCATTTGCAAGGATGGTAGGTGTTGGTTATGATTTGGAGCACCAGCGGAGGAGGATGGACTCAGGAACAAATGAACCACTTTTCACAAATTGCACAAGAGATTTCACTGGTACTGTTGATTACATATTTTACACAGGTAGGTGCCTGATGCATTGTATTTGTATATTATGTTTGCATTTTTGATATCTCCATTATTCTGGAATAAGCATTTAGTACTGTGATATGTTTGATGATTGTCAGTTGCCATGTTTCCTTTCTTATTTCAGCGGATTCGTTGTCAGTGGAGTCTTTATTGGAGCTTCTGGATGAGGAGAGCTTAAGAAAAGACACTGCTCTCCCTTCACCTGAATGGTCATCAGATCACATAGCACTTTTAGCAGAATTCCGTTGCAAGCCTAGAATCAGACGATGATGCCTTAGGTATGTATCAACTAGAAGGACATCACAGCTCTCTAATTGCATTTCAGTAGCACTGTTGTTTTTAGCACAAACAGCATGGAGTTTACAAGATTGGGCAGCTGATTTTTTTTCTTCTAGTACTCCCATTGGTGTTTAAGTCGCCATTTGTGCAAACCCTTTGCATTTTTGTGATCATAAGTGAAACAAACGTTACAACACTGTTTCACTGCACCGTAATTTATCTGAAAGTAGACACGAGGCATCATTATTGTTGTACATTGCTTATGGCAGATTGGTTCTTCTGGATCTTGTTGCGAGCATAAACTTCTTTGCCTGTGAAAGTGTGAATTATGACATATGGGCACTATTGCGCTCTATCTTGATTCAACGATCAAGCTAACTGACTTTCTCTAGGTCGCATACAGATGGTCACATCAGCGTCCATGCTGGAGGTTTAACTTCCATGGTGGAAGGTGGAAGTTGAGGAGGGGCAGACGCGATCATATCGCCGGGGAAGCAGTCAATCAGTCTTAGGAAACAACCTTGGGAAAAGAGAGCCTCGTGTAGTGTTGATTATTACCCTTTTTACATTTCAACTTCATGATATTTAAGCTGCCCCTTGTAATATTATACTTTATATAGAAGAGAAATCCTTTTGAGAGAAATATTGATAATAGATTCTGACAGCCATGGCTAGATTTTTTAAGATCTTTTTTTCTCAGCTTGTCATTTTTATTTTGTTAGTGATTTTTCACTTGTTGTGGACTCGTATTTATTCCTACAAGCAGCTGGGACTAGTGCGTCTAACTGTTATGGAGTTGTATTAATGGTGGTGTGATGTAAATTCTAGGTATTTGTGTAGGTTTGGGGTTAGGGAATTTCATGATCAGTGGCATTGATGACTGTTTGGTACAAACATTTTTGTTATTATGTTAAAGCTAAAAACTCACACGCAAGCTTTTCTGCTGTTTTTTTGCTAGAGGGGTGCTTTTTTTGGATTTGTCAAATCTAAGGTCAAAACATGATCAGCCTGGGACACACCTAGTAGACGAACGAGTGCTCTCCTGAGCGGAAGAGAGGAGAGGCAGCATCAAAGAATAGAATGGAATGTGTGCTATCTTTAACGAACTCTAAATTCCATAGGCACAACCACATATCTAGCAAAGAGTGGCATGTAGCAACGCCACCAACTCTGGATAGGGGCCAACTACATGGACAGTTACTTACCTACACCCCATGCAACCTAGATCCCACTAGCGTGACACGTGATACACCGGGCTTTACACACATGTCACACATATCTGCACGTGGGCCCAATTACCGTACACCATAGGTCCACACGTGTACATCTTACACGATGCTCAAGCCTCACCACAAAGCTCCCTTTCTTGGGAGCTTAGTATTTGTAAAGATAAGCTAATTAATCTTATGCCACCTTGTCCTGCGTGTGTCACTGTTATGGATGCAATTTGATTGTATTGCAAGGGCCATGGGGCAAATATATATTTTTAGAAAAAAAAGAAAAAAAGCAAATGTATAGTATAAAAAACTTGAGGCACAAGAAAGGAAATTTAGCGTAATAACTACTTCTAGACAAATACTAATACTCCTTAACACCCCCCTGCCTCAAATGCAGAGTGCATGCAATAACATTCACATTTGAAGTGTAGTATTAGAAAAAAAAGATAATTCAAAATCCGTATCTTGAGAGTGTTATCATAGCATGAAGAGTCTTCAAAACCTGTAGAGTCAAGCCAAAGGGGATAACGAAGAAGATGACGTCAGAGGAAGACACCACATCAGTAGAAGATACAAGGCAAGTATCAATAGAAGATGTTTGTCAAAACAAGTTGGCACACCAAGAGAATGAGGCATTTCACACAAAATCATAGCCTAAGAAAACATGCGGCGAAAGAAGCTTGGCAGCAAGAGAATGGGCGTGGATAAAAAATGCCAAAAGAAGCCACAAAAATCCTACAGAAAACTACAAGGACCATGTAGGGCACAAAAGTTGTGTAGAAAGGATCAGGACCCGAAAAAGAGGTTGGCGGATAAAGTTTTGGTGATGACAGTGTCCTTGCAGCATCATTGGCTTTAGTTGCAGGAGGCTGATTGGCTTCAGTGGTGACAACCAGCGCGCATTCAGGATTGGCCTCAGATTGAGCTGATTCTTTAGTAGCGTTTGCATTAGTGTTGGGAAATGTAGCATGCAATTTCAAAAATTCCTACGATCGCGCAAGATCTATCTAGGAGATGCATATCAACAAGGG
>NC_041380.1:236553083-236575563 GCF_002162155.2 Triticum dicoccoides | reverse complement strand
GGGGGGGGGGGGGTGCACGTACCCTCGTAGACCGAAAGCGGAAGCGTTAGTTTAACGCAGTTGATGTAGTCGAACGTCTTCTCGATTCAACCGATCAAGTACCGAACGTACGACACCTTCGAATTCTGCACACGTTCAGCTCGATGGCGTCCCTCAAACTCTTGATCCAGCAAAGTGTCGAGGGAGAGTTTTGTCAGCACGATGGCGTGGTGACGGTGATGGTGAAGTGATCCGCGCAGGGCTTCGCCTAAGCACTACGACAATATGACCGGAGGAGTAAACGATGGAGGGGGGCGCTGCACACAGCTAGGAATCAATGTTGTGTCTTCTAGCGGTGCCCCCACATATATATAGGTGGGAGAGGGAGAGGGGCTGCAAGGGGCACCCCAAGTAGGAGTAATCCTACTTGGGCTCCTCCTCCAAGTTGGCCTCCCCCTTCCATATCCATCGGAGGGGGAAGGAAAGAGAGGGAGGAGGGGGAAGGAAAGGGGGAGGCCGAATCCTCCCCTTTCATTCTTCCTTCCCTTTGTTTCCTTCTCCTTCCATTCGGCCTATAGGGGGCGCACCAGCCCCATTTGGGGCTGGTCTATCCAACTCTTGGCCCAATAGGCCCATATAGCTTGCCGGGGATTGCCCAGAACCCCTTCCGGTGACCCGATACGTACCCGGTACCCGCAGAACATTTTCGGTGTCTGAATACTATCGTCCTATATATGAATCTTCCGGTGTCTGAAATACTGGCACCAGTCCATAGATGGATCGCTGGAGTATGCACACTTTGTTAGCACCTTTAGGATCGACAAAACCTTTTGGTTGCATCATATACAACTCTTCTTTAAGAAATCCATTAAGGAATGCAGTTTTGATATCCATTTGTCAGATTTCATAAAATATGGCAATTGCTAACATGATTCGGACAGACTCAAGCATCGCCACGAGTGAGAAAATCTCATCGTAGTCAACACCTTGAACTTGTCGAGAACTTTTTACGACAAGTCGATCTTTGTAGATAGTAACACTACCATCAGTGTTCGTCTTCCTCTTGAAGATCCATTCATTCTCAATGGCTTGCCGATCATTGGGCAAGTCCACCAAAGTCCATACTTTGTTCTCATACATGGATCCTATCTCAGATTTCATGGCCTCAAGCCATATGTCAGAATCTGGGCTCATCATAGCTTGTTCATAGTTCATAGGTTCGCCATGGTCTAATAACATGACTTCTAGGACAGGATTACCATACCACTCTGGTGCAGAACATGCTCTGTTCGACCTACGAGGTCCAATAGTAACTTGATCCAAAATTTCATGATCGTTATCATTAGCTTCCTCTCTAGTTGGTGTAGGCATCACGGGAACGGATTTGATTGATGTGCTACTTTCCAATTTGAGAGAAGGTACAATTACCTCATCAAGTTCTACTTTCCTCCCACTCACTTCTTTCGAGAGAAACTGCTTCTCTAGAAAGGATCCATTCTTAGCAACAAAGATCTTGCCTTCGGATCTGTGGTAGATGGTGTACCCAACAGTTTCTTTTTGGGTATTCTATGAAGACACACTTCTCCGATTTGGGTTCGAGCTTTATCAGGATGAAACTTTTTCACATAAGCATTGCAACCCCAAACTTTAAGAAACGACAGCTTAGGTTTCTTGCCAAACCACAGTTCATACGGTGTCGTATCAACGGATTTAGATGGTACCCTAGTTAATGTGAATGCAACTGTCTCTAATGCATAACCCCAAAACGATAGTGGTAAATCAGTAAGAGACATCATAGATCGCACCATATCCAATAAAGTACGGTTACGACGTTTGGGCACACCATTATGCTGTTGTGTTCCAAGTGGCATGAGTTGTGAAACTATTCCACATTGTTTTAAATGAAGGCCAAACTCGTAACTCAAATATTTGCCTCCGCGATCAGATCGTAGAAAACTTTATTTTCTTGTTACGACGATTCTCCACTTCACTCTGAAATTCTTTGACCATTTCAAATGTTTCAGACTTGTGTTTCATTAAGTAGATATACCCATATCTGCTCAAATCATCTGTCAATGTTAGAAAATTATGATACCCGCCGCGAGCCTCAACACTCATCGGACCGCATACATCGGTATGTATTATTT
The DNA here is from genome assembly GCF_002162155.2 of Triticum dicoccoides. NCBI lineage: Eukaryota > Viridiplantae > Streptophyta > Magnoliopsida > Poales > Poaceae > Triticum > Triticum dicoccoides. Next base: position 236,573,437 of record NC_041380.1, on the reverse strand, counting down.
CCAATAAGTCAATGGCTCGCTCCATTGTTTTGGAGAATGAAGTCTTAGTCATCTTGCCCATGAGGCATGGTTCACAAGTATCAAATGATTCCTAATCAAGTGATTCCAAAAATCCATCCACATGGAGTTTCTTCATGCGCTTTACACCAATATGACCTAAACGGCAGTGCCACAAATATGTTGCACTATCATTGCATCTTTTGGCATCAATATTATGAATATGTGTATCACTATGATCGAGATTCAATAAACCATTCACCTTGGGTGTATGATCATAGAAGGTTTTATTCATGTAAACAGAACAACCATTATTCTCCGACTTAAATGAATAACCGTATTGCAGTAAACATGATCTAATCATATTCACACTCAATGCAAACACCAAATAACATTTATTCTAGGTTCAATACTACTCCCGAAGGTAGAGGGAGTGTGCGATGGTGATCGTATCTGTTGGAAATATGCCCTAGAGGCAATAATAAATTAGTTATTATTATATTATATTTCATTGTTCATGATAATCGTTTATTATCCATGCTAGAATTGTATTGATAGGAAACTCAGATACATGTGTGGATACATAGACAACACCATGTCCCTAGTAAGCCTCTAGTTGACTAGCTCGTTGATCAATAGATGGTTACAGTTTCCTGACCATGGACATTGGATGTCGTTGATAACGGGATCACATCATTAGGAGAATGATGTGATGGACAAGACCCAATCCTAAGCCTAGCACAAGATCGTGTAGTTCGTTTGCTAAAGCTTTTCTAATGTCAAGTATCATTTCCTTAGACCATGAGATTGTGCAACTCCCGGATACAGTAGGAGTGCTTTGGGTGTGCCAAACGTCACAACGTAACTGGGTGGCTATAAAGGTACACTACAGGTATCTCCGAAAGTGTCTGTTGGGTTAGCACAAATCGAGACTGGGATTTGTCACTCCATGTAAACGGAGAGGTATCTCTGGGCCCACTCGGTAGGACATCATCACAATGTGCACAATGTGATCAAGGAGTTGATCACGGTATGATGTGTTACGGAACGAGTAAAGAGACTTGCTGGTGACGAGATTGAACAAGGTATCGGGATACCGACGATCGAATCTCGGGCAAGTACAATACTGCTGGACAAAGGGAATTGTATACGGGATTGATTGAATCCTCGACATCGTGGTTCATCCGATGAGATCATCGTGGAACATGTGGGAGCCAACATGGATATCCAGATCCCGCTATTAGTTATTGGTCGGAGAGTTTTCTCGGCCATGTCTGCATGACTCCCGAACCCGTAGGGTCTACACACTTAAGGTTCGATGACGCTAGGGTTATAGGGAAAGTATGTACGCGGTTACCGAATGTTGTTCGGAGTCCCGGATGAGATCCCGGACGTCACGAGGAGTTCCAGAATGGTCTGGAGGTAAAGATTGATATATAGGAAGTATGGTTTTGGCCACCGGAAGTGTTCCGGGCATCACCGGTAGTGTACCGGGACCACCGGAGGGGTCCGGGGGTCCATCGGGAGGGGCCACCAGCCCCGGAGGCCTACATGGGCCAATAGTGGGAAGGGACCAGCCCCTATGTGGGCTGGGGCGCCTCCCACCAAGGCCCAAGGCGTCCTCAAGAGGAGAGGGGGCAAACCCTAGGCGCAGATGGGCCCTAAGGCCCACCCTAGGTGCGCCCCCCTCTCTCTCCCCCTTGGCCGCCTCCCAGATGGGATCTGGGGGCTGCCGCCACCCCTAGGGAGGGAACCCTAGGTGGGGGCGCAGCCCCTCCCGTCCCCCTATATATACTTGAGCAAAGGGGCAGCCCAACACGTGATTCAATCTCCCTGTTGGCGCAGCCCTACCCCTCTTCCTCCTCGTCTCTCGTAGTGCTTGGCGAAGCCCTGCTGGAGTCCCGCGCTCCTCCACCACCACCACGCCGTCGTGCTGCTGCTGGATGGAGTCTTCCCGAACCTCTCCTTCTCCCCTTGCTGGATCAAGGCGTAGGAGACGTCACCGGGCTGTACGTGTGTTGAACGCGGAGGTGCCGTCCGTTCGGCACTAGGATCATCGGTGATTTGAATCACGACGAGTACGACTCCATCAACCCCGTTCACTTGAACGCTTCCGCTTAGCGATCTACAAGGGTATGTAGATGCACTCTCCTTCCCCTCATTGCTAGATTACTCCATAGATTGATCTAGGTGATGCGTAGAAAATTTTGAATTTTTGCTACGTTCCCCAACAGTATCAACATTGGAATCACTTCCAACACACATCGTCACTTCGCTCTTAACTAGTGTCTGTTCATTCTGCAACTCCTATTTTGAGTTACCAATCTTAGCAACTAAACCGGTATCAAATACCCAGGGGATACTATGAACACTAGTAAAGTACACATCAATAACATGTATATCAAATATACCTTTGTTCACTTTGCTATCCTTCTTATCTGCCAAGTATTTGGGGTAGTTTCGTTTCCAGTGACCATTCCCTTTGTAGTAGAAGCACTTAGTTTCAGGCTTAGGTCTAGCTTTGGGCTTCTTCACGGGAGTGGCAACTTGCTTGCCATTCTTTTTGAAGTTCCCCTTCTTTCCCTTGCCCTTTTTGTTGAAACTAGTGGTCTTGTTAACCATCAACACTTGATGCTATTTCTTGATTTCTACCTTCACTGATTTTAGCATCGTGAAGAGCTTGGGAATCGTTTTCGTCATCCCTTGCATATTATAGTTCATCACGAAGTTCTAGTAACTTTGTCATAGTGACTAGAGAACTCTATCAATCACTATCTTATCTGGAAGATTAACTCCCACTTGATTCAAGCGATTGTAGTACCCAGACATTCTGAGCACATGCTCACTAGCTGAGCTATTCTCCTCCATCTTGTAGGCAAAGTACTTGTGAGAGGTCTCATATCTCTTAACACGGGCATGAGTCTGAAATATCATTTTCAGCTCTCGAAACATCTCATACACTCCATGGCGTTCAAAACATTTTTGAAGTCCCGGTTCTAAGCCGTAAAGCACGGTGCACTAAAATATCAAGTAGTCATCATATCGAGCTTGTCAAACATTCATAATGTCTGCATTTGCTCCTGCAATAGGTCTGTCACCTAGCGGTGCATCAAGGACATAATTCTTCTATGTAGCAATGAGGATAATCCTCAGATCACGGATGAAGTCCGCATCATTGCTACTATCATCTTTTCAACATAGTTTTTCTCTAGGAACATATCAAAAATAAAATAGGGGAGCTATACGCGAGCTATTGATCTACAACATAGCTATGCAAATACTATTAGGACTAAGTTCATGATAAATTAAGTTCAATTAATCATATTACTTAATAACTCCCACTTAGATAGACATCCCTCGAGTCATATAAATGATCACGTGATCCATATCAACTAAACCATGTCCGATCATCACGTGAGATGGTGTAGTTTTCAATGGTGAGCATCTCTATGTTGATCATATCTACTATATGATTCACGTTCGACCTTTCGGTCTCCAGTGTTCCGAGGCCATGTCTGTACATGCTAGGCTCATCAAGTTTAACCCGAGTATTCCGCATGTGCAAAACTGTCTTGCACCCGTTGTATGTGAATGTAGAGCTTATCACACCCGATCATCACGTGGTGTCTCAACACGACGAACTGTATACCTTGAAATTTTAGTGAGGGATCATCTTATAATGCTACCGTCGTACTAAGAAAAATAAGATGCATAAAAGATAAACATCACATGCAATCAAAATATCTGACATGATATGGCCATCATCATCTTGTGCCTTTGATCTCCATCTCCAAAGCACCGTCATGATTGATAACCCACAAGTATAGGGGATCACAACAGTTTTCGATAAGTAAGAGTGTCGAACCCAACAAGGAGCTAAAGGCAGAACAAATATTCCCTCAAGTTCTATCGACCACCGATACAACTCTACGCATGCTTGACATTCGCTTTATCTAGAACAAGTATGAAACTAGAACTACTTTGTAGGTGTTATGGGATAGGTTTGCAAGAATATAAAGAGCACGTAAATAAAAACTAGGGGCTGCTTTAGGTAAAGAAGCAATAAAGTTAGTATAGCGACTGTGGAAAAGTGGTGGTAGGAGTTACGAAATTGTCCCTAAGCAATTGAATACTTTACTAGACCGATAGCAAGTTTTATGTGGGAGAGGCCACTGCTAGCATGCCATCCCTGACTTGGAATTCTATGCACTTATGATTGGAACTATTAGCAAGCATCCGCAACTACTAATGTTCATTAAGGTAAAGAGCAAGTAAATAAAAAGTAGGGGCTGTTTAGATAAACACACAACTAAGTTAGGTTTAGTAAAGAGCTTGTTGTTACAAGAAAGTTATTTGTCCCTAGGCAATCGATAACTACACCGGTAATCATTATTGCAATTTTATATGAGGGAGAGGCATAAGCTGTAGCGACCCGACCTCAAACGATCAAGTCTCTGTCCTTCAGTGCCATCCCTGGATCGGTAATGCTGACACACACAGTACTCGAGGATTTATAACAGAGTAGCAATCACACACTTATTACATCGAATGTATCGAAAGAGAACTTAATACAATAAATATGGCTTAAGGCCATCTAATATGATAAAAGCCGAAGCTTGGAAGATAAAGTGAGTCCATCAACTCCAACATCATAGTTGAGCTGCATGACAACGACCTAACGAACCTTACTCCTCGTCTGAAAAGTCTGCAACATAATACGTTGCAGCCCGAAAATGGGTCAACACATGGAATATGCTGGCAAAGTAACACAGTAGAGCAAGAACAGAATAATGCTATCACTACATGCATATTTGGCTGGTGGAAAGCTCTATGGTTATAGTTTTGCGAAAAGCCAATTTTTCCCTACAACAAAGGAATAGAATTTTAATTTAACTATCATGGTAGTTGAAACATCATTGAGAAGGTTCCTCCAACTCAATTCTAATTAAGGTAATTATCAACCCAACAATATTAATTTAGAGTGATGAGATACTTAAGATACTCCAAGTACTAGATACTCAAGATTGTCCATAACCAGGGACATGGCTAACCATGATTAGTTTGTACACTCTGCAGAGGTTTGCGCACTTTTCTCCACAAGACTCGATCGCCTCCGTTAAATTTCTCGCACTACATGATGTTTGAGAAACGGATGACTGAGACACAGTCTTTCAGAAACATTAACTCTCTACTCCGGGCAGACCATACCAAACCTATAACCCACTACCTGCTGATCCACCTCTTCAAGAGCTTCACGTAACTTACTCAATTATGCTAGAGCCCATAATAGCTTGTGGCTGCACACGGAAGTTTCTAGCATGAATAATCTCAGTTCCCTTTGAGCCTGGGTGGCGGTCCATAGGAAGTTCACATGGGTACTCCGAGATTTCCAAAAATACAGGCAACACTGGGTACTCCAGGTGCCTCAATCCACCCAGATGTGTATTTAAGTTGCCACCTTAAGTTGAACCATTAATTAACAATCTCACATCTGTCATGGATTTCACTCTCCCAAACCACGTCTACGAGCATAGCCTAGCAATATAAGCAACGTGTAGAAGTAACTCCCAAGGGTTTGAATGTAACAGGGCAATAGGTTCTACCTCATCAACTACTTCCCAACCCACATGTTAATGACATCCTAACCATGCAATGTTTGAGGATTGGAACTAATGCATAGAAACTGGGTGATAAAGGGGTATGATCAAAGTGTTACTTGCCTTGCCGACGATCCGCGTAACCTAGAGACTCCAAATAACATGCTTCGCACTCCGGGAATTCTATCGCAAACAAACAATAGCATACATAAGCAATCAAACAAAGAAGCACGGGTAAAACTCAAATAAGAAGATCTAACCAGAAAGTTCAACTTAAGAACTTCGGTTTGCAAAAAGAATCAAATCAAACGGAGCAACGAAACTCAAACGGCGAAAGAAACAAGATCCATTTACTAATCTAGACCTAGGTCAAATTTTACAGTAGTAAAAACTTGTTCAAGTTGGTTAAGCGGAAAGAGGGTCTCAAGAAGAAGATCTAGGCGCTTGAATCGCCTGATTCCGACTATCGAGCGAAAAGATAAACTAGAACGAAAATCGGATCAGAAATCGCGATCAGAAATAACCGTGGAAAAATCCGATAAAAGAAAACTGACGAACAGGCTAACGAACAAGCGTTCGTTGTCTGTAACTAACGAGCGAAAACCATTCGTTAAACGAACGTATGAACGAACGTCCGTTAAAAAGAAAAACCGGCGAACCAAAAACAACTAGGGTTTTCTTTTAAAAAAACTGATCGTTTTTTTTTAAACCGGCAACTACCTCGTCGGTCCGGCAAGGCGGCGGCGGTGGCACGGCGCGGCAGCGGCAGGCGGCGGCAGCTTGGGCAGCGGCTGCGGGGCAAGGCGGGGCGGCGGCAGTGGGTGGTGGTGGCGGCGGGGGAGGGAGGGTATATAAGAAGGGGGGTGTGCCTTGGGGAGGGGGCAAAGGCGGCGGGGAGGAGTCCTAGCCGGACTCCTCGAGTCGGGCGGCGGTGGCGTGGCCGGTCTCCTGGAAGGAGATGGCGTGCGGGAGGGGACGGGCCGGCGGCTGGGCTTCGGTCGAGTTAGTCTGCGCACTTTTTTTTATAATAATTCCACGGAAACTAAAAAAATCCTAGAAAATAAAATAAAAATCTAGAAATGCCAAAACAAATTTTCACCGTCTAAATAAAATATTTAGAACGAGATGAATATTTTCTTGGCCCTAAAATGCAATTTTGAAAATGTGCAATTTTTCTAATGCAAACAAAATTGCAAATAAAATCCAAATAAAACAAACATTTGAATTTAATATTTCCCCCCAATATTTCAATTATTTTGGAGAAGTCATATTATCTCCTCTCATATATTTTTAATATGAAATATTTTCGGAGAGAAAAATAATTAAAACCAAAAATCCTCGTTTCAAAATTTGATAAAATCAAATTTGAAAAGCGGGGAAATCCCCAGCTCTCTCCGAGGGTCCTTGAGTTGCTTAGGATTTCGAGGATCGCGTGACGAAATGCAATAAAATATGATATGCAAGAATGATCTATGTATAACATTCCAAATTGAAAATTTGGGATGTTACAAACCTACCCCCTTAAGATGAATCTCGCCCTTGAGATTCGGGTTGGCTAGAAAATAGGTGTGGGTGGTCTTTGCGGAGATCATCCTCTCGTTCCCATGTGGCATCGTCCTCGGTATGGTGGGTCCACTGAACTTTGCAAAACTTAATAACCTTGCCGCGGGTGACTCGACTAGCAAACTCTAAAATCTTGACTGGCTTCTCCTCATAAGTCAAGTCATTGTCCAACTGAATCGCCTCCAAGGACACGGTATCTCTTAGCGGTATGTCGGCCATCTCAGCATGGCCCTTCTTCAACTGGGAAACATGAAACACATCGTGAACTCCTGACAGTCCTTCAAGTAACTCCAACTTGTAGGCAACTTCTCCCATCCGTTCCAAAACACGATACAGTCCTACAAATCTCGGGGCTAACTTTACCTTAACTCCAAAAAGTTTCACTCCTTGCAAAGGTGATACTCACAGATATGCTCTATCTCCAATTTCATAGGTTACCTCCTTGCGTTTCGAATCTGCATAACTCTTCTGTCTGGACTGAGCTATCTTCAGTCTATCTCGAATCAGTTTAACCTTCTCCTCAGACTCTTTGATCAAGTCTGGTCCAAACAACTGTCGGTCTCCAACTTCATCCCACATCAACGGTGTTCTGCACCTTCGGCCATACATGGCTTCAAACAGTGCCATCTTCAAACTGGCTTGGTAACTATTGTTGTATGAGAACTCTGCGTAAGGCAAATTTTCATCCCAACTAGACCTATAATCTAGGGCACAGGCTCTCAACATATCCTCCAGAATCTGGTTGACTCTCTCGGTCTGTCCATCCGTCTGCGGGTGAAAAGCTGTACTGAACTCCAATCTCGTTCCTAAGGTCTGGTGTAACTGATGCCAAAACTTTGAAGTAAACTGTGTTCCTCTATTCGATACGATGGTCCTCGGAACTCCATGCAGACATATGATCCTGGTCATATATATCTTGGCCAATTTTGCACTGGTATAACTTGTTTTCACTGGGATAAAGTGTGCCACTTTGGTCAAACGGTCAAATACTACCCATATAGATTCATATCCTGATTTGGTCCTGGGTAATCCGGTGATAAAATCCATGTCAAGTTTATCCCACTTCCATTCGGGTATAGGCATAGGCTGTAGCAATCCTGCTAGCTTTTGATGCTCTGCCTTCACTCTCTGACATACATCACATACGACCACATACTCGGCGATATCCTTCTTCATCCTTGTCCACCAGAAACGTTCCTTCAAATCCAAATACATCTTGGTGTTTCCAGGGTGTATCGAGTATGGTGAGTCATGAGCCTCCTGAAGCATTAACTTCCCGATCTCTGTGTTATTGGGCACATAAACACGGTCCTCAAACCATAAGGTGTCGTGTTCATCCTCACGAAAACCTTTGGCCTTTCCTTTGCTCATTTTCTCCTTTATCTCGGCAATCTCTTTGTCATCCTCCCAAGCTTCTCGAATCTTTCCTAAAAATGTAGAGCGAACCTCCATTGTTACAACAAATCCTCTAGGAACAATCTCCAAACGTAGTTCCCGGAGATCCTCTGCTAACTCCTTCGGCAATCCCGTGATCTCTAGGGTATTAGCATAACTCTTTCGGCTCAAAGCGTTTGCTACGACATTGGCCTTTCCTGGATGATAGTGAAGCTTCATGTCATAATCCTTTATAAGCTCCAACCATCTTCTCTGCCTAAGGTTCAGTTCCTTCTGGGTGAAAATGTACTTGAAACTCTTATGATCCGTGTACACATCACAATGATTTCCAATAAGGTAATGTCTCCAAGTCTTCAATGCATGAACTATGGCTGCTAGCTCCAAATCATGCGTGGCATAATTTAACTCGTGCGGTTTTAGTTGTCGTGAGGCATACGAAACAACTCTTCCGTCCTGCACAAGCACGCTTCCAAGTCCTAAGCGAGAGGCGTCGCAATACACTTGGAAATCCTTACGTATATCTGGCAGTGTCAGCACTGGGGCTATAGTCAAACATTTCTTCAACTCCTGGAAACTTGCCTCGCAATCTTCCGTCCATTTAAACTTGGTATCCTTCTTCAATAACTCCGTCATTGGCTTCGCGATCTTGGAAAAATTCTCAATGTATCTCGAGTAGTATCCCGCGAGTCCAAGAAAACTTCGGATCTCTCTAACTGAAGTGGGTGCCAACCATTCCGTGACTGACTGAACCTTGGTGGGATCTACTGCTATACCTTCTCCTGATATAACATGTCCAAGGAATCCGACTTCTTTCAACCAAAACTCGCATTTGCTGAACTTGGCATACAGCTGATGTTCCCTGAGTTTCTCGAGAACTAAATGCAAATGCTCCTTGTGTTCCTCTTCATTCTTCGAATATACCATTATATCATCAATGAACACCACAACAAACTTATCCAAATATTCCATGAATACTTTGTTCATCATGCTCATGAAATAGGCAGGGGCGTTAGTCAGTCCGAATGACATGACCGTATATTCGTATAACCCGTACCGTGCGGTGAAGGCTGTCTTTGGTATATCCTTCTCTCGTATCTTCAACTGATGATATCCTGATCGCAGATCGATCTTCGAAAACACCTTAGCTCCTTGTAGCTGGTCAAACAGATCATTGATCATCGGCAATGGGTACTTGTTCTTAATCGTCACTTCATTCAAGGCTCGATAATCAACAACCATTCTTAGGGATTTATCCTTCTTCTCGACCAAAAGCACTGGGGCTCCCCATGGTGATGTACTCCGTCGAATGTAACCTTTCTCCAATAACTCCTTGATTTGTTTCTTAATCTCCTCCAGATCATTCGCGGGCATCCTATAGGGTCTCTTGGATATTGGCCCTGTGCCTGGAAATAGCTCTATCAAAAACTCAATATCTCGGTCCAGTGGCATACCTGGTAACTCCTCTGGGAAAACATCCGGGCAATCCTTTACTACAGGCACTTCTTCCTGAACAACTCCCGTGAGGGTATTTACTTGGCTACTTCTTGGCGCATGCCTAGATATATACTTGATCCTTTTTCCCTCCGGGGTGATGAGACAAATTGACTTACTAACATAGTTAATGCTTCCTCCGTACTTTGACATCCAGTCCATTCCTAATATCACATCCAACCCTTGTGACTCCAAGATAATTAGGTCGGACGGAAAAACATGGTTGCCAATGGTTAAGGATATCTGGTCACACCATCGACTAGCCATATACTCTGCTCCAGGTGAGCTTACTAACAGAGGGGTCCTAAGGGTTTGGGTCGGTAGTTTAAACTTATCCATGAATTCCCTTGATATGTATGAATGCGATGCACCAGTATCAAAAAGAACAAGAGCGGTAAATGACTTAACCAAAAACTTACCTATAACCGCATCTGGCTGCTCTTCAACCTCCTCCACGTTAACGTGGTTCACTTGTCCTTTGTTGAATGGATTGGGCTTCTTCCCAGCGCTCCCATTTCCGTTTCCATTCTTCCCTTCAGGGCACTCCGTGGCATAGTGTCCAGTCTTCCCGCACTTGAAACAAGTAACATGTCTTAGGTCTCTCTTGGTGGGTGTGGCTGTATTGGGGCCGTTCTGATTGTTGCTTGCTCCATTCCCATTCCCATTCCTAGGGTGTAACACCCCGGATGTAACTTTCCCAATTTGTACTCCAACTCTTGCCGTTTCCGGCGTTAAGTTATATTTATTTCCTCGGGTTCGGGTCTTTGTCTCCGTGTGTTGTTATCGTTGTCATGCATCTCATATCATGTCATCATGTGCATTGCATTTGCATACGTGTTCGTCTCATGCATTCGAGCATTTTCCCCGTTGTCCGTTTTGCATTCCAGCGCTTCGTTCTCCTCCGGTGGTCATTTCTAGCTTTCTACCGTGTGTGGGGATTAAACATTTCCGGATTGGACCGAGACTTGCCAAGCGGCCTTGGTTTACTACCGGTAGACCGCCTGTCAAGTTTCATACCATTTGGACTTCGTTTGGTACTCCAACGGTTAACCGAGGGACCGAAAAGGCCTCGTGTGTGTTGCAGTCCAACACCCCTCCAATTTGGCCCAAAACCCACCTAACTCTGCTCCATCATCTAGAGCGTTCGATCACGATCGCGTGGCCGAAAACCGCACCTCATTTGGACTCTCCTAGCTCCTCCTATGCCTATATAAAGACCCCTTCCCCGAAATCCGGATCCCTTCTCCCCGAAACCCTAAATCCCAGATCCGCGCCGGCCGGACACGTCTGCCCCGGCCGGACGCGTCCGCTCCACCGCCCGCAGCCAGTGGCAGCACGCCACGTGGCCGCCCCACCACCGCCGCCGCCGCAGCCCGCTCGGGCCCGGGGCAGGCCTTCCCGGCCCAGCCGCCCCGCGCCCGCCGCCTCCCGCCGCCTGCCGCACTCCGTCGCCTCCGCCGCGCGCCGCCGTGCCGCGCCGCCCTGCTCCGGTGGTCGCCGCCACCTCGCCGAGCCTGCCGGCCCCCGCCGCCCGCTCCGCCGCGGCCGGGACGCCGCGCCGCACCTCGCCTCGGTCGCCCCGCCGCCTCCTCGCAGCCCTCGTCGCCGGCAAGGCCGCCCGGCGAGCCCCCCTCCGTCCGGCAAGCTCCCGTCGCCGGGGAATGACGGACCCGGCGAGCTAAAGTGCAGATCCGGTGATCTCCTCGATTTCCGCGCCGGGTCAAACCCTAATCCGGAGGTTGAATTTTTCCTAAGTCCCGAAATTCCAGATCCATGTGCCCTTCTTCCTAGCCTCGTAACTTTGCATCCGTAGCTCCGATTCATGCGTATAGCATATCAAAATGTTCATACCAGAGAGTACATCATTTCACTCCAGTGCATCATTTTCATTTGAGCTCATATTGATGCCCGAAATGCTGTTAGAAGAGGGCTACTTGAGTTATTTGTCAGATCTGCTAATCCGTTTTAGTTTTTTGTCATTTTTGCCATGATTAATGTGTGCATGATATGCCATGATGCTCTACATGTGTTTTGTTAAGGGTTTTGCCATCTTTCCAGAAGTTCAACCCATATATTTTTGTGATGTGTGAGGTGTCTTGTGCAAGCTTGCAAAGTGGTGCACTCGGTAATTCTGTTTTCAGGGACTTAGCAATTTCACTAAGTCCTGGAGCTGTTCATCTCATGATGCCATAAGTTCATCTTGTTTCCTAGCGATCCGTGCCTCTTTTGAGGATGATCAGTAAGGATGTTTTGTTAATATTGTAGTGCTCTATCCATCCATGTCTTTGTTTGCAATTATGGAGCACCCTAACTTGAGTCAATCGAGCTCTACTTTTGCTACTTTGTGAATCGGGGCAGATTGTCAACTTGTTTGCAATTTTGCCGATGATGTTGTAGTTGATCCGTGCATGCTATGCTATTGTTCTTGCCATGTATAGCTTGAATTTTGTGCCTTCTTGATGGGTGTATGCTTGTCTTGCCATGACTTGCACCGTAGTGAGTGCATCGAGCTCGTAAACATGCCTACTTGAGTTATATTTCAGCATGTGCCAGTTTTTCACTAAGTCTGAAAACTGATTATGTTTTTGCTATGTTCACATGCTTGCAATTCTATTTTCTAATCCCTTTTGGCTCAAGGTCACTAAGGGACTTTTGTTAAGCTCTTTGAGTAGCTCCATGCCATGCTTTACTTTGCCATGTTCAGTTCCTGTAGCATGTAGTTTTGTTGCTCTGAAGAGGGCTACCTGATCTGAATTTCCAGACAAGTGCTAATTTCACTAAGTCTGAGATTTGTTTGCCATATGCATTTTTGCCATGCTTGTTTGAACCTGTTAATGGATGAATTGGCCGTAGCTTAGTGCTAAAATTTTGTTAAGCATCTTGTGTGCATCCCTGCCATGTATTTTGTTGTCATGTTTGGGTGCTGTAGCATGTTCATCTCATTGCATTTAGATGCCTACTTGCTGTAAATCGCAGACCGGTGTCATTTATGAATCGCTTGCCATTTCCAAACCGTAACTCCGATTCCGGCGTTCTTTATATCGTTTTCAAGCGATTTCATCTCATCTTTCCAGTGGCACACTTGGATTTCCAAGTTGAGGCCAGGTTCTTACATATCCTGTCATATCTTGCATTTCGCATCCCGCATCGCATCCCGCATAGCATATCATCTTTGCATTGTGTTGTTTGAGTTTGCACATGGTTGATTGTATCCTTGTTGCTTGTTTGTCTTGTTTGGGTAGAGCCAGTAGACGAGTTCGCTAACGAGGAGCCCGTTGTGTTTGCTTTTGAGGATCCAGTTAACTCTCACAACTGTGCAGGCAAGTTGACCATACCCTCGAAATCACTTCTATCTTTGCTTTCTTAGTTGCTCGCTCTTTTGCTATGCCAATGCTACGATGCCTACCATTTGCTTGCAAGCCTCCCAAATTTCCATGTCAAACCTCTAACCCACCTTGTCCTAGCAAACCGTTGATTGGCTATGTTACCGCTTTGCTCAGCCCCTCTTATAGCGTTGTTAGTTGCAGGTGAAGATTGGAGGCCGTTCCTTGTTGGAACATTTATTTACTTGTTGGGATATCATTATATTATCTTGTTATCTTAATACATCTATATACTTGGTAAAGGGTGGAAGGCTCGGCCTCCCGCCTAGTGTTTTGTTCCACTCTTGCCGCCCTAGTTTCTATCATATCGGTGTTATGTTCCCGGATTTTGCGTTCCTTACGCGGTTGGGTTATAATGGGAACCCCTTGATAGTTCGCCTTGATTAAAGCTTTTCCAGCAATGCCCAACCTTGGTTTTACCATTCGCCACCTAGCCTTTTCTTTCCCTTGGGTTCTGCAGACTCAAGGGTCATCATTATTTTACCCCCCCCCCCGGGCCAGTGCTCCTCTGAGTGTTGGTCCAAACTAGAGCCCCTTGCAGCGCCACCTCGGGGAAACTCGAGGGCTGGTTTTAGTTGTACGGATTGCTTATCTGAGTGTGCCCTGAGAAAGAGATATGTGCAGCTCCTATCGGGATTTGTCGGTACATTCCGGTGGTGTTGCTGGTCTTGTTTTAACCTGTCGAAGTGTCTTGAATTACCGAGATACCGAGTCTGATCAGAACGTCTTGGGAGGAGGTCTATTCCTTCGTTGACCGTGAGAGCTTGTCATGGGCTAAGTTGGGACTCCCCTACAGGGATTGAACTTTCGAAAGCCGTGCCCGCAGTTATGGGCAGATGGGAATTTGTTAATGTCCGGTTGTAGATAACTTGAACCTTAATTTAATTAAAATGAATCAACTGAGTGTGTTACCGTGATGGCCTCTTCTCGGCGGAGTCCGGGAAGTGGACACGGTGTTGGAGTAATGTTTGCGCAGGTGGTTCTCTAGTTTCTCGCTCGCGCCTTGCCTCCTCTTCTCGCTCTCTTTTGCGAATAAGTTAGCCACCATACTTGCTAGTCGCTTGCTGTAGCTCCACTCATATTTACCTTGCCATACCTATAAGCTTAAATAGTCTTGATCGCGAGGGTGCGATATTGCTGAGTCCCTGTGGCTCACAGATTACTATTACACCAGATGCAGGGCCTGATGATTCCGCTCCAGGAGACGCGTATGAGCTCAAGTGGGAGTTCGACGAAGACTCTCAACGTTACTATGTTTCTTTTCCCGATGATCAGTAGTGGTGCCCAGTTGGGGGTGATTGGGACCGTTGTCGCATGTTGGGTTCTCTTTTATTTTGGCGCCGTAGTCGGGCCATGAGTGTTTGGATGATGTAATGTTATTTATGTACTTGATTGACGTGGCGAGTGTAAGCCAACTATGTTATCTCCCCTTTATTATGCATATTACATGGGATGTTGTGAAGATTGCCTAACTTGCGACATATGCCTTCAATGCGATTATGCCTCTAAGTCGTGCCCCGACACGTGGGAGATATAGTCGCATCGAGGGTGTTAGAAGTTGGTAATCAGAGCCTTCCCTGACCTTAGGAGCCCCATTGCTTGATCGTTTCTAGTGGCCGAGTTGTGTCTAGAAAAATGTTTTGAGTCATTTAGGAATTATATATCGGAGAGTTTAGGAATTCTTTTTACTTCCCAGTCTGCTCATCGCTCTGGTAAGGCATCTTGACGTAGAGTTTTGACTCTTCTCTTCTCAAAGTTCACTAATTTTTTTTAGGATCACGCGGGTATCTTGGAATCGTTCCGATGGTTTTATGATGAGAACATTGTCTTGGTGCCTCCTGTCAGGGGTTTAGTGGAAGTGTCCCGGGGAGTTGAGCTCTGAGGTGTTGTCATCATAATTTTATCGTTGCAGTTCTGGAATACCTGAGTTTAGTACACCGACATCGAAAATCTCTTTTATGCAGTTCGTTGGTGAGATAACCTCGACGCCACCCAGTACTGGGGCGGGAGTTCGGGAGTATCGTCATAACTTGTATAACGGATGCTTTTCGAAGGTTGAGGTAGATGGTTTCCGAAGGTTTCTTGGTTATGTGTTGAATGGATACAGCTGGATGTAGGATTTGCTAGTTTGGGTGAGATATTATGCTTCCCCTGTATCCCCAACACCTGATTGCATAACCGGAAAGGTTCGGGAGTTTCATAGGTGGGAATTCTAGTAGCTCTAGTTCTTCTTCCACGGATATTGGTTTGAGATTGGGATTTCTTACCGATTATTCGTTCTTGATCCGTACCTTGTTGATTTATTTCTCTACCTTAATTCTACGTGGCTTCTCAATTTATGGATATGTGACCATTTCAAGAGAAATGCATTCGTTCATTTTGTTCAGATGTGAAGACTATATGTTGCAATTTTCATTCCGTTGGATTCAGCTTCAATATTTGTCTGTCAATGTGCTAATGGTGGTCAACCTCTTCAGGATGGCTCCTCCAACGCGCACGACTCCGAATCCTAATCCGCCACCACCTCCACCTCCTCCAGAGGCATGGCAAGCTATGATGGCCGCAACCAATGCAAACACACAGTTGATCATGCAAATTCTCTAAGAGTGCAATCAAGGCAACCAAGGGAATCAAGGCAGCAATCAGAATCACTTTGCTTCACTCAACCAGTTCCTTGCTAACGGGCCAAAGACTTTCAGCAATTGTGTTGAGGAAACCGATGCTGACGATTGGCTTGTGGATATGTGCAAGCATTTCGAGTGCAGTAACGTCAGGCCTGAGGACTTTATTAAGTTCGCTTCCTTCCAACTCAAAGATCAAGCTGCAGAATGGTTCCAGCAGTACAAGGACTCCAGAGGTGGACGTGTTATCACTTAGGATGATTTCCGTCGAGATTTCCGAGCTCATCATATTCCCCAAAGCGTGGTTGAAAGCAAGCGTGAGGAATTCCGCAATCTGAAGCAAGGCTCTTTGTCTGTCTATGACTACAACAAGTTGTTTCAGAAGCTCGCCCGCTTTGCCAAGCAGGACGTCCCTGATGAGAATAGCATGATATACCAGTTCAGGGGTGGTCTCAGAGAAGATATTCAGCTAGCTCTTGTTCTCTTCGAGCCCTTGAGATACGATGAGTTCTACAACATGGCACTGAAGCAAGAGGCTGCTTAGTTGAGGTGTGATGCTTCCAAGAAGCGAGCCAGAGATGTTACTCCTTCTTCCTCTACTCAAGTGGCCAAGCAGCAGAAGTTTTGGCTTCCTCCTCCTCCGTTCCGTCAGCCGTATCAGCAGAAGAGCAAAGGTGGCAGTGGTTCTTCCCACCCACCCAACCCTGGCTTTCAGAACAAGACTTCGTCTCAAGCTCCAAGATCGAGTGCTCCGTACCACCATCCGCTTTCAGAGGTCACGTGCAACAAGTGCCAACAGAAGGGTCACTATGCCAACAAGTGTTTCAACCAGAGGCGTCTTCCTCCTTCTCCTCCTGTCAGATCGGCAAGTACAACTGTGGTCAAGCATAACCCCAAGTACGCCAAGGTCAATTTGATGAATGCAGCTCAGGCAGAGGACTCGTCAGATGTGATCATGGGAACACCCCGGATGTAACTTTCCCAATTTGTACTCCAACTCTTGCCATTTCCGGCGTTAAGTTATATTTATTTCCTCGGGTTCGGGTCTTTGTCTCCGTGTGTTGTTATCATCAGATTCGAATCCGTGAGCAAGATATTCCCAAGACGGCTTTCAGGACAAGCTTTGGTTCATATGAATACACTGTCATGTCTTTTGGCCTCGTCAACGCTCCTCCGACATTCTCTCGCATGATGAACTTCATCTTCAACGCCTACACCAATGACTTCGTTTTGGTCTATCTCGACGACATTCTGGTTTTCTCCAAGAGAAGGAAGATCATGCCAAGCACTTACGTTTGGTTCTTGATAAGCTCAGGGAACATCAGTTCTACACCAAGTTCTCCAAGTGTGAATTTTGGCTCGATGAGGTTCTTTATCTTGGTCATATCATCTCTGCCAAGGGCATTGCCGTGAATCCTGAGAAGGTGTCTGCAATTGTGAATTGGGAACCTCCTCAGAACGTGAAGCAACTCCGTAGCTTCCTCGGTCTCGCAAGCTATTGCCGAAGATTCGTTAAAAACTTTTCTAAGATCGCGAAGCCTCTCTCTAATCTTCTTCAGAAGCACGTCAAGTACGTTTGGTCTCCGGAGTGTGACATTGCTTTCAACACTTTGAAAGAGAAATTGATCACTGCTCCAGTTCTCACTCCGCCTGATGAATCCAAGCCGTACGAGGTCTTTTGTGATGCCTCTCTCCAAGGTCTTGGCGTAGTATTGATGCAAGAGAAGAAAGTTGTTGCTTATACATCTCGCCAGTTGAAGCCTAATGAGAAGAACTACCCCACTCATGATCTCGAGTTGGCGGCAGTGGTGCATGCTCTTTTGACTTGGAGACATCTTCTATTGGGAAGAAAAGTGGACATTTTCACTGATCACAAGAGTCTCAAGTACATCTTCACTCAGCCTAATCTCAACCTCAGGCAGACTCGATGGGTCGAAATGATTCAAGAGTATAATCCGAGTATTGAGTATAATCCAGGCAAGGCCAATGTGATTGCTGACGCATTGAGCAGAAAAGCTTACTGCAACAGTCTGATTCTCAAGCCTTATCAACCCGAGCTTTGTGAAGCTTTCCGTAAACTTAACCTGCAAGTTGTTCCTCAGGGTTTCCTCGCCAACCTTCTAGTCTCTCCTACCTTGGAAGACCAGATTCGCCAAGCCCAGCTTCTTGATGCTATGGTGAAAAAGGTGAACTTTGGGATTGCCAGGAGCCAGTCCAAGTACAAGTGCTACCGCCTTGATGACAAGGACACTCTCTTCTTCGAGGATCGTATTGTTGTACCCAAAGGTGACCTTCGTAAAGTGATCATGAACGAGGCTCACAATTCGCTCCTCTCCATCCACCCTGGGAGCACGAAGATGTATCAGGACCTCAAGCAAGCTTATTGGTGGACTCGAATGAAGCGCGAGATCACTCAATTCGTGAATGAATGTGATGTCTGCAGAAGAGTGAAGGCAGAACACCAAAGACCAGCTGGTCTCCTCCAACCTCTTGCCATTCCAGAATGGAAGTTTGACCACATTCAAATGGACTTCGTGACTGGGTTTCCAAAGTCCAAGCGTGGCAATGATGCTATATTCGTTGTCATCGACAAACTCACCAAAGTGGCTCACTTTCTGCCTATCAAAGAGTCAATCACTGCAGCTCAATTGGCGGAACTCTATACCTCTCGTATTGTCTCTCTGCACGGTATTCCATAAGTGATCTCTTCAGACCGTGGCAACGTCTTTACCTCGAGGTTTTGGGATTCTTTTCAGAAGGCCATGGGCACCAACATCCGCTTCAGCACAACTTTCCATCCTCAATCAAACGGTCAAGTCGAGCGTGTCAACCAGATTCTTGAAGATATGCTCAGGGCTTGTGTGATGTCTTTTGGCATGAAGTGGGAGGATTGTCTTCCTTATGCTGAATTCTCCTACAACAACAGTTTTCAAGCAAGTTCGGGCAAGGCCCCATTTGAAATTCTGTATGGCAGGAAGTGCCGTACCCCTCTCAACTGGTCTGAAACCGGTGAACGTCAGCTTTTGGGTAATGACTTAATCACAGAGGCAGAAGAAATGTGCAAAGTCATTCGAGATAACCTCAAAGCAGCCCAATCCCGTCAGAAGAGCTACTATGATAGTAAGCACCGTGATTTGGAGTTCGAGATCGGAGATCATGTTTACCTCCGTGTCTCTCCTATGAAAGGTACTCGTCGCTTCGGTATCAAAGGGAAGCTTGCGCCCAGATACGTGGGACCTTTCAAGATTGTCAGCAAGAGAGGCGACCTCGCCTATCAACTCGAGCTTCCTTCAAACTTTGCAAATGTTCATGACGTGTTCCATGTCTCTCAGCTTCGAAAGTGCTTCAAGACTCCTGACCGCACCATCAACTTCGAGGACATTGAGCTCCAAGAAGATCTCTCTTATCGTGAGCGCCCAGTTGCTATTTTTGAAGAGACTGAACGCAAGACTCGCAACAAGTCAATCAAATTTCTCAAAGTCAAGTGGTCACACCATTCCGACCGTGAAGCTACCTGGGAACGTGAGGATCACCTCTGTCCTGAGTACCCAGCGTTCTTTCAGTCCTAGATCTCGGGACAAGATCTTTTCGTAGTGGTGGAGTGTTGTAACACCCCGGATGTAACTTTCCCAATTTGTACTCCAACTCTTGCCGTTTCCGGCGTTAAGTTATATTTATTTCCTCGGGTTCGGGTCTTTGTCTCCGTGTGTTGTTATCGTTGTCATGCATCTCATATCATGTCATCATGTGCATTGCATTTGCATACGTGTTAGTCTCATGCATTCGAGCATTTTCCCCGTTGTCCGTTTTGCATTCCGGCGCTTCGTTCTCCCCCGGTGATCATTTCTAGCTTTCTTCCGTGTGTGGGGATTAAACATTTCCGGATTGGACCGAGACTTTCCAAGCGGCCTTGGTTTACTACCGGTAGACCGCCTGTCAAGTTTCGTACCATTTGGACTTCGTTTGGTACTCCAACGGTTAACCGAGGGACCAAAAAGGCCTCGTGTGTGTTGCAGCCCAACACCCCTCCAATTTGGCCCAAAGCCCACCTAACTCTACTCCATCATCTAGAGCGATTGATCACGATTGCGTGGCCGAAAATCGCACCTCATTTGGACTCTCCTAGCTCCTCCTATGCCTATATAAAGACCCCTTCCCCGAAATCCGGATCCCCTCTCCCCGAAACCCTAAATCCCAGATCCGCGCCGGCCGGACATGTCCGCCCCGGCCGGACGCGTCCGCTCCACCGCCCGCAGCCAATGGCAGCGCGCCACGTGGCCGCCCCACCACTGCTGCCGCCGTAGCCC
>NC_041380.1:236548431-236552828 GCF_002162155.2 Triticum dicoccoides | reverse complement strand
GGTGGTCGCCGCCACCTCGCCGAGCCTGCCGGCCCCCGCCGCCCGCTCCGCCGCGGCCGGGACGCCGCGCCGCACCTCGCCGCGGTCGCCCCGCCGCCTCCTCGCAGCCCTCGTCGCCGGTAAGGCCGCCCCGGCGAGCCCCCCTCCATCCGGCAAGGTCCTGTCGCCGGGGAACAACGGATCCGGCGAGCTACAGTGCAGATCCGACGAGCTCCTCGATTTCCGCGCCGGGTCAAACCCTAATCCGGAGGTTGAATTTTTCCTAAGTCCCGAAATTCCAGATCCATGTGCCCTTTTTCCTAGCCCCGTAACTTTGCATTCGTAACTCCGATTCATGCATATAGCATATTAAAATGTTCATCTTAGAGAGTATATCATTTCATTCCATTGCATCATTTTCATTTGAGCTCATCTTGATGCCCGAAATGCTGTTAGAAGGGGGCTACTTGAGTTATTTGTCAGATCTGCTAATCCGTTTTAGGTTTTTGTCATTTTTGCCATGATTAATGTGTGCATGATATGCCATGATGCTCTACATGTGTTTTGTTAAGGGTTTTGCCATATTTCCAGAGGTGCAACCCATGTATTTTTGTGATGTGTGAGGTGTCTTGTGCAAGCTTGCAAAGTGGTGCACTCGGTAATTCTGTTTTCAGGGACTTAGCAATTTCACTAAGTCCTGGAGCTGTTCATCTCATGATGCCATATGTTCATCTTGTTTCCTAGCGATCCGTGCCTCTTTTGAGGATGATCAGTAAGGATATTTTGTTAACATTGTAGTGCTCTATTCATCCATGTCTTTGCAATTATGGAGCACCCTAGCTTGAGTCAATCGAGCTCTACTTTTGCTACTTTGTGAATCGGGGCAGATTGTCAACTTGTTTGCAATTTTGCCGATGATGTTGTAGTTGATCCGTGCACGCTATGCTATTGTTCTTGCCATGTATAGCTTGAATTTTGCGCCTTCTTGATGGGTGTATGCTTGTCTTGCCATGACTTGCACCGTAGTGAGTGCATCGAGCTCGTAAACATGCCTACTTGAGTTATATTTTAACATGTGCCAGTTTTTCACTAAGTCTGAAAACTGATTATGTTTTTGCTATGTTCACATGCTTGCAATTGTATTTTTTGATCCCTTTTGGCTCAAGGTCACTAAGGGACTTTTGTTAAGCTCTTTGAGTAGCTCCATGCTATGCTTTACTTTGCCATGTTCAGTTTTTGTAGCATGTAGTTTTGTTGCTCCGAAGAGGGCTACCTGATCTGAAATTCCAGACAAGTGCTAATTTCACTAAGTCTGAGATTTGTTTGCCATATGCATTTTTGCCATGCTTGTTTGAACCTGTTAATGGATGAATTGGCGGTAGCTCAGTGCTAGACTTTTGTTAAGCATCTTGTGTGCATCCCTGCCATGTATTTTGTTGTCATGTTTGGGTGCTGTAGCATGTTCATCTCATTGCATTTAGATGCCTACTTGCTGTAAATCGCAGACCGGTGTCATTTATGAATCGCTTGCCATTTCCAAACCGTAACTCCGATTCCGGCGTTCTTTATATCGTTTTCAAGCGATTTCATCTCAACTTTCTAGTGGAACACTTGGATTTCCATGTTGAGGCCAGGTTCTTGCATATCCTGTCATATCTTGCATTTCGCATCCCGCATCGCATCCCGCATAGCATATCATCTTTGCATTGCGTTGTTTGAGTTTGCATGTGGTTGATTGTATCCTTGTTGCTTGTTTTTCTTGTTTGGGTAGAGCCGGGAGACGAGTTCGCTAACGAGGATCCCGTTGAGTTTGCTTTCGAGGATCCAGTCAACTCTCACAACTATGCAGGCAAGATGACCATACCCTCGAAATCACTTCTATCTTTGCTTGCTTAGTTGCTCGCTCTTTTGCTATGCCAATGCTACGATGCCTACCATTTGCTTGCAAGCCTCCCAAATTGCCATGTCAAACCTCTAACCCACCTTGTCCTAGCAAACTGTTGATTGGCTATGTTACCGCTTTGCTCAGCCCCTCTTATAGCGTTGTTAGTTGCAGGTGAAGATTGGAGGCCGTTCCTTGTTGGAACATTTATTTACTTGTTGGGATATCATTATATTATCTTGTTATCTTAATACATCTATATACTTGGTAAAGGGTGGAAGGTTCGGCCTCTCGCCTAGTGTTTTGTTCCACTCTTGCCGCCCTAGTTTCCATCATATCGGTGTTATGTTCCCGGATTTTGCGTTCCTTACGCGGTTGGGTTATAATGGGAACCCCTTGATAGTTCTCCTTGATTAAAGCTTTTCCAGCAATGCCCAACCTTGGTTTTACCATTCGCCACCTAGCCTTTTCTTTCCCTTGGGTTTTGCAGACTCAAGGGTCATCATTATTTTAACCCCCCCGGGCCAGTGCTCCTCTGAGTGTTGGTCCAAACTAGAGCCCCTTGCAGCGCCACCTCGGGGAAACTTGAGGGCTGGTTTTAGTTGTACGGATTGCTTATCTGAGTGTGCCCTGAGAAAGAGATATGTGCAGCTCCTATCGGGATTTGTTGGCACATTCGGGCGGTGTTGCTGGTCTTGTTTTAACCTGTCGAAGTGTCTTGAATTACCGAGACACCGAGTCTGATCGGAACGTCTTGGGAGGAGGTCTTTTCCTTCGTTGACCGTGAGAGCTTGTCATGGGCTAAGTTGGGACTCCCCTGCAGGGATTGAACTTTCGAAAGCCATGCCCGCGGTTATGGGCAGATGGGAATTTGTTAATGTCCGGTTGTAGATAACTTGAACCTTAATTTAATTAAAATGAATCAACTGAGTGTGTTACCGTGATGGCCTCTTCTTGGCGGATTCCGGGAAGTGGACAAGGTGTTGGAGTAATGTTTGCGCAGGTGGTTCTCTAGTTTCTCGCTCGCGCCTTGCCTCCTCTTCTCGTTCTCTTTTGCGAATAAGTTAGCCACCATACTTGCTAGCCGCTTGCTGCAGCTCCACTCATATTTACCTTGCCATACCTATAAGCTTAAATAGTCTTGATCGCGAGGGTGCGAGATTGCTGAGTCCCTGTGGCTCACAGATTACTATTACACCAGATGCAGGGCCTGATGATTACGCTCCAGGAGACGCGTATGAGCTCAAGTGGGAGTTCGACGAAGACTCTCAACGTTACTATGTTTCCTTTCCCGATGATCAGTAGTGGTGCCCAGTTGGGGGTGATTGGGACCGTTGTCGCATGTTGGGTTCTCTTTTATTTTGGCGCCATAGTCGGGCCATGAGTGTTTGGATGATGTAATGTTATTTATGTACTTGATTGACGTGGAGAGTGTAAGCCAACTATGTTATCTCCCCTTTATTATGCATATTACATGGGATGTTGTGGAGATTGCCTAACTTGCGACATATGCCTTCAATGCGATTATGCCTCTAAGTCGTGCCCCGACACATGGGAGATATAGTCGCATCGAGGGTGTTACATATGGCCAGTATGATTATGGTTACTTCCTCCATTATGGGTGTGACCTCCATGGTTATGAACAAGTCCTCCTGAGTTTGGGGTTAGACGAGGCTTCTGTTGAGCTCCTGAGTTATACCTCCCTTGTCCATACTTCCTCTTATGGCTCTCAATCTGCTGCTGCTTCCCTTCAATCATAAGAGCCTCATCTACCAACTCCTGGTAGTTGGTGAATGTTGCCACCATCAACTGCATACTCATCTCATCATTCAGCCCTTCCATAAACTTCTCCTGCTTTGCGGCATCTGTGGCCACATCATCAGGGGGATAGCGAGATAACTTGCTAAACTCCTCCGCGTACTGAGCCACAGTACGGTTCTCCTGGCGTAAGTTGCGAAACTCACGCTTCTTCAAATTCATGGCTCCAGTTGAGACATGGGATGTACGGAAGGCTTGCTGAAATTGGTCCCATGTCATCGTGGCTATAGGGTAGGTGACAGTGTAATTCTCCCACCATGAGGCTGCTGGTCCATCCAACTGATGTGCGGCAAAACGCACCTTCTTAGCATCAGTACATCCTGCAGTGGTTAACTCCCTTCCAATCCTGTGGAGCCAATCATCTGCTACTATAGGCTCGGTGCTACTGGAAAACACCAGGCTGCAACCTCAGAAAACGGGCTAAGTTGTCCACTGGTGGTGGTGGTGGTGGTGGTGGATTGTTGTTGTTGTTGTTGTTGTTGTTGTTGTTGTTGTTGTTGTTGTTGTTGTTGTTGTTGTTGTTGTTGTTGTTGTTGTTGTTGTTGTTGTTGTTGTTGTTGTTGTTGTTGTTGTTGTTGTTGTTGTTGTTGTTGTTGTTGTTGTTGTTGTTGTTGTTGTTGTTGTTGTTGTTGTTGTTGTTGTTGTTGTTGTTGTTGTTGTTGTTGTTGTTGTTGTTGTTGTTGTTGTTGTTGTTGTTGTTGTTGTTGTTGTTGTTGTT
>NC_041380.1:236546774-236547439 GCF_002162155.2 Triticum dicoccoides | reverse complement strand
GTTGTTGTGACTGGCATGAAGGTTCTTCCTGGAACTTGAACTTGCTTCCCAACCCACATGTTAATAACATCCTAACCATGCAATGTTTGAGGATTGGAACTAATGCATAAAACTGGGTGATAAAGGGGTATGATCAAAGTGTTACTTGCCTTGCTGACGATCCACGTAACCTAGAGACTCCAAATAACATGCTTTGCACTCCGGGAATTCTATCGCAAACAAACAATAGCATACATAAACTGAAATGGCGAAAGAAACAAGATCCGTTTACTAATCTGGACCTAGGTCAAATTTTATAGTAGCAAAAACTTATTCAAGTTGGTTAAGCGGAAAGAGGGTCTCGAGACGAAGATCTAGGCGCTTGAATCGCCTGATTCCGACTAACGAGCGAAAAGATAAACTAGAACGAAAATCGGATCAGAAATCGCGACCAGAAATAACCGCGGAAAAATCCGATAAAAAAAAACTGACGAACAGGCTAACGAACGAGCGTTCGTTGTCTGTAACTAACAAGCGAAAACTGTTCGTTAAAATGAACGTACGGACGAACGCCCGTTAAAAAGAAAAACCGGGAAAAACCGGCGAACCAAAAAAAACTAGGGTTTTCTTTAAAAAAAACTGATCATTTTTTAAAACCGGCGACTACCTCGTCGGTCCGGTGAGGC